>NC_140588.1:898910604-899333104 GCF_964204655.1 Triturus cristatus
GGCATAAGAAGGAAAGCAGATACAAGGTCAAACAGATCCAAACCCAAAAGAATATCATGTCAAGGGGGCACGCTTGGTACCACCACACAAAGCTTGGATTTAACATTTGAAGCAGTTTCCTATCCAGCCACTATACTAGGTTTACAGGGTATATATACAGCTCAGAATTAGAATGACAGAGTGACATTCCATCATGTTCGCTTTATCAATCCCCCTGTCAGAGTTATATAGAAAGTAAATACAAATGTAGGCTATTGACAGGGATTTTCAGCTACTCTACCCTTATATTTTTGTGAAATGAAATTTCATCTCCAGCCCTATGTCTTCCTTGCATGGGTTTAGCAGCACTATAGCAAAAACTACTAAAGAACAGTTAAATCTATAATATATCATCAAGTCCCACGTAAAACTATGCATACATTTTTAAGCGCGACGAAGGTGTGTAAGATGAGTTATGGAATCTAAACTCCTTTGAAGAAGTCTAACCACCTCTGGCAGAAAAATAGAAACCGCAACAACTGGGTGATAAAGAAATGATACACGCGTACCTATCATCACTTTCCACGTCTTTCGTTTGTGAAAATAATCTACACTCCTTTAGCATAAAGGCGTGTGTGCTTCATTGTCGAACACCCTCTGCGCCTCAGTGTTTTCAGAACGAATTAAAAACTTCCTTCGCTTAGAAGATTCCCATTTACAACTTCTCAGAGCGTGAGTGTAAAATGCCGACTTCCATACAATATGCAAATCGGAAAATCGTTAGATGCTCGGCACAGTACTTACAATTCGCGAGAATATTACAATCGTCATGCTCCCTCTAGTGGAAATATAGAGAAACGCACACATGCACTATGAGGTGCATGTAATTTCTTTTACAGGTTTGTTTGTCACCAGGTGCCCCTTGCAGGTGGTTCAAGAGTGTCTGTAAGTAGGAGTGGATAGGGTCAGAGCGGGGGCCAGGGTTGGATTGGGATCAAAAATCGGCCCGGTCACACCCAAAAAAGTGGCCCACATTTGCGGATTTCCTTTCCGCAAAACACTGCTTCAACGAAGTTTAATGAAAAGAAAGGGGGTAGGGGGCATGTTATATTAACTTCACTTAGATAAAAAAAAAATGCACAGATTAGTTCACACTGCTGAGCCACACATGAATGCAAGTGAGACCACTTCTGCTCAGGCCCCACTCAATCAGCATACATTAATGGGCCGGCCCAGTGAGAGAAAGGGAGTGATACCTCCACCCATCAGCCCACAGCTAGAACACGGCTACCGGCCCTTCGGCCATTTCCAGATTGCCCGCGTTACCAATCCGACCCTAGCGGGGGAGATATAAGAAGCGAAAGAAAGAGAGGTAGGCAAAAGGTAAGGGGATCATTTTCACAGCTTCCACTAAAGAGGCCTTGATTACAAATGTCTCACTGTATTCCTGCAACTGTGTAAACAAATCACGGTTTACACACTTGCCAGACCTATGGGCCTGATGTAGAGCAAAATCCATTTTCATTTGTAGTGGTGCTTTATAATCACACATGTAGAAAGCACCCGCATATAACCTTTTTTCGTGTTAACCTATGTGTTAGGATCTTGTAATGTAATAACATAAATGTGATGTGCTTAGGCCAAAATTTAGACTAGGTTAAGAACTAATATGGAAAATCAAATGTAACCAGCAGAAAACATTAACTGAAACGCTTGTGTTGTGCAAGTGAGAATCATTTCTTATTGAATGTGCTTATTAATTGTGTCGTTTTATATGTAGATGGAATAATTTAGTGAAAATGTCTTCATTTCTATATGATTTCATAAAGTTCATAATCTCATAAGTTAGCTGAATCTTGTAGGCCTGAAGTGTATTTCCCCTGAAAGATCTGGCATTAGAATCAATAGTTGAATTTCATGTGCATGTTGCATTCTGCTCTTTTTCACGTTTGTGTTGTAGGAGAAAGAAGCGCCCTTGCTAGTTTGAATAATGTCTTTGTTTTAGGAGTCAGGCAAGGAGAGAAGTGGATACATTGAAAATTGATGTAGATAAGGAGAACTGTTGTATTTTCCCACCGGAGAAGACCAAGGTCATCTTGTTACTGTTCGGGAGCATTGCCGTCCTGTTGAAAAATACCTATGAGAATGTGACCTGATCGGATGGTGTGACCCGAAAAGGATCCTGAGAAGGCACCTGTGATATGGAGAACTGCAAGCAGGGAAAGAGATCCACTTCTTCTCTACCTTTGGAGAGAGAGTATCTTAGAATGAGCTCTGTCTCAGTAGCTTCATGCTACCTGACCCATTGAAGTGGAGAGCCTTCTAAGGACGACTCCACACGCTGACAACTTAACCAATCCTGCCCCAAAGAATGTTTGAGTAGGGATGTCATGTTGTTATTGTGAGTGTAGGGACAGATTAATGCTTTATTTTCCTCAACCATTGATGCAGGGGAACCTGATTCTTGAATTAATTGTTTTGCGCATGCTGCACCGGCTCAACCTTATTCGCAGATTTGGCCTTATGTTGGTTCCAATGTATTTCTACACACTCATTTAGAGGCGTCTGTATGTCCAGTTATTTTTGGCTTTGTAATAAATGAACTAACCTTAGTTAGTAGTCTGTGGTTAAAATGTGTCTAGAGGAACTGAAATTAAATTGATTTACATTGCAAAAAATGTCTCTCCCCTCCATGATCTCATGCTGAGAAAAAGTACCATCAACTTAAGGTTCTAGAGCAGATCTAGAACATACAAACCCAACTCCTTCAGTTGGTAGCAGTGTAGGATGGTTCTCTCATGAAGCGAGGGGAGAATCTCGATAATTCTAGAAAAGAGACCAATAACAGCGGAGCCCCAAAAATAGAACCCAATGATCAAGAACGGGGAGCGACGGACTTTGGCTGAGACCTGACAGTGCTTGATGGTGCGGTGAGAAGAGTGGCAAACGGAGGAGTGAGTATCAATAGGGATGCGTCATGTGATAGATAGCAGGAATGGAGCGATTGTGTGATGTCTGACGGAGTTGGTGGGGGAGTCGTGTGAATGTGGTTTTGGGTCGGACGTGGTCCAAGGATTGAGATTTGAGTTTCAGGTCCCGAAGTGGCCTAAAATACTAAGATATATTAAATGGTGTAGAAGACACTGAGTTATTGTGATTGTCTGACAGAAGATTTTAGGAATTGTCGTGTGACATCATCGACAGTTCCCACCTAAGACAGGGAACTTTGTTTGAATGGGTCGTATAGGAATCGTTTGGTAAACCTTGTGTACAGAGGTGAACTATACTGATTCAGGTGACCAGCGAAGGTTGAGGGTTGGCGTGTGTGAATGTTCTTGGATGACTGAATTCTATCGATCTTGTAGATGGCAGACAATTACGGAGTTTAAGATGATTATGTGAGTGAATGCATACAGAGAAATTGTAAAGGTGGGAGAGCCGCTGCAAGGAGTAAAGGTGACGTCAGAGTGTGTCGCGCTGCAATAGGTCAGTTGGTATAACGCCGCGCTGGGATTGGTTGGTAGTAATCAGGCAGTTGTGGCTAAGAAAATATTTACAGTCAAGAAATTTTTTGATAAAATCATGTGATGTTTTAGGGTGTTGTTGGATTTTTTCAGCGGTGATCAGGGAGTCATTCCTCGAGTGGGTGAAGAAGCGCCACCCGAGGATACTCCAGTGCATTATATGGTGACAAAAGTAAGACTCCATACTATAATTTGGCTTCCAAATTGGCACAAAATCACTGAGAAAGAAGGGGATTTGGCATTTCCACGTTATGGTTCATTTCGATTGGAGGTGTTGCACCAATTGAAAGGAGTGATGTTTGGGCTACGGCCTTTGCTTAGACCAACACAGTTTGAGGCACTAGACGCATGAATGCGAGCAGCACATGCAAAGAACAGGAAAAGATATCAAGGAAAGATGAAGAAAGCTTTGAGGGCATGTCAGGAAGCACAATGGGACACACAGCTTAAGAGATGAAGAATAGACACCATAGAAGGAGAGAGGTTGTATCAAATGCTAGTGAGAGAGGGAGACTCGATCTTACAATCCACATTTAGAGGAGGAAAGGCGAGAGTTGGCAAATACAAGGAACGTGGAGAGTGTGTCAACATCTCAGACAGGTCCTAGTGCAGGAACTGTGGGAAGGATTACTGCAGGAATAGAGGGGGACAGGATTGTCTGCCTCTGGAGGTATGGAACCAAGTGGAGTCAACGCTGCTTCACGGTTACCGGAAGCTCTTACAGTACCGGTCACCATTGGACCTGTCATCTCTGTGTATGACCTGAGCTCACTTGGAACCATTAGTCAGCGAAAGGCATTGGATTGGAAGCAACAGGGAACACGAGCAGAAATGGTCCGTCCATAGTGCCCTTACAGTCCAGTACCCCTTTACCAGCTACTGCTGATCCTTCAGGAATGCACATTGGCTCCAGTACTATACGATCTATACCCATGATGAACACTAGCTCATACTTAAGGATGTGGAAAACTCCAGTGAGGGGGCTAGTAGCAGAAGCAAATGCAAGTCTGGGAATCACCAGAAACCAACATGTCTTAGATGCTACAAATTTAGAGACTTGGTTGAGAGACCATAATAACAGTAAATACGGACAGAACAGTACATTGAGTCATAACGATCAAGGCTGCAGTGAAGGCAAAATTATTGGTTATGGTGAGATTGAGGGCTGAGGTAGACGAAACAATCAGTGGGGTTTGCCATTGGAAAGAATAGAGACCTATGAGCAAGAAGAACTGTTATTTGTAGCGAAGGATGTCACCCGCAAAGCGAGAGGAGCACATAAAAGAAGTTTTAAGAATTGGCTCAGAGATATGATGTAGACCTGTCTCATAAGAAAATGCTGCAGGGAAATCATGGGCTTAATTACAGTGACCAGGAGCTAGAGGAGAAGAGAATAACAGCATTGAAAATGCACATCCGAGAACTGATTATAGGAATACGGGCTTGGAGTATGCTTGATAAGTGGGAGGAAAGGTGGTCAAAGAAGAGAAGTGTTAGGAGAGTCACAGGGGAAATGCCATCTCCAGGAGGGGGAAAACCGGCAGTTGAGGTGTACCCATTACGAGAAGTGCTTAGTGGAGGGTATGTGCATATTGCATGGAGTAAAAGTGATTTAGCTGCATTCATTAATGACTTTCTCAGGTTGAGGGAGAGGCCTGCTGAATGGTACAAGTAAGTCAATTGCTTTGTTAAAATCTCAAAACTATTGTGGATTGATCTAAACAAGCTGTATGAAATGTTGGTTCCTAGTGATCTATGGTCTGCATGTAAAATCTCTATTGATTGGCCTGCTGCTGAGCCAGAGAGGGATCCTGTAACTCATGGTCCTTCTCCTTTGGTCGTGAAAAGTATGATCAGGTGATCACATAGTTGCAGTCCAAATAGCCCCATAAGACATCGAATGACATAGGAGCCTAAAGAGTCAGAACATGTCTATTACAGGTTCACTGACAAAATATTGAGGTAAAAAATATAGAAGTAAAAAATATCGATGAAAAAAATAGAATGCTAAAATATCAACTCCCTATACTTAAACAGGTAAGTACTAATTATAGAAAAAAAATATCAATAAAACACATATAGTTGTACGAAATATCGAATTCTATTTATATAATATAAAATATTAAATATGTTAAATAATAAAATTAATATAAAAAAGAAAGTATATTTAATATAAAATTTAAAAATACATAATAGATTAACTTTAAAAAAAGTTAAAAACCACTTACATCATAATCCGTATATATTTACTTTAAAACAATTAATAAACTGTTAATTTTAATTTATTTAATAATTTTAAAATTATATACAAATTTACAAATATTCAGCTCCACAAGTTACCCAAAGCGGGGCACACACTCCTCTTGACAATCCGTAGAGTCAGGGAAGAAGCAGGCACACTCAACGTCAGCAGAGTCCTGACGCGTTTCGGGAGAAACTCCCTTCCTCAAAGGCAAACCGCTGCACAATGTAAGCCACCATACAGATTTCCCAGCGATCTCCCTTATTTTATTCAAATGCAATCCAACATTACATTCAGGTGAGTAAATGCACCATTGCTTTCTGGGACTGGGAGTCCATAAACAAAAACCCATGTGGGCTGCTGGCAGTCTGTTGTACAAATTATTAGAAATCACAGGTGTGTCATCAAAGTCTTCCCTCAATACTGCCTTGTGCCAAAAGGTCCCGCTCGCTGAAACACAGTCCAGCACAGGAGCCGCTTTAGTCTGCGGCGGTGCACCCCTCGACTGAGCCGGCCGAATGTATTCAGTTCCACAAGTTGCCCAAAGTGGGGCACACTCTCCTCTTGACAATCCGTAGGGTCAGGGAAGAACCAGGCACACTCGACGTCAGAAGAGTCCTGACGCATTTCGGGAGAAACTCCCTTCCTCAAGGGCTAACCGCTGCACAATGAAAGCCACCATACTGATTTCCCAGCGATCTCCCTTATTTTATTCAAATGCAATCCAACATTACGGTGCCGATTCCGATCCTGTAAAACCCAGGTACGAATCGTCGTACGGAGCGTATTCTCCGTACGACTCGTACCCGGGAAATCCACCTTACAATCCATCAAGTACGATTCGTACAGAAATAGCATTTCCGTACGATTCGCACAAAGCCCCATACGGCTAAAAAATACCTACGAGTTTGATCCTGGACAGCGCGTATGCGACGTCCATACGGAGTCAGGCAGCGTTTTACGGACCAGCAAGTACGATTCGTCCCTATGTCACTCCGCACAGCTATTTTTTTACGGCAGCAAACTGAGTCCGACGCGAAAACGGAGCCCCGGTACGCGACGGACTGCTATGGACCCCATCCTACATGTCATCCCGGCCCTCTCAGCCTACGACCTGGTGCACCGAACCCGACGCACACACCGCAGAAAGTGAGAACAACACCCAGGGGCCAAGGGGGGCTGAGGGGCAGGAAACATACCCCCTACCCAAATTAAAACCTACAATAGTGAGGACATACATTACCTCCAGGGTCTGGTCACTCCGGGGGGCGTGTCCACCAATCCCTGCGTCCCGCAACAACGGAAGTGGACATGTACACGTACCCCTACGGCAACACTACAAAAGTGATACGCACCATACTCACACATCCATAGCGTGGGTATGGTCCATAGCACTATAGTAGTGGTGCCGTGGGGGTACGCGTGGTACGGACCACACACACGCTCTCAGAGCGTGTGTATGGCCCGTATCACTATTGTAGTAGTGCCGTGGGGGTACGCGTGGTACGGACCGTACACACGCTCTCAGAGCGTGTGTACGGCCCGTATCACTATTGTAGTGGTGCCGTAGGGGTACGCGTGGTACGGACCGTACACACGCTCCCAGGGCGTGTGTACGGTCCGTATCACTATAGAAGTGGTGCCGTAGGAGTACGCGTGTGTGTACGGTCCGTACCACGCGTACTCCTACGGCACCACTACTATAGTGATACGGACCGTACACACGCCCTGTGAGCGTGTGTACGGTCTGTATCACTATTGTAGTGGTGCCGTAGGGGTACGCGTGGTACATACCGTACACACCCCATGAATGCGGGGGTACGGTCCGTATCACACGTACCCCTACGGCACCAGTACATTTGGGATTCAAGGCGTACACACGCCACGAATGTTGGCCTACGGCCTGGTGCAGCATATTACGTGTATATTGGTGTGTGTGTGTAGGCCCAGGACAGCAGTGTCCTGCACCAAGGTTTGGCTGCATAGGATTCCCAGCAGTGGACAGACATGTGAGGGGTGGGTGCAGAGGACTCCCAGCAGTGGACAGAGACATGGGGGTGGGTACATATCCCTACCAGCAGTGGACAGAGACATGGGGGTGGGTGCAGAGGACTCCCAGCAGTGGCCAGAGACATGGGGGTGGGTGCATAACACTACCAGCAGTGGACAGACATGTGAGGGGTGGGTGTATATGACTGCCAGCAGTGGACAGACATATATGGGTGGGTGCAGAGGACTCCCAGCAGTGGACAGAGACATGGGGGTGGGTGCATAACACTACCAGCAGTGGACAGACATGTGAGGGGTGGGTGTATATGACTGCCAGCAGTGGACAGACATATATGGGTGGGTGCAGAGGACTCCCAGCAGTGGACAGAGACATGGGGTTGGGTGCATAACACTACCAGCAGTGGACAGACATGTCAGGGGTGGGTGTATATGACTCCCAGCAGTGGACAGACATATATGGGTGAGTGCAGAGGACTCCCAGCAGTGGACAGAGACATGGGGGTGGGTGCATATCACTACCAGCAGTGGACAGACATGTCAGGGGTGGGTGTAAATGACTACCAGCAGTGGCCTGCAATATGAGGGGTGGGTGCATATCACTCCCAGCAGTGGACAGACATGTGAGGTGTGGGTGTATATGACTCCCAGCAGTGGACAGACATATATGGGTGGGTGCAGAGGACTCCCAGCAGTGGATAGAGACATGTGGGTGGGTGCAGAGGACTCCCAGCAGTGGACAGAGACATGGGGGTGGGTGCATAACACTACCAGCAGTGGACAGACATGTCAGGGGTGGGTGTATATGACTCCCAGCAGTGGACAGACCTATATGGGTGGGTGCAGAGGACACCCAGCAGTGGACAGAGACATGGGGGTGGGTCCAGAGGACTCCCAGCAGTGGACAGAGACATGGGGGTAGGTGCATATCACTCCCAGCAGTGGACAGACATGTGAGGTGTGGGTGTATATGACTCCCAGCAGTAGACAGACATATATGGGTGGGTGCAGAGGATTCCCAGCAGTGGACAGAAACATGGGGGTGGGTGCATAACACTACCAGCAGTGGACAGACATGTCAGGGGTGGGTGTAAATGACTACCAGCAGTGGCCTGCAATGGGAGGGGTGGGTGCAGATCACTCCCAGCAGTGGACAGACATATATGGGTGGGTGCAGAGGACTCCCAGCAGTGGACAGAGACATGGGGGTGGGTGCATAACACTACCAGCAGTGGACAGACATGTGAGGGGTGGGTGTATATGACTGCCAGCAGTGGACAGACATATATGGGTGGGTGCAGAGGACTCCCAGCAGTGGACAGAGACATGGGGGTGGGTGCATAACACTACCAGCAGTGGTCAGACATGTCAGTGGTGGGTGTATATGACTCCCAGCAGTGGACAGACATATATGGGTGGGTGCAGAGGACTCCCAGCAGTGGACAGAGACATGGGGGTGGGTGCATATCACTACCAGCAGTGGACAGACATGTCAGGGGTGGGTGTAAATGACTACTAGCAGTGGCCTGCAATAGGAGGGGTGGGTGCATATCACTCCCAGCAGTGGACAGACATGTGAGGTGAGGGTGTATATGACTCCCAGCAGTGGACAGACATATACGGGTGGGTGCAGAGGACTCCCAGCAGTGGATAGAGGCATGGGGGTGGGTGCAGAGGACTCCCAGCAGTGGACAGAGACATGGGGGTGGGTGCATAACACTACCAGCACTGGACAGACATGTCAGGGGTGGGTGTATATGACTCCCAGCAGTGGACAGACATATATGGGTGGGTGCAGAGGACTCCCAGCAGTGGACAGAGACATGGGGGTGGGTGCAGAGGACTCCCAGCAGTGGACAGAGACATGGGGGTGGGTGCAGAGGACTCCCAGCAGTGGACAGAGACATGGGGAGGTGTACATCATTATCAGATGACCACAACTCCATGGGTTTATGTACGCATCCCTAACTTTGGACAATGATGATAGTGCCATAACAACACATCACTGACAGCAGTGTCCCACTCCCAGGAGGATGTATGTCTTTCCCCCACTGCATGACACACCAAATGTGGGTGTGAGGACAAATAACACATGCATACCCACCCCTGGTGGATGCAGCACAATACACACACTGAGATCATGCCACAAGACTGTATAGTCATGTCACTGCCTACTAAACTAAGAGAGCCAAAGGTAACACACACTGTCACGCACATCCCAGGACTGATAGGAATGTACAGGTGCTGAGCCAGCCACCAAGACATTGTCTCTCATGGAAGGAATAGGGTGGAGTTCCCACAGATACAATGCCCACAATTGTGAGTTAGGTGCCCAAATACCCTGCAGAACAAGTGCCATATGTGTGTTAGGCCGGCAGTACACACATGCATAGTGCTGAAAAGGGAGAATTTCTCCATGAAGGCATTTCAACATACTCAGTACACAAGTACAGTGACTGGCAAGGATGGCATAGACGATGCAGCTGGAGACATTGCTGAGCAGGCATGGCAATAGTTGAAGGGATCCGTCACCAACAAAGGAAATGTAGACACAGGTCAGCACAACAATTGTGCAACTCTTTGCAGGGAAGATGTCAGGTGCCACAGAGGAAGGAACACTCCTTGGGACAATGTCTCAAAACCAAAATAACACACAGTACCAATGATTCTTTGCAGAGACCTTGTGATGGCACGCAGATACCATGGTCCACCTCATGGCCATCAGACTAGAACATTTCTCAGAACCATAACACATTACCACAACACCAACTCCTGGAGCCTCAGCACCAACATCAATACCTGAAATGCAATAGTGTTCAAAGTAAAAATAAAATGCTTTATTCAGCATAAAAAACAATTTTTTAAATCACACTATATACAAAGGCCAATGGCCAGTCCATAATAGAAGTCCTTGGGGGGACACATGGGCACGCGTCTCCCCTAGCTTGCCTGCACAGTGGAACCCTCAGGTTCGACGACTGGGGGGGGCATCATGTGGGGAAGGACCAGGCACCGCAGGGACAGGAGGGGGAAGGGTAGGTGTGGTGGGTGCAGGGGTGGACGTCTCCACCACTGGGGGTGGGGCAGCGCCAAAGGTGGAAGTGAGCTCAGCGCTGCACACTGCTGCCAGGGCGTCCAGGGTAACCCCTGCACCGGGAGAAACCCCAGGGCCAACGGAGGGGGGGTGGCCGAGGGATGTGGTGCAGCGCTCTTGGGGGAGGGGGTGGACGGGGGGGACTCAACTACCCTGCCCGGGGACTTCCTCGCCCGCTTGCGGGGTGGTGTCACAGTGGGGGTGAGGGCCAGCCCACCCATGTAGAGCTCTTTGGGTGACAGTTTGGCAGGGGAGCCAAGGGGAGTGCTTTTGGAGGGACTGGGTTGTGAGGCCTGCGGACTCAGACTGTGGCTGCGTGTATGTCTTTTTGCACCAGATGCAGTGGGTGTGCCTACATCCCCCTGAGTGTGCATGCCAGGAGGTGTGCGCTTGCCCTTACTTGGTGGTGTGCTGCCTGTGTCTGGTGGGGTGTGTGCTTGGGAATGTCTGAGTGTGCATGGGACAGGTATGGGAGAGGGAAGTGTGGATGGGGCTGGGGTGGGGGGGGGGGCGAAGCGCTGCAGGAGACTCTCTGCTGCCATCAGGGAAGAGTCCATGGACCGCAGAAACCTGCATTGTTCAGACATCGTTGCTGACATGCCCTCCATGAACGACACCATCTGTGTCAGCAGTGTGGTGTGGCCATGGAGGACAGTCAGCACCGATGCCTGCCCAACCTGCAACTGCCGCAGTATGTCCACAGACTCTGCACTGAGGGCAGCAGGGGTGACAGGGGCAGGGGGTGCGGTGCCTGCCCCGAAGGAGACATGGTGTGGCCCTGCACGGACAGAAGGGACCAGAGCAACTGGGAGGGCGGGGATGGGAATGGAGGAGGCGGGGACAGATGTTGTGCTGCTGCCAGGTGTTGTAGCAGCCTCTGCCCCCTCGATGAGGTCAGCCTCGGACCCGTCTGCGTCGTAGTTGGAATCGCCACCAGACAGGTCCTCTGACTGACTCCCCTCGCCCTCCGTGCCACTGGCTCCCGCAGACTCGCCAGCACTGGTGGCACTGGTGCTGGGTTCCTCATCCAGGTCCGTGCAGGTGCCTCCCTCGGTTTCCAATGATGATGCTGTGGGCAAGGTGAAGATACAGAAAAACATCAGTCACCTGTATACATCTGACACATGAGTACAAAACCAATAGGTCACAGTGCATATCAGGCAATGCATCATAAGTAACAGCTAGATTACTCCGCACATATGTAAGCCCTGTACTCCCCAGTTGGTAGACCCACAATGCCACTTGGACACAAGGAAAAATAGGACACACCAGCCCAAAACTTGAATGAGAAATACACTGAGGAGCTAATGTCTGGGAACAGGTGAGCACAGCAATACAATGAAGTCATGCCACCTCCTGTTTACCCTGAAAGAAACAGTAGTGGTGCACCCAAGGCAAAGTAACACACCTCAATACCAAAGGTGTCCCAACACTCAGAGACCTGTAAGTACTTTGGAACACAAAACGAAAAAATGTTGGTCCCTTGGGAATCACAATACTTTACACAATCGACATGGTCAGAATGTGGGAATGTGCCATTTAGTGAACAGAACACACATGTGGCTTCATAAAAGATGGCTCCCAAGTAGGTGCACACAAAACTACATTTACCCAGTCATTGAAGAAGCTGGCAGCCTTCTTCAAAGAAGCCACTGTTAGAAAGAAATGGTGTTGCAGAAAGTACATATACATGGGCTGTTAGACCTGGCACCTTGGCGTGAGTTTCCCTTCCACTTTTTGCTGATGTGCCTCAGATGTTTTGTTGGTGTTGGCCGCTCAGAGCGCTGTGCCACTGCCAATCAGTGCCACAGCGCAAGTGCTCCCTATGGTAAAATGTATATATTGATTGGTGTCCATGTTTGGCTTATTTGGTTTACTATCAGCCCCTAGTAAAGTGCACCAGGAGTGCCAGGGCTTGTAAATACAAATGCTGCTGGTGGGCTTGCAGCACTGGTTGTGCCAACCACAGAAGCGGCCTAGTAAAATGTGTCTAGGGTCTGCCACTGCAGAACCTGCGCGCGGTCTGGTACCGTCGCGCTGACTGCGCAAGTGCACCCACTTGCCAGTCCCTAAACCTTCCCTTAACTACATATTAGTCACCCCTCTGGTAGGCCCAAGGGCAGGGTGCATTGTAGGCATAAGGTAGGACATGCCCTGATGTGTGTGGCATGTCCTAATAGTGAATTACAGCCATTTTCGTTTTTCACTATTGAAGGCTACCTGCTCTCCATAGGCCAGAATGGGCTGCTGGAATTACTACACGCTGTAATCCCGGTGGACTCATAGAGCATGGTAGAAAGTCATGTTTAGTACGCCTGAACTCAGAATAATAAAATACTTCTTTTAGTAAAGTTTATTTTAATATCCTGCGTTTGTAAATACTACTTTTAGAAAGTTAGCATTTACTGACCTGGCCATTTCAGTCCGCCTCTGCTGTGTGTGTGTGTTCTGCCTGGCAACAGTAAGGAGCAGGGCTGGGGAATTCCAAGAGACAGGCTAGCTGCCAGGTGGTGGGTAGAGAGATTACACCAGGATGGGTGGGAGGAGTACACCTTGACTCTTGAATAGACCTGTGCTCTGCCAGCACAAAGCCGGCTCCGCCCCCTGTGGAGCGGCTGATGTCTCTGCCCTGCTGCTGAAAGGAAAGAGCAGAGTCACCACAACAAAGTGCTCCAAAACTGGACTGAGCCAGGACCAGGCCCCCTGGCGCTAAAGAACAAAAGAATTGCACTATAAAAGTAGGAGCCTGGCTCCTAAGAAATCAGATCCTGTTTACGCAACGACGAACCTCTGCCTGAAGGAGAAGGACCTGGAGAAGCTGAAGGAGGAGTACTGTCTCTCTGCCTGAGAGACTGGCCTGCAGTGGGTGCCTGTCTGCTGGAAGGGGAGGAAATGACTTAAAGAAAGGACTTTGCTTCAACTTGTGCTGAACTATCTCCAAGGGCTTGCTAGAGAACTTGCCTCCTGAACTGCGCCCCAGGAACATTGGGCGCAACCTATCCCCCAGAAGAGGAGAAGTAGCTGGACGCAATCCCGTGACGCTGACCCCCAGAGAACCTGTGTGCCTCTCCCCCTTTCTCTACACCGCAACATCTGCCACCTGGGACTACCACGAGCACCGCAAGGACCTGCCTACCTGGTCCAAGCAACGCAAGTACCAGCCCCTCCGAGCCGTAGCTCGCAACGCGGAGAAAGGCACCTGAAGGCCTGCGCACCGAGCCCTGGTGACCCAGTGCCGTCAAGATCACCGTGAGGCCCTGTGCACACTTGTGATCCACTGAAAAGCTGATCGCGCTGCAATGCGCTGTGGATTACTCCGGAGCTGCTTCCCCCTCCTGTGCCCTGGGTCGTGTGGCTAAGGCCTTCTTCGGTGCCCCACGAAGCACCGCCGCCCTCTGACAGCGAGGGACGACACCGCGACGTGGGACACCGCTCCGTCGAAACCCGAGGCCGCCGTGACCATCCCCGTGCGGAACAAAAGGTATTGGTGGCTCCGTGCGCTAAAGTGCGGCCCGTACTGACCTTCGTACGAGCCGTATCGACATTGGAAATAATTGGGATTTTTGTGCGCTGTTTGTACGGCCCGTACCTGCCTGGTACGAACCGTACCTGCCTTGGCAATATTCTGACTGATCCGTACTTTGTTTGAGTCGTACTGGCGTTGATACGTACTCTGTTCGAACCGTATCTGCATTTAAAATCATCATCCCCGGGGCCGTACTGCTTCCGTACTGAACCGTGCTGCCTTTAAAAATACTCTGGGTTCGCCCCGTACTGCTTCCTGTTCGCACCATACTGACTGTCAAAGAACCCGTGTTCGCACCGTACCGGTGCTTCAATCCATGTACGGCGCGTCCCTGGCTGTCCGGACCGTATCGCATTAAAAGACATTGCCGGTGCTCACGCGAGAAGTGTGGGACTCGGCAAGCGTACTCCGGCTCACGCGGGAAGCGTGAGAAACAGCAAGATACTGCAAAAACCTTGCCCAGAGCATCACAAAGGCGCTACGAAGTGCGCAGAAGACCTAAGAACCTGATTTTAACAAGAACTGTGCCATATTGAGATCTGTGGACTGCCCTTAAGCATTTAAAGAGTAACTGGATTGATATTCCCCAAGAGAACTGTATTTATGCAACCTGCCTGAAAGAAAACCTTTTATATAAAGAATTATATTTTGGATAAATACAGCCTTGTGTCTTTGTGTGGTGGGGTGGTGATTATTGTGTGGGACAACTTGAACGCTTAACCTTATGCCCTCTGGAATCTAGCCTGACTGCTCGTGCCACTTTACCGAGAGGGTGAGCAGGGGTTATTTTTAAAGAGGTAATCCTACGCCCTGACTTAGATGAAAAGGGTCCCTGCTTGTCGCAAGTGCATACCTGCGCCAACCAGAGACCCCGGATTCTAACATTGGTGGCAGCGGTGCGGATTTACGGATTTGCGTTCTTGGTGTCTGCGCAGTGATTACTAGCCATTGCACAGTGGACAGTCCAGTAGCTTGAGCCACAGAACTTTTTAATTTTAATTTCACTTGCCAAGAAGATCCCTTGTGTTTGAAACCATGCCGGGTTCAAACAGCATTGAGAAATCGCTCTCTGAAACCTCTGAAAGGCCAGAATTGGAATGGGATGAGTCCCAACTGGGAAAATACACAAGAGATCAACTCCAACATTTCTGCAAGAAATTCAAAGTTCCACGCAAAGGATGCACAAACAAGGTGCACTTCCAGACGGCACTGAGAGCCTGGGTGGAATCAAGGAATGGAGCTGGGAATGTTGTACCTGAAGTTGACCTAGTGGAGCCAGCAGAGAGCATCCACAGTGCTGGCAGAGGCCTGTCACCAGAGGAGCTGGCAGACAGACAAGCCGCAAGAGATCATGAGATTACTTTGGCCAAGTTGAAATTGAATGGCCAATTGGAGCTAGAGAGCAAGAAGATGGCTCTTAAAGAAAGAAAGATCCAAATGGAGCACGACGCCAGAATGAGGGAACTGGCGATCAAAGAGAAAAGTTTGGAGAACACTCCCTCTGGTGGCAGCGCAACGCCGGTGCAGGTAGAGTCAAGGGTGTACATCCCAAAAGATGTAGTTAAAGAGTTCTTCAGGAATGATGACATAGGGCAATGGTTCCGGGCCTATGAGGTAGCCATGTCCTCCCACCGGGTCCCTGAGAAAGACTGGGGAGCGGGGTTGTGGGGACGGTTCCTCAGTGAGGGGCGGGACACACTTTTAGATTTGCCCTTTGACATGCAGAAGTCTTATCCCCACATGAAAGAAGCTTTAATGACCAGATATGGGCTAACTCCTGAAATGTATAGACAGAAGTTCAGCGGGTGTACCAAGAATGCGTGGGGTACGTATGTGGAGTATGTAACCTTTTTCTGCAGAGCACTGGATGGCTGGGTGAAGGGTAGCAAAGTTGATGATTACCAAGGTCTCTTTGATTTAATTGCATGGGAGCAATTGTCGCATAATTGTTTTCCTGAGCTACGCCAACACCTGATAGATTGCAAGCTGACTAACCCTAGGAAGCTTGCAGAGGAGGCGGACCGCTGGGTCAGCACCAGGGTCCACAAGGGTCACGTGGGAGACTCTGCCAAGGGTGGGCAGGGTCCCCAGCAGAAGAGTGGGGGGGACAGGGGAAAACAGAAAGGGTTCCAAAAAGGCCCCCAAAGTAATACCCCAGGGAACCAGCAGAAAGGTTCTCAGCCTCCCCCACCCCCGAAGCAGACAGGGGCCCCGACAGGTAAACCTGTTCCCAGGGGGCCCCCTCAATGTTATAAATGTGGTGAGCTAGGTCACTTTGCCAGTGATCCCAAGTGTCGCCAGTATGTAAAACCAGCACCCACTGGTGCTCTACCGAAGCAAGGGGCTACAGTAGCCTTTGGGGAGGAGGTAGAAGTCCCAGGTGGGTGGGACCCCGTCCAAATTACCTTAGTCTCGCTAGGAGACAGTGAGATGGTCCCAAACGCCGACTTGCCCTCTAACACTAAGAAATATGGGCAAGTGGTGACCGTCAATGGTAGAAAGGTGGAGGCTCTTAGAGACACAGGAGCCAGCGTGACTGCAGTGCGGCAGCACCTGGTATCTCAAGAGCAGGTCGTACCTCATGCCTATTGTCGGGTTGTCAATGCTGACAACACGGAGAGTCGTTGTCCAATGGCTCAAGTTCCCTTTGAGTGGGGGGGGGTCTCTGGTACTCTGCAAGTCGCTGTGAGAACTGCCATGTCTGTAGACTGTCTCTTAGGTAATGACTTGGAGAGCTCCCCTTGAGAAAAGGTGGAGAAGACAGCTCACCTGCGGATGGTGGGCTTACCTGATTGGGCGTGCGTGACCACCCGGTCAATGGCAGCCAGTAGGGGTGTTGAAGGGACCCTGGAGCCTGAGGGAGAGGCCCAGGAACCGGCTTTAGGGAGAGGGCGCAGGAGGCACGGGAATCCGGCTCCTGAAGTTCCCACGGCCCAGGAGGAAGCAGACCTTGAGGGGGATGCCCTGGACCCTACCGGGGAACAGATAGCCGAACTGGGGGACCTGCCTGAGCTGACCCATTGGCAGCAAGAAGGAGGCCCCACCAGGGAGGAATTCTGCAGGGAGCAGAAGGAGTGCCCCTCTCTAGTGGGTATGCGGCAGCAGGCTGCAGCCCAGGCCAATGGTGATCAGTCCGGTACTCACTTGATCTACTGGGAGAACGACCTCCTGTACTCAGAGCCTAAGGTTGCTGAACCTGGGTCAGCCCGTGCGCTGGTGGTACCCCAGAAGTTCAGAACCTTCCTACTGGGGCTGGCTCACGACGTTCCGTTAGCAGGGCATTTGGGGCAGGACAAGACCTTTGAAAGGCTTGTCACCCACTTTTATTGGCCTCGAATGCGCAGGAGTTCTGACACTCACTGCAGGACATGCCAGACTTGCCTGGCAAGTGGCAAGAGTGGAAGGAAGCTGAAAGCTCCACTCCAACCTTTCCCTGTAGTCAGTACCCCATTCCAGCGAGTGGGGATTGACATTGTGGGGCCACTGGACCCCAAGACAGCCATGGGCAACAGGGTTATCCTGGTCTTGGTGGACCATGACACCCGGTACCCTGAAGCCATCCCTCTGAGGACAGTGACGGCCCCCGTGGTGGGACGAGCACTGATGGGAATTTTCTCACGAGTAGGATTCCCTCTAGAGGTGGTGTCCGATAGGGGGACTAATTTCATATCAAAATATATGAAATCCCTTTGGCAAGAGTGTGGTGTGACCTACAAGTTCACCACCCCTTACCATCCACAAGGAAACGGGTTGGTTGAGCATTTCAACCGAACCCTAAAGGGCATGATTATGGGCCTTGAAGGACCAATGAGGCGTAAGTGGGACGTCCTCTTACCATGCCTTCTCTTTGCATACCGTGAGGTGCCACAGAAGTCTCTGGGGTTCAGTCCCTTTGAGCTTCTGTATGGCCACCCTGTACGTGGACCTCTGAGTCTGGTCAAGGAAGGCTGGGAGCAATCTCCCAGGAAACCTCCCCAGAATGTATACAGTTACATGCTGGCCTTCCGGAACCAGACTCGGCGTTTCAGGCAACTCGCTGAGGCAAACCTGGAAGCCAGCCAGGAGGTAATGAAGCGGTGGTACGACCAGAACCAGAAGGAGAGGAAAAAACTTAAAGAAAGGACTTTGCTTCAACTTGTGCTGAACTATCTCCAAGGGCTTGCTAGAGAACTTGCCTCCTGAACTGCGCCCCAGGAACATTGGGCGCAACCTATCCCCCAGAAGAGGAGAAGTAGCTGGACGCAATCCTGTGACGCTGACTCCCAGAGAACCTGTGTGCCTCTCCCCCTTTCTCTACACCGCGACATCTGCCACCTGGGACTACCACGAGCACCGCAAGGACCTGCCTACCTGGTCCAAGCACCGCAAGTACCAGCCCCTCCGAGCCGTAGCTCGCAACGCGGAGAAAGGCACCTGAAGGCCTGCACACCGAGCCCTGGCGACCCTGTGCCGTCAAGATCACTGCGAGGCCCTGTGCACACTTGTGATCCGCTGAAAAGCTGATCGCGCTGCAACGCGCTGTGGATTACTCTGGAGCTGCTTCCCCCTCCTCTGCCCTGGGTCGTGTGGCTAAGACCTTCTTCGGGTGCCCCACGAAGCACCGCCGCCCTCTGACAGCGAGGGACGACACCGCGACGTGGGACACCGCTCCGTCGAAACCCGAGGCCGCCGTGACCATCCCCGTGCAGAACAAAAGGTATTGGTGGCTCCGCGTGCTAAAGTGCGGCCCGTACTGACCTTCGTACGAGCCGTACCGACATTGGAAATAATTGGGATTTTTGTGCGCTGTTTGTACGGCCCGTACCTGCCTGGTACGAACCGTACCTGCCTTGGCAATATTCTGACTGATCCGTACTTTGTTCGAGTTGTACTGGCGTTGATACGTACTCTGTTCGAACCGTATCTGCATTTAAAATCATCATCCCCGGGGCCGTACTGCTTCCGTACTGAACCGTGCTGCCTTTAAAAATACTCTGGGTTCGCCCAGTACTGCTTCCTGTTCGCACCATACTGACTGTCAAAGAACCCGTGTTCGCACCGTACCGGTGCTTCAATCCATGTACGGCGCGTCCCTGGCTGTCTGGACCGTACCGCATTAAAAGACATTGCCGGTGCTCACGCGAGAAGCGTGGGACTCGGCAAGCGTACTCCGGCTCACGCGGGAAGCGTGAGAAACGGCAAGGTACTGCAAAAACCTTGCCCAGAGCATCACAAAGGAGCTACGAAGTGCGCAGAAGACCTAAGAACCTGATTTTAACAAGAACTGTGCCATATTGAGATCTGTGGACTGCCCTTAAGCATTTAAAGAGTAACTGGATTGATATTCCCCAAGAGAACTGTATTTATGCAACCTGCCTGAAAGAAAACCTTTTATATAAAGAATTATATTTTGGATAAATACAGCCTTGTGTCTTTGTGTGGTGGGGTGGTGATTATTGTGTGGGACAACTTGAACGCTTAACCTTATGCCCTCTGGAATCTAGCCTGACTGCTCGCGCCACGTTACCTAGAGGGTGAGCTGGGGTTATTTTTAAAGAGGTAATCCTACGCCCTGACTTAGATGAAAAGGGTCCCTGCTTGTCGCAAGTGCATACCTGCGCCAGCCAGAGACCCCGGATTCTAACATGGGCCCACGGAGGTCTTGATGACTTGACACTCGTAAGTTGGTATCACCAACAACCAAGGACTTACCCAATTCCCACAACACTGGGGGAACATGTACATGTATAATCTGAAAAACAGTCTCATTAAAACAGTGCCTTCTTTTAAAATGTGCCAGCGTGTTCCCTGAAAGTGTAAAGGTGGTTTGTTGTGCACTTCCTTGAGAGACATCTGTCATGCAGGCACATTATTGTTCTTAACAACAAAACATCAAACTAAAGCATTTAAAACATGAAGACCTGTTGACAAGTGTTATGAGTGCCAAGGTACAATTTCTTGTGACTAACAACTTGAATTATGTCAGTTGTCACATGGCCATCCGTTACCTGATGACACAGTTGGCAACACATCTGACCCACTGCCTGTCATGTGAAGTGGCACACATGTCCAAACCCAGGACAATGCATGAGCTAATGGGCCTGCAATTGTGTCGTTAAAAGGCATACCTGCACTGAGGAGACACCCTCATGGCAAGCCAGAATGTCCACACAGATGTCAGCACACAAAGACCAAACTACGTAGCATCTGGACCACACACTGGTGCAAAACATGTATGAGCAGGAATCATGTATTTAAACAATTGACACATGCTGCAAAGCACAAACATTAAACCCTGCACAACATCACTGGGTCACTGCACGTTGAGTCTCTGTCCAGCCAATTATCACACACAGGTCAGACCTGGCAAGGAGACATAAGTTTTGGCCATGTAGGCCTCGTCCACACAAATCCCCCATACCTGAGATAATGTGATTGAGACAGATCAAGAAGTGACACCTCTTAATCAGGATTTACAAAAATGTGCTGCAAGAATTCCCAAATGTACTCCACATCACCTCGTGTGGCTGCCAACACATATTTGTGACAAACAACCATCGACAGATAGTTGTGAATAGACACACAGGCACTGCCCAGTGTGAGTATGCACAAGCCAAATGGGGTCTCCCTGTCCAGTGGACACATGTAGCACACTTTTGATAAATACAAATGAGGCCAGGGAACAATGCCACAGAGGCAAACATATGCTGAACACACTGAGAATGGACACAGTGTTGGATGACACACATGATTACGAGGCAAGGGTGTCTCAGGGGACTGTAGTGGGCACACTGCTCCTTCTTCCTGGAATGATCTGACTCTAACATGAGCAACCATCCTGGCACTATGCATATCTCCCACTCATGCACATCATGTCTGAGGCCACAACATTGGTCATGCATGCTGCAAGTGTGTTTATTTGAAACCTCACACTCCCATGTGGAGACTCATCATCAGTGCCAACAAATATGGACCCCCAACAGAGTGAACAGGACAGGGCACAGGCAAGGTACCAACACATGTCACAGACCACCCTCCCACATGATGCAGAAAGCAATGTGCACTTGGATTAACTGGCAGCCTAGATGACCATGTGCAATTGTGATTACACACAGACCAGGGGACACATGTCAAGGAGGGGAAGGGATGAATAAGAGCACCGGTTGACTTTGGGGAACAGAATATGCACTGCACATATAAACCCTGGCAGTGTATCCAGGCTACAGAGCACTTGCAAAAGCTGGGGACACACAACACAACAAACAGACAGGTACCTACCCCCTCCTTGCTGCTGGCTCTCCTGTAACTGCCTATCAGGGAAGACCACCGCCAGGACACGCATCATGTGGGTGGTCAGGTGTCGGCGCCCGCCGTGGGGGCGTGGAGGTGAGAGTCCCAGCTGAACCTGGGCGATCCGCCGGGTCCAGCACCGGTTGTCCTGCCATCGTTTTCGGACTTGGGCTAGGTGCTGACTGCGACCCCCCGCCGTTCTCACGGCCCTGACGATCTCCTTCCAGATCCCCCCCTTCTCGTAGGCAGTTACCTGTGAGGATGACAAAGTGAGACAACATCACTACACCTGCTCCATGTCACAGAGGCACACATTTGAACATCTTTGATATGTTGAACAGGGCATAGGATGCTGCCAAGGAATAGCATCTTTCTCATATAGACATTGGCCTCTATGGAAGCCCCAATGCACTACATGGCATTGAAAGTACACAGGTGGCAGGAGGGGTGCGACACACTCCCTGATCATGGCACACACTGTGCATCACATGCAACACCAGGTTGATGGACAGCACCTCAAAGCAGTTGCATGCCCCAGGCCACTGACGCAACCTCAGCAGAGTACACAGACACACACAGGCACAGATCAATCACCTGCCATTGGCAACAGTGGATACATACCTCACTCTGTACATGTGCCACTTGCCTGTGGGGTGTCACAGGTGTTGGGCTAGCTCAGCAAGTCAGACACACAGCACGGCTTACTTCTCACATCAGATGGGTAGAGCTGTTGCCTCCTCCATGCAGCTGTGGTGCAACACTTCACATAGACACTCACCCACATGACAAGGAACCTTCACACACATCAATGTCCAGGAGGGTGTACGCATCACTTGGACAGACTCACCACAGCTCCACTCAACTCATACACATCTGTGGGTACAGTCACCTGTCACACCGGGGGGACCACTGAATCACCTCAGGACAATAGCCAAAAAATGCCACCAAGGATTTGCCAGGCTGAATGTGTCATGCACTATGCAGTGAATGTCACAGTAAGCACAATGCAAGTGAGGAGTGCACACAGGAACTACATCATGCTCTGCATGACAGACATAAACCTTTCCCCTCCCCCCCCTTGGGAACCACTCTAAACCACATTGCATGTCTGTCACACCTGGACACAATGCCAGAAGTGACAGTCACAACAAAGGTGCACAGTCAAAGGTAGTGGAGTCAGCACTCACCTGCTCCCCTGGTCTTCCATACAGGCTGGGGTACTGTGGGAGGAGGACATTCAGCAATGCCTCATTCTCCTCAAGTGTGAATGGCTGGGCCCTCTCCACAGTCCGCCACATGGTGCCAGAGGAAGCACAGACAGCAGCAGTGTGGTCGACAGGAAAGTAGTGCAGGCAAGTGCCCTCTCATGGGTTCTGGCTGACTTATATCTGTCTTGCTGGGGGCTTTCATTTACAGGAGTACAGAATGATTGGTCAGACTCATTTGCATCCTACGTTTCCTCCAATCCCTTTAAACATACACCAATGACACGAATTTGCTTGGTTCAAATTTTGAGCATCATAGCAAGGCAAACACCACTTTGCAACATTGTAATTTTTGGGCCAACTGACTTTTCAAGCCCACATGATGGCCACATTGCAACTGAAATCTCTGTATCCATGACAACCAGCATGCATTTTGGGCCTAATACTTGTCCCCTATGTAATTTTGATTAAAAAAAATATGTACGGTGCGTTTCACACGTACCCGTACACGTACGGCACCACTACAATAGTGATACGCACCGTACTCACACATCCATAGCGTGGGTATGGTGCGTATCACTATAGTAGTGGTGCCGTAGGAGTACGCGTGTGTGTACGGTCCGTACCACGCGTACTCCTACGGCACCACTACTATAGTGATACGGACCGTACACACGCTCTAAGGGCGTGTGTATGGTCCGTATCACTATAGTAGTGGTGCCGTAGGAGTACGCGTGTGTGTACGGTCCGTACCACGCATACTCCTACGGCACCACTACAATAGTGATACGGACCATACACACGCTCCGAGAGCGTGTGTACGGCCCGTACCACGTGTACTCCTACGGCACCACTACTATAGTAATACGGACCGTACACATGCTCTGAGAGCGTGTGTACGGCCCTGAGAGCGTGTGTACGGCCCGTACCATGCATACTCCTACGGCACCACTACTATAGTGATACGCACCGTACACACGCTCTCAGAGCGTGTGTATGGTCCGTATCACTATTGTAGTGGTGCCGTAGGGGTACGTGTGTGTGTGTACGGTCCGTACCACGCGTACTCCTAAGGCACCACTACAATAGTGATACGGACCGTACACACGCTCTGAGAGCGTGTGTACGGCCCGTACCACGCGTACTCCTACGGCACCACTACTATAGTGATATGGACCGTACACACGCCCTGAGAGCGTGTGTACAGCCCATACCACGCGTACTCCTACGGCACCACTATTATAGTGATACGGACCGTACACATGCTCTGAGAGCGTGTTTACAGTCCGTACCACGCGTACCCCTACGGCACCACTACAATAGTGATACGGACCGTACACACGCTCTGAGAGCATGTGTACGGTGCATTTCACACGCTTACACTGGTGATTGGAGGCGCATACGAAAGGAATGGAGGTCTCCGACTCGCACAAGGCTGTACATCAAGTCATTGTCATTGCAGACTTTCATGTGCAGGGCCTAGGTGTGTCAGGCAGTGATATTGCACATGTCTCCTCATGTAGTTGCACAATTGATGTGTGATGACCTGTGTACACATGTCATGTGTGATGAGGCACTATGTCGCACACTTCCCCTTCACACTTTGCACATGTGTGCCTGTAGTACAAACGTGTCAAGCACAGCATCACTGGTATGGCACAGTCACCACCACCCGCAACTGTCCCCTGATGCCAGGGACAGGGACACTAACAACTGACATTTCACGATCAGCGTGCCCCGATGTGACTATGTCATGTGTGTGTCATGTGTTCCCATGAGCTTGCTGTTAGTGTTCCGTCCACTACATCTGCTGTTGCTGCATCCAACATGTGTCTGTGTGGAGATGGGCATGGCACACATCTACGCACACCATGCCACATGTGGATTCCCACGTATGCATCGAACATGATATTTTGACATGAGGACATATCTGCGTCGTCTCAATGTCTGTGTTTTCTGTTTTCACGTGTACCCCTTCATCGCAATGTGTTTGATCTGTACATTTGAAATTCCATGTGA
Source organism: Triturus cristatus (assembly GCF_964204655.1). Lineage (NCBI taxonomy): Eukaryota > Metazoa > Chordata > Amphibia > Caudata > Salamandridae > Triturus > Triturus cristatus. The sequence goes on from NC_140588.1 coordinate 898,935,470, forward strand.
CCTGTGCATCTAGCTTGCCGTCAGCTGTCTGTATGAGATGACATCCTTTAAATGCAGCTATGTGGATGTATGTCACTCCTGTGATGTCTCTGGCTGTTCACTCAGACTGGCCCCCAGCTCGTTTCAGGGCATGTCATGTAGACTTGCCAATCAACGGGTGTATCTGGCTTTTCGTAGGAGTATCACCAAGCTGGCATACGTGTCCTGGATGTATTGCACAGACCAGACTCTGTATTTAACAGATGTGTAGTAGCAGTTGAGCATGTGCTCTGTTCATTGACATTGATGTTGTTATGCTCTCAATCTTCGTTATTCATTACAATTTTCTGCAGGGCACTGCCTGTCCCCCGACCAATGCCAGACTTGGGTGCCATGAGGGAACGTGCCTGCATCCGATGTTACAGATTCACTCAACAGTTGATTGAGGACTTGACCGCCAAGCAGGCACCACACCTCCAACCGCGACACAGGTATCCTACTGCGCTGACCCCCAAGATGAAGGTGATGGCAGCCCTACATTTTTTTGCCACAGGTACGTTTCAATTCACCATAGCTGATGTTGGTGGCATGTCACAGACAATGTTCAGCCGTGTCCTGCGTGATGTTTTGGCAGCCATGTTGGAGCACCTTGATGAATTCATCCATTTTCCGACTCCTGAGGAGTTGACAGGTGTCAAGGGTGATTTCTATGCCCTGGGAGGGATGCCCCATGTCATTGGGTCCATTGATGGGACACATGTGGCTTTGGTACCACCACAGGCACAAGAGGTAGCCTATCGCAGCCGTAAACATTACCACTCTATAAATGCCCTTGTGGTGTGTCTTGCTAACATGTCATTTCCCATGTCTGTGCACGTTTTCCAGGGTCAGCACACGATGCCTACATCATGAGGCGTAGCAGGGTGCCACAAATGATGCTGCGGCTGCACAACGAACGAGCATGTCTTGTTGGTGGGTATACTCTGTTGGTCCTGTGTGTTGCGGTATCTTTGGCTCTTACGGCATCTCCTGACCCACTTATTTACATGATGTTTCCATGTAGGGGACTCTTGCTATCCCAACATGCCATAGCTGATGACGCCTCTCCGCAACCCAAGATCAGCTGCAGATCACCGGTACAACAATGCACACGGGCAGACCAGGCAAGTGATTGAGAGAACGTTTGGCCTCCTGAAGAGCCGATTCCGGTGCCTTCACAAGACAGGCGGGTCCCTCCCATATGCACCGGCGAAGGTCTGCAAAATCTTCCTCGTGTGCTGCATGATGCACAACATGGCAGTGGAGAAGGCAGTGCCACTCATCCTGGAGCAGGATGAGCAGGAACATCCACCCGTGGAGGATGAAGGGCTTGGTCACGAGGCAAGTGAGGAGGAGGAGGAGGATATCCGGAGTCAGCTCATACGTAACTTCTTCTTATAATGGTGAGTCACTGGGTCTGAGTGTGCACGCTTGTAACCTTGGGTGGCATGTGTTGCAATGTGTGTGTCCAGCTGACTGTATGCTAAGTGACTTAGATGTGTGTTCTGATGTGTCACTCGAGTGATGATGTCATTCCACACATTTTAGCTGAGACACTTTCTTTTAAATTAGCATGGGGACAACATTGTTCCTGTTTAGTAAATGACCATGTATGCGGAGAAAAATCTTTTAGCTGACTTCTTGTGTGTCTGTCTTTCCCAGGTTCTTGCGCACGTTGTCTGCTCGTGTCATCGTTGTCCTCCTGCTATTCCTCATGAGTATTGCAACATGTGCTGAATCAGCGTTCCATGCACGGACATATGGAAATGTCATTTTGGGTAAGGATTGCAGCAAGGCATTTTGGGGGTGGTACGTGTTTGGAATGTGTTGGGACTGCTTCTGTGCATGTTGTGTTACCATGCATACATGTCGACTCACCATGGGGCACATAACATGTAGCATGACTCCCATGAATTGATAGTCACCCTTCGTGACAGTCATCTGTAATGGTTTTTGGATTTTGATGAAGGCATCAATGTGTGTAAAACTTCCCTCTGAAACATAGGGGATGCTACGGGTGGACATAGTGTGGGACATCCCCATAACAGGCTCAATGGGGAATTGCAGCCTCTCAGTGTACAGCAGGAGGTGTTTGGCTCATCCCCTTAACTTGTGTGCCAGTTCATTTGGATTTACAACATCTGTGTTGTGAAGGGGGTGTCCAGCGTAGGTCCCACATGTTCAGTCAAATGACCTGTGAGTCTGTTCATATTGATGCATTTCCCTTAGTGTGAGCCTGAGTAATAAAGGTGTTCCTCACCCTCCAAAGTGCCTCATTTCTGTCAATGCATGTCTCTTGCCACTTTGCATGCATCATCTCTGGCATAGTTGACAAAGATTGTGCATATGAGTGTATGTGTAGTTTGGCAACATGCATGCAGTTCTTCATGGCTTATAATCTCTATTGTGCATGAAGTCCATGGTTGTGTATGTATTTGGGCAGGTTGCTCCCCCCTGGTTCTGGACTTTTAAGAGTCCAGAGGTGTCAGGGAAACAACACCCAAAGACCCCTGAGTTCCTCCTGTCTCGGTGCACAAACAAACAGAGACACGGGCTTCTCGATGGTGGCGTCAAAGACCAAGGTTTATTTACTGCAGGGACACAGAAGTCATAGGAACCACACAGAGGCAGAATCTACGAGACTGTTCAAATTGCATTAAGTGGGTTGTTCTTTAAATACACGGAAAATGTCTTTAGGCAACATTACACGGATATTTCTCATGCCCAACCCGGTATCCCAAACAAACAGTAAATAGACATCAAACAATAATTAGTCGTAGGATTTCGGTATTCGATCAGGTTCCCTTGACAGTTTTCCATTCTTTGTCTGATCCTCCCCATCATAAAAATCGTAACCTCCCCATTGTAAAAGCCCAGAAGGAGAGGAGCAGAGCCAGGTGCAAAGGATTGAAAAGTAGGATAAGAGGTGTTTATGGATCATAAACGGGCATGGCTACCGTCTTCGGCCTTTCAGTCAGAACAACGGACACGAGAACCAGTATAGCAGGACTGGCCTCAGGCAGGGGAGGCAGCTTGATTCTGCCTAGTCATGCAGCGTCAGCCTTTCTCGGGGCTCGCGCTTACGTGTCCTTAACAAGGTGACTCTGCCGGGGTCATCCCCCGTTCATTGACTATGTGAGGGCAAGAAACAAAATGGATGCCGTAACTAAAATGGATGCCATGACTTTACAACAGAATGCCCTATTTCTCAGTGAATTCATGCTAGTTGCGTAGCGAAAACACTGTTATGCATATAATGGATCATTTGCGGTTCATTGGTACCAAAATCGTGTCAGTACTACGATACCGAATTCACGGGTTCGGATCGCTACAGAACCTCAGACCGTCCTTTTGCCCTTACATAGGCAATAACTCACTCTATGTCAGAATCCATTTCTATGTTCATCAGGTCACTGATATGTTGTTGGAGCATTACTCTATCCCGTGGCGTATCTCTAAAAACAGGTGGTCTTCTTACGCATGTTGAAATGCAGAGGTTACATAAGGCAGGACCACACTGAACAATGAGACAGCACGAAAATAAAAATACCAACGCAACACCAGTGACTATCAGAACCTTCCATCCCCACGCAGACAACAGGCTCCAGAACCATCCCATTAATGACCAGTCACCTTCCTCTACATGAATAGAGTCAGAGATCTTATGTAACTTAGAGATGGCCTTGTACACCGTTGGCGCATTATCTGGGATAAAAACACAGCAACTCGATTGGATCATCTTACACACTCCACCTCGATCTGCAAGTAACACATCAAGAACCATACGGTTCTGTAACGTCATGAGGCGATCCGCTTGAAGCTCAGCTGTCAGGTTACTAAGGGCACCCGCAGTTTCGGTGATGGTGGATTCAACTACCCGTGTTAGTTGACGTAAGTTTCTACTGTTGGCCATAGGCCCCCAGAACGGAAGGAAACCTTTGAAGAAGTCTCCTGCTTCTTGGCCAGCAGTATCTTCCTTACTGAAAACACCTCTCACAACTCTAGTTTTGTGATAGTCCGGTGCAGCAGTGTATGTCGGAGGTAACAGTTGAGCGATATAACATGAGCCTGAGAAGTCAGCAGGCAACCATGTGTATGCTCTGTCTTGGCAAACAAAATAGGTACCCTTAGCAGCTAAGAATGCAGGGGAAGACTGTGACGGGAAAACATATGTTTCGATACAGTCACTCTTCCCTAGTCGAGCTTTCGGATTCCTCCCATTTCCTTGCAAACAGACCTGACCTTGGTGGGGTACGACCCAGATCGGAGTCGAGCTTTTACGTTTGTTCTCACCCAGAGTAATGCCATATTCCGTAACATTCCAACCCATGTAAACTCGCAATTCATCCTTGGGAATGAACGGAGTATTATTGACATCTCTAACCATGTCAGTGATTCCTTTTACCAAGGCTCTATTAGCAGAGTTATACCGAGTGGAACGCGGAGGTCGTGGAGGATAGGTCTCTAGGGCATAAGCGAACATGGTCTGAAATGCCCAGAATGATCCATTATAACTAAAGGGCAGGACCAGATAAGGGATGCCCTTGTCCATGGTATGTGGTATCAAGCCACACACCCAGCAGTTTGTTGTGTTAACCACTAGTTGATGTTGGTGCAAGAGCTGAATGAAAGTGTTATTTATAAACTCAGAGCGTCGAGCTTGCTCGTGGGCAGGAAAAGGATGAAAAGAATGGAGAGAAACAACAGTCGGAGAAACAGGAACATGGGGAGATACTGTAGATGTAACAGGTGTAAAGATCAACTGAATACCAAAAATAATTCCGCCTACCAAAGTTATCAAAACAATTAGAAGTGTCGGAGTACATTGCATTAGAAAACATTTACTATGTAATATGTCATATAGCTTTGTCTTGTGCACATTTATGACATTAACCCGTCGCAGTTCAGGAAGCTCCATCTTCTACAACCGTTCGCAACGGATGGTTTGTACCTGTTAAAAACTTGCCTCTGTTTACCCTGGGAGTTCCCAAGATAGACAGAAGAAACCGACCTTATGTCTGATTCCCTGCAAATTAAAACAAGGCACACGTTACGACCCTACGGTAACCCAGATGGCAAGGTGAGAGAAACAATAAAAACAAAAAGATAAAAATTTTGAGCAAACTTCCTGACTGAATGGAATGCAGTAAGATCAAAACAGTTTTCAAACAGAAAGATAATTATGCAATGTCATTAGTTCATAACATGAGAACGTAGATTATATCTGTACTTTCCGGGTCTTGTCTGATCTTGAAATAGCTGGTCTACAGGTGCGGAAATGTTCGACTCCACAGGTGGCAAATGTTCACTTTGTACAATACTCGGTTCAGGATTCAAAGGAGCGGTTTATGCTGAGGTGTCAAAGCTCTGTGTTTCAGTTCGTGGGTGGTCCGTTATGTACTCTGCATCACTGAAAGGGATGTGCCCAGGAACAGGTTCTGTCTCGGATACACCAAATCCCTGTCTAACCCAATTGTCATAGGGGAGTGGGAGAGGGACACGCTTCGTATGGCTAGCGTGCACCCAATTTTTCCTTCCAGCTATGCGTACAGCAGTTCTTGTTGTGAGGAGTACCTGGAACGGACCCACGAATCTTGGCTGGAGGTTCCGAGTTCGTTCGAAATTCCGAACTACAACTTGGTCGCCTGGTTTCAACGTGTGGCCTGGACTCTCTGGCAGTTTAGGCAAGGATTCGAATACCTGTTGATGAATAAGGCTTAATTTAGCAGTCAGATCATAAAGATAATCAATCAACATTGGGTATTCAATCTGTTTGAATTCCTTTGGCCTAGGGACTCCCCAAACATTAGCAGGACGACCGAACACAATCTCATATGGGCTAAGCCCTACTCGAGAGTGTACAGTCGCTCTGGTGGACAGTAGAGCTAAAGGCAGTGCGTCTGGCCAAGAGAGACCAGTGGAAGCTTGAATTTTAGCAAGTTTCAGCTTCAGGGTGCCATTGTACCCTTCAACCAAACCCGCTGACTGTGGGTGATTCGCACTGTGGAATTTCTGGGTAATACCCAGACCCGCACACACACTCTTCATAACTTTCCCTACAAACTCACTTCCATTGTCCGACCAAACAATCCGTGGCATACCATACCTGGGGAAGTATTCTTTGAGGAGGATTTTGGCAGTAGACATAGCAGTGTTATCCTTCAACGGATATGCCTCAATCCATCTTGAAAAGGCACAGACTACCACTAGGACGTATTTAAGATTGTTACACCTATCCATGTGGATATAATCCAACTGAATCACTTCAAAGGGACAAGAAGGGGGAGCAAAATGACCAGTTGGGGTTGGGGTTCCCTTGCCAGGATTATGCATCAGGCATATCATGCGATTTTTCACCACTCTTTCCGCACACTTAGTAATTCCATCGTTCTTCCATACTAAAGCTAACATTTTACAGATCCCTTTCGAACTGATGTGCGCCGCTCCATGCGCCATCGTGACTACCGCAAGTACATACGCATCAGGTAACATCCAACGTTGCTGCTCAGACAAATCAACCCAACATCCACTTGAATCCATTTTACCCGTTTTCTCCTTCCATTCATTCTTCTCATTTTCAGTTGCTTCATTCTGGATTGCCTTCACACTTTCAATCGTATTCTCACACATCCCTGATTCAGCAATCCATCTTGCAGACGTTGCAACATACATCCGGCTCGTCATGTTCTTGGCCGTCTCTTTGGCGACCTCATCAGCAAACGCATTCCCACGGCCAACATCATCCGTAATCTTCCGATGTGCACTGCACTTCACAATCGCAACTTCATTCGGTAGGGTCAGGGATTCCAATAGATCACTGACTAACTGCCCATGTTGGATCTTAGTCCCATGGGACGTGAGAAAACCTCTTTCTCTCCAGAGACGTCCAAAGCTATGTGATACGCCGAAGGCGTATTGGCTATCAGTAAACACATTCACTCTCTTTCCCTCAGCTAAAACACACGCTCTTGTTAGTGCAATTAATTCTGCAGCTTGGGCAGAATTCTGACTTACTCTTGCAGTCTCAACAATCGTACTCAAAGTCGTAACTGCATACGCGGCCGTCACATCACCATTCTGTAATTTAAAACACGACCCATCGACATATAAAGTGCCGTCTGGATCTAGTAACGGAGTATCTTTCAAATCAATCCTACCCTTTGTTTCTTCCTCAGTTCTGAAACAACAGTCATGAGGCTCTGAATCACTCGACTCCTGAGTAGTCGGCAACAGCGTTGCTGGATTCAATATGTTGCATCGCTTGATCTGAATGTGACTTGCCAAAAGCGTCAGCTCATAGCCTGATAGTCTAGCACTGGTGAGGTGCTGAGTTTTCGTTCGATTCATGAGTGTATCCACAGCATGTGGAACCATGACTACTAACATGTTGTTCATGACCAATCCAGCAGACTGTCGAATAGACACTGCAGCTGCTGCTGTAGCTCTCAAACAACTTGGCAATGCTCTGGCTACCGGATCTAATGTGGATGAGAAATATGCACAAGGTCGCTGTTTGTCACCAAATTGTTGCGTTAAAACACTCAAAGCACAACCTTCTCTTTCATGGACATATAAAGTAAACGGCTTACTGTAGTCAGGAGTACCCAACACAGGAGCTGAACACAGCGCATCACGTAAGTCAGAGAAACTCTGTTGACATTCATCAGACCATGGCAAAGGGCTCGGAACACCTTTTCCAGTCAGGGCTACCAATGGTTTTGCCATGAGAGAAAAATTTGGGATCCATTGCCTACAGTATGACGTAATACCCAAAAACGCACGCACTTCTCTCTGTGTGCTTGGTACAGTCATCTGCGAAATTGCTTTGATTCTCTCTGGGGTCAACCTTCTTCCCTCCTTTGACAAAAGATGACCTAAGTAGGTCACTTCTTGGCAACAATATTGCAGTTTAGAAGGTGACACTTTGTGATGTAAGTCTGACAAATGACGTAATAGAGAAATTGTAGCTGCTTTGCAAGTTTTCTTGTCATCAGCAGCCAGTAAAAGATCGTCTACGTATTGGATCAGAGCAACACCAGGAGGAAGTGCAAGAGCATCTAATTGACTCTTCAATGCTTGACTGTAAATTGAAGGGCTCTCACAATAACCTTGTGGAGCGCGCTTGAATCTGAAACTGCGACCTCCTAAGGAGAAACCAAAAATGTCTCTACTTTCCTCGGCTATGGGAATGCTGAAAAATGCATTTTTCAAGTCGATAACTGTAAACCATGAGGCTGAGGCAGGAATCAACGTCAATAATGCAGTGATATCTGGGACCACAGGAAACTGCGGAATCACTATTTTGTTAACTTCTCTGAGGTCAATCACAAATCTGTAGATTGGAGGTTTGGAAGGGTCAGTACGTTTCAAAATCGGCAGAACAGGACTATTGCAGACATTTCCTCTAGTTTCCTCAATCACATCTTTCTGTATTAAATCTTTCACAATCAGTAAGAGTGCACGTTCACCTTAATTCGAAATCCGATACTGTGGGATTCGTGGGAATTTAACATTCGCTTTCAGACTTACCACATAAGGGGGAATTTCCAAGAGGCCTACATCGTTAGGACCAGTTGCCCAAAGAGTATCAGGGAGAGAACGCAGCTCCGGTGGGAGCTTATCCATCGACATATACATTGGAGAGATGACTCTTTTGCCTAATGTGAGCTGTACTCCCGAAGGAGAACAGTACAGTGTCGCATGCAGGCGTTTCAACAGATCTAAACCAAGCAGATTCTCATTACAACCGGTTGTTAGAATAAGGGGTGCTTCTAGTTCGCATGGCCCAACAGATATTGGCAAAGGACTAGAAACAGGATTGTGAACAGGGGCGCCTGAAAAACCTACTGAAGTGTTCGTTAAGCCAGACAAAGGTGCGCCAGGGAGTTTCGCATGCATAATTGAACTTTTTGCCGCACCAGTATCCAACAGAAACGGTTCGACCACGCCTGAGGTAACTACTGCGACATAAGGTCCACTCTGATCAACTGGAACTGATACTACTCCCTCTCTTTGCCTGTGGCTGTCCTAGTGCTCGCTTCTCTGAATCTCCTCATTATGATCATAATAATCTTCAACATGATACTGTGGAGATCTACCTGCTTGCGCAGATTGTGCATTTCGCTGATCGAAATAATTCAATTGGCGATCAGCCTGTGGTGTCATTGTACCACGTCCTCTACCTCTAGGAGTTTGCATAAACCCAACAGTACCTCTCTGAGCCGGGACACCACTAGTCTTGAAAAGGCACAGACTACCACTAGGACGTATTTAAGATTGTTACACCTATCCATGTGGATATAATCCAACTGAATCACTTCAAAGGGACAAGAAGGGGGAGCAAAATGACCAGTTGGGGTTGGGGTTCCCTTGCCAGGATTATGCATCAGGCATATCATGCGATTTTTCACCACTCTTTCCGCACACTTAGTAATTCCATCGTTCTTCCATACTGGAGCTAACATTTTACAGATCCCTTTCGAACTGATGTGCGCCGCTCCATGCGCCATCGTGACTACCGCAAGTACATACGCATCAGGTAACATCCAACGTTGCTGCTCAGACAAATCAACCCAACATCCACTTGAATCCATTTTACCCGTTTTCTCCTTCCATTCATTCTTCTCATTTTCAGTTGCTTCATTCTGGATTGCCTTCACACTTTCAATCGTATTCTCACACATCCCTGATTCAGCAATCCATCTTGCAGACGTTGCAACATACATCCGGCTCGTCATGTTCTTGGCCGTCTCTTTGGCGACCTCATCAGCAAACGCATTCCCACGGCCAACATCATCCGTAATCTTCCGATGTGCACTGCACTTCACAATCGCAACTTCATTCGGTAGGGTCAGGGATTCCAATAGATCACTGACTAACTGCCCATGTTGGATCTTAGTTCCATGGGACGTGAGAAAACCTCTTTCTCTCCAGAGACGTCCAAAGCTATGTGATACGCCGAAGGCGTATTGGCTATCAGTAAACACATTCACTCTCTTTCCCTCAGCTAAAACACACGCTCTTGTTAGTGCAATTAATTCTGCAGCTTGGGCAGAATTCTGACTTACTCTTGCAGTCTCAACAATCGTACTCAAAGTCGTAACTGCATACGCGGCCGTCACATCACCATTCTGTAATTTAAAACACGACCCATCGACATATAAAGTGCCGTCTGGATCTAGTAACGGAGTATCTTTCAAATCAATCCTACCCTTTGTTTCTTCCTCAGTTCTGAAACAACAGTCATGAGGCTCTGAATCACTCGACTCCTGAGTAGTCGGCAACAGCGTTGCTGGATTCAATATGTTGCATCGCTTGATCTGAATGTGACTTGCCAAAAGCGTCAGCTCATAGCCTGATAGTCTAGCACTGGTGAGGTGCTGAGTTTTCGTTCGATTCATGAGTGTATCCACAGCATGTGGAACCATGACTACTAACATGTTGTTCATGACCAATCCAGCAGACTGTCGAATAGACACTGCAGCTGCTGCTGTAGCTCTCAAACAACTTGGCAATGCTCTGGCTACCGGATCTAATGTGGATGAGAAATATGCACAAGGTCGCTGTTTGTCACCAAATTGTTGCGTTAAAACACTCAAAGCACAACCTTCTCTTTCATGGACATATAAAGTAAACGGCTTACTGTAGTCAGGAGTACCCAACACAGGAGCTGAACACAGCGCATCACGTAAGTCAGAGAAACTCTGTTGACATTCATCAGACCATGGCAAAGGGCTCGGAACACCTTTTCCAGTCAGGGCTACCAATGGTTTTGCCATGAGAGAAAAATTTGGGATCCATTGCCTACAGTATGACGTAATACCCAAAAACGCACGCACTTCTCTCTGTGTGCTTGGTACAGTCATCTGCGAAATTGCTTTGATTCTCTCTGGGGTCAACCTTCTTCCCTCCTTTGACAAAAGATGACCTAAGTAGGTCACTTCTTGGCAACAATATTGCAGTTTAGAAGGTGACACTTTGTGATGTAAGTCTGACAAATGACGTAATAGAGAAATTGTAGCTGCTTTGCAAGTTTCCTTGTCATCAGCAGCCAGTAAAAGATCGTCTACGTATTGGATCAGAGCAACACCAGGAGGAAGTGCAAGAGCATCTAATTGACTCTTCAATGCTTGACTGTAAATTGAAGGGCTCTCACAATAACCTTGTGGAGCGCGCTTGAATCTGAAACTGCGACCTCCTAAGGAGAAACCAAAAATGTCTCTACTTTCCTCGGCTATGGGAATGCTGAAAAATGCATTTTTCAAGTCGATAACTGTAAACCATGAGGCTGAGGCAGGAATCAACGTCAATAATGCAGTGATATCTGGGACCACAGGAAACTGCGGAATCACTATTTTGTTAACTTCTCTGAGGTCAATCACAAATCTGTAGATTGGAGGTTTGGAAGGGTCAGTACGTTTCAAAATCGGCAGAACAGGACTATTGCAGACATTTCCTCTAGTTTCCTCAATCACATCTTTCTGTATTAAATCTTTCACAATCAGTAAGAGTGCACGTTCACCTTAATTCGAAATCCGATACTGTGGGATTCGTGGGAATTTAACATTCGCTTTCAGACTTACCACATAAGGGGGAATTTCCAAGAGGCCTACATCGTTAGGACCAGTTGCCCAAAGAGTATCAGGGAGAGAACGCAGCTCCGGTGGGAGCTTATCCATCGACATATACATTGGAGAGATGACTCTTTTGCCTAATGTGAGCTGTACTCCCGAAGGAGAACAGTACAGTGTCGCATGCAGGCGTTTCAACAGATCTAAACCAAGCAGATTCTCATTACAACCGGTTGTTAGAATAAGGGGTGCTTCTAGTTCGCATGGCCCAACAGATATTGGCAAAGGACTAGAAACAGGATTGTGAACAGGGGCGCCTGAAAAACCTACTGAAGTGTTCGTTAAGCCAGACAAAGGTGCGCCAGGGAGTTTCGCATGCATAATTGAACTTTTTGCCGCACCAGTATCCAACAGAAACGGTTCGACCACGCCTGAGGTAACTACTGCGACATAAGGTCCACTCTGATCAACTGGAACTGATACTACTCCCTCTCTTTGCCTGTGGCTGTCCTAGTGCTCGCTTCTCTGAATCTCCTCATTATGATCATAATAATCTTCAACATGATACTGTGGAGATCTACCTGCTTGCGCAGATTGTGCATTTCGCTGATCGAAATAATTCGATTGACGATCAGCCTGTGGTGTCATTGTACCACGTCCTCTACCTCTAGGAGTTTGCATAAACCCAACAGTACCTCTCTGAGCCGGGACACCACTAGTCTGTGCGTGCAGTACTGGACACTCATTCTTATAATGGCCCTCCTTTTTACAATAGGCACACTGATTCCATGCTAACTGTTGTCGGGAAAAACCATAATTAAATCTTTGGGACGTCCCTTGCTGGAATTGTGGCTGCTGTTGAAACTGGGGTCGCTGCTGTGAATCTGACTGATTCGAACGAGGCGGATACGCCTGTTGCAAAAGAACTTTAGTCTTTAAATCTTTTGTTTTCTTTTCTGACTTTTCCTTCTCTTCTTTCTCTCTATTCTCGTAATACTGAGCAGTTGCAAGTATCTGTGCTGTTGTCGACACTGCCCATGCACTTTCAGAATCCTTTAACTTGTTACTAAGTTCAGGTAGTAAATTAAACACGAACTTGTCGACAAACAATCTCTGGCCTCCTTCAGTACTCATATCTTGCCCACTGTGGTCTACGAATGTCTCTTCAAATCTAGTGAAAAAGTCAGAGACGCTTTCGTCCTTCTTTTGCTTGCATGCCGATAGTTTATCCCAATTAACTCATAACGCTGGCATCAGCGTTTTCATCAGATTAATTATTCTGCCAGGTAGGGCAGCAATTAGAGGTTCAGGTTTAGCACCGCCAACTTGTTGCGCATCTGCTGCTACAATAGCTGGCCAATCACCTCCTAAGGCGACTGGGTGGTTCTCTTGTCGAATCTTGGCCCATATAGGCTGTGGCACTACATTACCAAATAACATTTCAATGTCTGCCAAATTCATGATGCACGCTTGAACTGTCTGCGTTAACTCTTTGTAATAACCAGCAGGATTTTTACGTGTGTCTGGTAACGCTTGTTTTACTGCTAATACTTCGGCCCGCTTCCAAGGGATGTGTATCCACACTCTCTGGAAATGCGCCGGGGCAGCTAAAATATTATTAGCCCCATCAGCTTGAACTGCATCACGCCATATCGGCGGAACTTCCCTCATCGGATATTGACCTTGTTTTTTCCTAGTAGTAATCGGTGAACCATCAGGGTCTCTTGTCGCTCGAAGAGGGGAATCATCCCTATGAGCTAAAATCAGTTCTATCGCTCCTCTTACTTCTGAACCTATCACCATTCCGGTGGCGAATTTCTGTTGAATATTTATCAAATCAGAGGGGACGGAATCTAAGTCATCATCTTCCCATTCTTCACGCACAAGAGAACACATCACGTCAAAAACATAACGTTGAGTTGGTTCATTCCATTGCATAAAAGTATCTAACACTCTTTGTGCATCATACTTCACAGCTTTCGACATCCACCTAAGAGCTGTCGAGTCTAACATGTCTCGTTCCTGAGGACCAGGAAGCTGGCTACGTCTCTGTATAGAGTCAGAAACGGGGGTCTCAATTAAAGACCTGTAGAGAGGAGTTAAGATATTAGTTACAGAGTCGGTTATTTTCCGACGAACGGAAAGCGGAGTCAGAATGTTCACAGGGTTCGGGGACAGGGCAGCTGGAGCAGATGAAATAGTAAGGGTGGGAGTAGCAGGTAAAGCAGTTTGCGTAACGACAGGCAAAGGCGGAACAGGCGACCCAGGAAGAGGGGGTGCCGAAGGAACATTAACCACGGGAAGGACAGGAGCTGGAATCAAAGGAAGTGGAGCAACTATTCCAGGCTGACCAGCAGCTGGCTGTACAACAGGTAGTAACTGTGGTACTGTAATACCCTGTGCATACGGTGGAGGTGAATTCAACAGGTAAGACAACAGAGGATCCTTCTCATGATCCTCCATCGGCTTAGTAGGACGAGATGGCAATACAGGGTAACATTTATCAATTGCCAAATTATATTTTCTATTTGCCATCTCCATTGCTTTCTCAGTCTCGTTGACATGCAGCTGCCTAGCAGACTCCATTAAAGTCAACCCTTTCTCTTTCTGTTCTTTCTTCGTCTTCCTAATTTCTCTCTGTTTGGCTTCTTTGCGCCACACGCGAAAAGAATCAAACATTGCCGGCCGGACTTTTATTTTAAACAACTTCATTTCTAGATTGTCTAGAATTTCGGTTTCGAAGCTACCATGCGGTGGCCAACTAAGGACACCATCTTTTCTGGTATAACGGACCCATACTTCATTATACGTAATAGGACCAACACCATGTTTACAATAGAGCTCATACGTAGGAGTTCCAATCGGAGGAACCGAACACGAATCCTCCAACCGGGAATCCCCGTTGCAACGTAACCAGGACAGGAAACAATTACTACTGGTAGTCATGACAAACAAAGACAAATTCCAACCAAAATGCGCAAAGAACTTAGGCCTACCAAAATGAACTAATACCAAAACAAAGATTATCTAAACAAGAGCAACCAATGATAATCTACGAATTAAACCAGAGCAACAAGGAACAACCAAACTGAGCGTAACCCACTTAATACTTAACTGAAATGTGGAAGACGTCACCAAGGAGAACCCGTCTACGTCTCGCCGTACTAAGGTCTGCACCTCGGGTCCAAGACAGGGCGCAGTCAGGGCAGCGGTCCTCTGTAGCCGTCTGGGAACGGGAACCCTCGTGGAAGAGATCGTCGGGCCACTTTTACGACATGCAGTGATCGATGAAGCGTGGTACCTCCCTCCGGAATCTTCACACGAAACTTCTCGAACTTTTCAGGCTTTGGACCGGTACCGGATGACGTCGCCCCACGTTGGGCGCCAATTTGAGGTTCTGGACTTTTAAGAGTCCAGAGGTGTCAGGGAAACAACACCCAAAGACCCCTGAGTTCCTCCTGTCTCGGTGCACAAACAAACAGAGACACGGGCTTCTCGATGGTGGCGTCAAAGACCAAGGTTTATTTACTGCAGGGACACAGAAGTCATAGGAACCACACAGAGGCAGAATCTACGAGACTGTTCAAATTGCATTAAGTGGGTTGTTCTTTAAATACACGGAAAATGTCTTTAGGCAACATTACACGGATATTTCTCATGCCCAACCCGGTATCCCAAACAAACAGTAAATAGACATCAAACAATAATTAGTCGTAGGATTTCGGTATTCGATCAGGTTCCCTTGACAGTTTTCCATTCTTTGTCCGATCCTCCCCATCATAAAAATCGTAACCTCCCCATTGTAAAAGCCCAGAAGGAGAGGAGCAGAGCCAGGTGCAAAGGATTGAAAAGTAGGATAAGAGGTGTTTATGGATCATAAACGGGCATGGCTACCGTCTTCGGCCTTTCAGTAAGAACAACGGACACGAGAACCAGTATAGCAGGACTGGCCTCAGGCAGGGAAGGCAGCTTGATTCTGCCTAGTCATGCAGCATCAGCCTTTCTCGGGGCTCGAGCTTACGTGTCCTTAACAAGGTGACTCTGCCGGGGTCATCCCCCGTTCATTGACTATGTGAGGGCAAGAAACAAAATGGATGCCGTAACTAAAATGGATGCCATGACTTTACAACAGAATGCCCTATTTCTCAGTGAATTCATGCTAGTTGCGTAGCGAAAACACTGTTATGCATATAATGGATCATTTGCGGTTCATTGGTACCAAAATCGTGTCAGTACTACGATACCGAATTCACGGGTTCGGATCGCTACAGAACCTCACCCCCAACGGGCCGTCAACGCCTGCTGAGGGTGTGTCTCCTGTGCGCAGCTCGGCCTTCTGTTTCGTGATCCTGTGTCAGTCAGCTTTGGTGATTGTTCATCCATTTTCTCTGGGTGAGCCATGAGTAACCTGACACTCCTTCCTTTACATACGCCTGTTGCAGTTGTCCTTTCTGACATCCTTGTCTTTGTGTGCTACTTACGGCCTACTTTCCAGTACATGCCACCTGCTGCTGCGGCCCCTGCGGCAAGGGCCCACCAAGTTCCCGGATTCTGCAACCCACACGCCTCCAAGATGCTCCTCCCTTCCTCCCTCCACGCATTCATTAGGCTGTCATCAGCTTGTCTATGCCACTGTTGCGGCCACGCGGTGCCAAAGGCAGGACCGTCAGCGCAAGCAACATGCACATTGCACGACCCTCATGTCCTTGCATGACCCACATCACACAACAGTCTCATGTTGCAGCCACCCTCCAAGCAATGTCCAACCGAAAATCAACCGCCTGCTCTCAGGCATACCCTAAGCGCACACACGACACCTTTGCATGCTGAGTGTGCAACTCCAACTGCCTACACAGTGCTGCCCCGCCTTCCAGGCCCTGTCACACCAACCAGGTCATGTCCCTCCTACTCCACACCGGCTCTGTCCACCAGCACGCCATTGGACTCTGTTACCTCCTCAACACAACAGGCCCACACATAACCTTCATGACAGTGACCTGGATGAGAGCATCCTCAGCACACAACTTCTTCATTACCATCTCAGACGGATACAAGAGCACCCGCAGGGACGGCACTAACAATCCCGGAGGATGAATTGATATCTATTCCCAAGTACGCACTCAGGGTCACAAATCCGGTTTGGCACAAACCCCCTGCAAACCCTCAGAGTAACACTCATCTACAGATCTCCAGGCCTACATCCACAATTCCGCAAAGCCATCAACACGTCCATCGTCACGCACGCCCTCAGATCCACAGGATACATGTGGCTGTGGGCCAGGAACTTCTGGCTGGATGAGAACCACACCAGCATCCATCAATGGTCCATCCATATTAGCATCCACGTTCCCGACGAGCAACACACTGCCACACACCCCGCTACCAATCCCCCAAAGATGCTTGATGTAAGTCAACACAGATATGCTGTGTGGGACACTGGAACCAACACCACCGCCACACCCTGCAACCTCACACACTGGATCAGCAACTGATCCAACAATCTAGCCACGTTGATGGACTTTCCTGTGACGCACATCAACAATTAAGCCACCTGGGACAAGGCAGACCTACTGGACTCATACACGTCTAGCAGGACTCTTGTGCACAGCTTGCAACACAAATAACCATCAGTGGCCTTACAAACCTGGAAAACGGCACACACAGCCATCACCATATCATCAGCAAGGACAATTGGAGATCCTTCAGATGGGGACGAGGCCAAAAAAACACACAACATCAAGGAGCTCATCAGCATCGTGAGTGCACTGACATCAGCTTTTTATCCAAAAGACACCCCACCCTTGCAAGGCTGAGCCAATCCCTTGCAACTTTCTACCACTGCAAGCTCATGGACATACACGCAAGCCTTGGCACACAGAGGCAGAACGCACTATTATACGCGGGACCAACCCCCCTCAGGTTTTGGACTTCCATCATCAGCAGATACAACACCCGGCTCATGTGCAACATCCCCTGGGGATCTCCATCAGGCCACTTCCCACACAACATCTCAACCACATCATTCCCCATCCTTGTAGCCCCCGTCCAGCATGTCATGTATGTATCATTGGAGTTAGCCACATTCCATGGTAGATAGAGGCATGCAGTGACCCAGGCCCTTCTTAGACAATGGACGGCAGGAACGCTGGCTCTCAAGGAACATCACCGTGCTTCCCTAGCCAGCAAATGTCATCAGGAAGACAGTCAACGAGCAACTGACAAACTTCCTCCACGCAAACAGCTCCAGGCAACCTGCACAAGACCGTCTTCCACAGTAATCACCCCACTGCAACCGTCATTGTTGCCACCAACACCGACAACTTTGCCCTGCTCAACAATGGTGAGGCCACCCCCCTTGACCTCTCCACAGAATTATACACGATGTGCTCACACACTGTCAGCTCACACATCTCCAACACTGGTATCCAGGGGATGGACCAGGATGAAATCACCAAGTAGCTCACCAGCAAGGCCATGGGAGTGGGACTCAAGCCTTCAGCATGTAGTACAGTGGCATCATCTGGCATATGGCCCAGGGCTCATCTCTCAGCGTGTCAATCTTCAATGTGTCCAGGACCCCCCTCTCCACCATCACATGCGCACACAACTTCATCATCATCTCGTATGCCATTGACAGCCAGCTGCTCCTCACCCTCACCAAAGACACAGCCATTGCCAGTTCCAACCTTCAAGAAGGCATGAGGTCCGTTGATGAATGGATGAACATCAGCTACCTGAGGCTGGACTTGTACAGGACAGAGGTAATCATCTGAGGATAGTCCCCTTACAGCTGGGTCAACTCCTTGTGTCCCACCCGCCAGGGCACTGCACCAGCACCCAGTGGCCACGCACACAAGATGGTGTGCATCATGGACTCATCGTTCACAATTGCCATGCAACTCACTAGCATCTGTACCTCACGCTGCAACACCCTCCGCATGATGCACATGATCCACAGATAGATCCACTCAAAGGCAAGACAGACCGTCCCCAAGGTCCACGACACCAGCCGTGTCAACTACAGCCCCGCCCTCTACGGAGCAAGTACAGCCAAACTCCCAGACAACTTGTCCACATCCAGGGTGCATCTGCACACCTCAGCTTCAACATCCCGCGCCCCAGCTACATCACCGTCCACCTGAGATAGCTGCAATGGATCACTGTCTGCTGCAGGATGACCTTCACACTCCTCACCCACACTCAGGAGGCAGTCAGCAACCCCAGACCCCAAACCAACCTTGAACGTCTGTCATCCAAGACCCCGTAGGGCCCACTCCGTGCATCCAACCTTGCCCTGGCCACCATTCTTCACATCCACCGAACTCCAGCATGCAGGAGATAGTTCTCTCACCTGGCCAAACATACCTGGGACTCCCTCCCCGGGAACCTCCACATTAGCCATGACCTCTACGCCTTAATGATACTCTTCCAAATTGGTCTGTCCGCACAGTATTGCAAGCCCCCCCTCAGCAGCTTGAGGCCATCACGGGTGAGTATTGTGCTCCATGTCTGTATTGGATGATACATTGTGACCCATGTGTGTCCTGTACCGGACTCAGATCCCAGGGTATGGATGGCTGGAGTTAGTTCAACTCTCAGGCATAGTTTGACATTTCCCCACACGTATGTTGTGTACTCATGCAAAATGACTGCAACATCTAATTAAAGAAATTTAGTTTTATTCTCGGTGGGGAGCGTGTTTTGTGGGGAAAAATAGGTGCTATACAGTGTGCCTAGAATCCAAAGTTCACAGGGGGAGATGGGATCCTTGGCATTTGAAGTCATCAGAGTCCAGAACACAGTGTTTGTCATCATTGGTCAGACTATGACCAGCAAGTCCATGTGGCAGAGAATGTCAGTGAATGAGGTGATGCTGTTGCGCATGAAGGCTAGGTGCCAGGCCAGGTGACCTGGGAGATGTGGATGGTCCGCTGCCTCTCACGGTCTTTTCCGTGAACGACCCACCTTCCTCGCGGGACCCTCAGATGCAGGCCTTGACGATGTTTGGGACGCTCCGTCGGACGAATCCTCCTCGTCCTCCCTCCCTGTGGCTGGTGGTGGTCTTCGCCTGGTGGCACAGGGAGGTTTGCCCATGTTGTCGGCGATCCGACGGAGTGAACGGCTTATGTCCGTTTGCACCGCCAGGAGCTCAGCCATTCTTGCCTTCATCCGTCCTTGGTGTTCTTGTTGACTGGCATGTTGCTCGGCCTGCTGGTTCTTAATCTCTGTGAGGGTCTCCACTACCTGGCTGATGGCCCTGGTGTCACGCCGGTATGCCTCCATGATGTTGCGTATGTGTGACATACCGGTCCCTTCAGCTGGCTGGTCAGGTTCTCGCCTCCGCCTGCCTCCACTCCCACCACCCCTGCCCACACGAGCCTGGCCTGCTGTTGTGGGCACATCGGGTCTACGGGACCCCTGAGGGATGGCAGTTGCTGGGTTCTCTGCCTCCTCCTGGGTGCCCGGCGAACCTTGTTCCTCCAGGTCAGGCTGGCTCAGTTGTTCAGTGCGGGCAGGGCTCCTGGGTATCTCCTGGATGTGGCAGGAATGGGGCTGGTGGTTGGCACAGATGTACCTGAAGCAGGTGCTGCAGGGGCTTGGACACCAGAGGGTCCAGGTGGGTTGGGGTCATCCGCGGAGTATTGAGAGGCGTCACTGCCGGTGGGATCAGGTTCCTCCCGAGCCTGGGACTGTGATTCTTCCCCCCTCATGCGACATCCATGTTTCATACATATTCAAGTTGGCACAGTTCCTCCAGGTAGTTGTATGTGCCTAGCATTCCCCTCAATGTTCACTTGTGGATGGGTATGTTGCGGGGGACAGATTGATATGTTCTCCTGAGTGTTTGACATGTAGATTTTTGGCTTGGATGCTTCTTTGGCTATGGATTGATCTTGTTGTGTCACATGTCCATTGTGAGAGTGGGAAATCCATTGCCTGCCCCGGGGGTGTGTGCTTGTGTAAGGGGTGTGTGTGACAGGGCCTGCTGGTGGGTGTAGTGTGATTTGGCAGTGGGTCTCCCAGGTGATGTATCTGTCCCCTCCTGGAGCATGCTGCCATGACAATGAGTGTGAGTTCTTGTCCTAGATATCTGAGCTTGTGGTGTTGGTGTTTGAGTTTACAGTGGTCACAGGAGGGCCTTGTGCTGCCTACAGCAGGGCCAAGTGTCAGCTACATTGTCAGTACTTTGCCAGTCCCTGTGCACTGAGCATGGTGCATGGGTATGTACCTGGGCCATATGGACTGAGGGCAATGGTGTCTGATTCTGAGTTGAACAATGTGTTTTGTGAGCCCCACCCTCCCAGCATCCCGGACATCCAGTCTTGGGTTTGTGCTTTGTGTAGCCTGGGACATGGCATGGCCTTGCTTTGTGAATGGGGCATACACATGTTAGTGGCATGAGCGTTGTTTTTTAGTGTGGTTGTGTCCGGTGAGGGCTTGGGGGTAGTTGCATGCATTTGGTGTAGTTGGGGTGTGGATGCCATTACCCCCATGTTACGTAAGTTGTTTGTGTACTCACCAGGCTCTGCAACTCCTTCGACTCCGTGTACTCCCACCGGCAGAAGCAGGGCCATCACCTTCTCCTCCCAGGGATGGTAATGTACCGGTCTGCGGGGCAGCCCACCTCCAGTGATGTTGCTCTGGGTGTAGTCCTCGTTAATTTTCCGCTTGACTGCCCTCCGCAGATCGTACCACCTGGCTTGGCATTCATTCCTGGTCCTTCTGATGGGTGCAACAGCATTCACCCTATCGACGATCCTCTGCCACCGGCGTGCTATGCTGGTCTGTCTGACCAATGTTCCAAAGAGCTGTGGCTCGACTCTGATGACTTCGTTGACAAGGATGTCCAACTCCTCCCTTGTGAACTTTGGATTCTTGTCTGTGGGCATGGTGTGGGGTGAGGGTGTGGATGGTTGTGGGTGTGTGAGTGTGAATGTGAAGGTGTGTGTGGGAATGTGAAGAGGGGGTATGTGTGAAGGAGTTTGTGTGAAAGTGTATGTGTTAAGTTGTTTGGGTCCAGTTGTTGGGGTGTGCTCTGTAGCTGCAGTGAGTCTGTTGCAAAGGCTCATGGTTTGTGTGTGTGGGCCCTTTTTATTGGTCCATTTGTGGGTGTGCCTGAGTTTGAAATTTTGGTGGGTGTGTTATAAGAGGTGGTTGTGAGTTTGGGCCTCTCTTTGCCTGTTTGGATGTGCCAGGTCAGTCATTTTGATGTATTTTCTACTGTAGACGTGTTTTGTGGTGTTGTGCGAGTCGAATTGACCCTCCTTGTGCTGTTTTACAGTATCCTGGTTCAGTACGAGTCGTTTTCGCGTATGTAAGGTGCGTACATGCGCGATGTTGTTGTACCGTGCTCGCATACGCAATATTGTTGTAAGGTCCGTACATACGCAATGCTGGGGGACGGTGCTGGGGTACGGTGCGTCCAAGTACGAGGCTGAGGTACGGTGCGTGCAAGTACGGGGCTGGGGTACGGTGCTGGGATACGGAGCGTTCAAGTACGGGGCTGGGGTACGGTGCTGGGGTACGGTGCGTCCAAGTACGGGGCTGGGGTATGGTGCTGGGGTACGGTGCGTCCAAGTACGGGGCTGGGGTACGGTGCTGGGGTACGGTGCGTCCAAGTACGGGGCTGGGGTACGGTGCTGGGGTACGGTGTGTCCAAGTACAGGGCTGGGGTACGGTGCGTCCAAGTACGGGGCTGGGGTACGGTGCGTACAAGTACGGGGCTGGGGTATGGTGGTGGGGTACAGTGCGTACAAGTACGGGTCTGGGGTACGGTGGTGGGGTACGGTGCGTACAAGTACGGGGCTGGGGTACGATGCGTCCAAGTACGCGGCTGGGGTACGGTGCTGGGGTACGGTGCGTCCAAGTACGGGGATGGGGTATGGTGCTGGGGTACGGTGCGTCCAAGTACGGATTGGGGTATGGTGCTGGGGTACGGTGCGGACATGGGTGGGGTACGGTGCTGACATACGGGGGTACGGTGCTGACATACGGGGGTGCGTGCAGACATACGCAGGGGGGAAGGGTGGGCTGTATGACTCGTATCCCGGGCACAAGTTTACCCGGGATACAAGTGGTACAGAGTTCGCTCTGTACGGGACGTTTTACATACGCTTGTGTATTCAGAAGGGCAGTACGGATTGTACTTGTGCGCTCGGACTTCAGTTTTACGATTTGTACGTAAAACTGCCCGGATACGTCTCGTAGACCTTTTCCCGAAGCGATTCGTATGTATTTTTCACGTACGAATCATACTTCACCGGTGGGACGGGACTTGTACGATTCGTACGTAAAAATATACGGATACGGGAATTTTTTTTACCGGATCGGACTCGGCGCCTACATTGGGTGAGTAAATGCACCATTGCTTTCTGGGACTGGGAGTCCATAAACAAAAACCCATGTGGGCTGCTGGCAGTCTGTTGTACAAATTATTAAAAATCACGGGTGTGTCATCAAAGTCTTCCCCAAATACTGCCTTGTGCCAAAAGGTCCCGCTCGCTGAAACACAGTCCAGCACAGGAGCCGCTTTAGTCTGTGGCGGTGCACCCCTCGACTGAGCCGGCCGAATGTATTCAGTTCCACAAGTTGCCCAAAGTGGGGCACACTCTCCTCTTGACAATCCGTAGGGTCAGGGTAGAACCAGGCACACTCGATGTCAGCAGAGTCCTGACGCATTTCGGGAGAAACTCCCTTCCTCAAAGGCTGTCTGCTGCACAATGAAAGCCACCATACGGATTTCCCAGTGATCTCCCTTATTTTATTCAAATGCAATCCAACATTACATTCAGGTGAGTAAATGCACCAATGCTTTCTGGAACTGGGAATCCATAAACAAAAACCCATGTGGGCTGCTGGCAGTCTGTTGTACAAATCATTAAAAATCACGGGTGTGTCATCAAAGTCTTCCCCCAATACTACCTTGTGCCAAAAGGTCCCGCACGCTGAAACACAGTCCAGCACAGGAGCCGATTTAGTCTGCGGCGGTGCACCCCTCGACCGAGCCAGCCGAATGTAATCAGTTCCACAAGTTGCCCAAAGCGGGGCACACTCTCCTCTCGACAATCCATAGGGTCGGGGCACTCAACGTCAGCAGAGTCCTGACTTAAACAGGTAAGTACTAAATATAGAAAAAAAATATTGATAAAACACATATAGTTGTACAAAATATCGAATTTTATTTATATTAAATAAAATATTAACTATGTTAAAAAATAAAATTAATATAAAAAAGAAAGTATATTTAATATAACATTTAAAAATACATAGTAAATTAACTTTAAAAAAAAGTTAAAAACACATACATAATAATCCGTATATATTTACTTTAAAACAAACTAATAAACTAATAATTTTAATTTATTTTATAATTTTAAAATTATATACAAATTTACAAATATATATATATATATATATATATATATATTACCTACTGGCGGTCGCCAGTAGGTAGTTATAGTTAGGACCACGTTTCCATAGGAAAACCTCAACATTCTATTTTGAATAACTTTGGCGCCGGTCGACGAATCCTCGCGAATTTCTCAAAATAGGTGGGGCGCTACGCTCCGCTCCTACCCTGAAAGTCTCGGGGGGATCCGTCAAGCGGGGGCTGAGATAAAAGGGGGGTCCCAAAACGCGTTTTTCCCATGCATTTTTCCATAGGACCTTTAGAACGAGCTACAGCCCGAACGGCTGAACAGAATTACTCAAAATTTGGCAGAGAGGTAGTCCCTAGGTCAAGGAAGTGCCTTTTGTAGGTCTGGTGTAAATCTGTTCAGTATTTCCGGAGAAAATAGCATTTAAAAGCATATATATATATATATGCGCGCAGGGTGCGCGCACCGTGCGAGCACCGTGCGAGCACCCTAACGTGCGCGAGCGTAATTCTGATTGGTGGTTACATGTTAGTCAACGTTCGAATCGGTCGAAATCAGGAAGTGTCGGCCGCCATTTTGTTTGTTTTCAGTGCGAGAGTGAAAAAGGAAGGTGGCGAACGTGAAAAGGGGGCAGGGTAGAGAGTTCCTGACCCCCTAGCCTTTGTCAGGGGGTCCCTGAAGGACCCCGAAGGCAAAAAAAAAAATTTTTTTTTTTAAAAATCGCGGGGGTGCGCGCACAGTGCGCGCACCCTGAAAAACACAAAAAAAAATTATTTTTTTTGCAAAAAAAAATAAAAAATTCGCAGGGTGAAAACCAAAAAAAATAATAATAATAATTTTTAATACGTAGTTTATTGTAAAATAAATATATAAAAAATAATACATAAATAAATTAGCATTTAAAAAACCGTACAAATTCACTGAAAAAACCATAGGTTTCACACACGTTATAGTTAGGAATTAGCATTTAAAAAACCTTGCTAATTCACTGAAAAAACCATAGGTTTCACACATGTTATAGTTAGCTGGACATTTTACTGATAAAAAACCAATGAAATTCCCCCGTTATAGTTACTGTAGGCAACTATAACTCACGCGACCGTAATCCTCTGCTGATGACATATGTGTCTTTATGAAAAAAAAATATTTGTAATATATGTATAGCTAAAATTTAATGGAAGAAGACATGGGCAAATAAGTGTCTAAATACAGTATTAGCATCAGCAGAGGATTACGGTCGCGTGAGTTATAGTTGCCTACAGTAACTATAACGGGGGAATTTCATTGGTTTTTTATCAGTAAAATGTCCAGCTAACTATAACATGTGTGAAACCTATGGTTTTTTCAGTGAATTAGCAAGGTTTTTTAAATGCTAATTCCTAACTATAACGTGTGTGAAACCTATGGTTTTTTCAGTGAATATATATATATATATATATATATATATATATATATATATATATATATATATATATATATATAAATATATGCACCAAGAGTTCCCACGTTACTGGAGCCCAAGATCCTGCAGAGCCCATTGCTGCAAATGCTGTTTATTTCCCAGGTACAGCAGCGCCTTATTACATCTTCTATCCCATCTTCTAACGTTTCGGCTAACTGCCTTGTTCACAGAAGGAAATGAATAACTTGCAGGTGTGCTGAGGCGCGCTTTTTTAAAGATGAAACACGTGACTGGATTTTAGCTACTACAAGCCCCATAGTGCATTGTGTTGATATTTCACAGTTCAAACTGAAAGTCCTCCGAAAGTCTTTACCTTGGTGGTACTTTTCTTTTTAACACAAGCACAGATCTTGATACGGGAAATACTGGAGTCAGTCAGGTGAGTAGAAACAGTGTTTGAATGCTGATAAAATTACGGACTTGAAAAACAAACACCACTCGCAGTACGATCATGGCAGGAAATAATCTTGTCTGAATCTCTTCCTCGCGCCGTCCTTTATGCACCATTGGCTTCACCTAAGTAGGTTAGGTGCGCGAGTGGATCAGGACTCCTCTGTTACTATGCACCAAGAGTTCCCACGTTACTGGAGCCCAAGATCCTGCAGAGGGGCCTCACAAGGAATGGGCACGGGGCAGCAAATATATATATATATGTGTAGCAATAACATAAAATCTAATAAAAAACATTCTATTATAAATTAAAACATTAAACTATATAAAAATCTTCAACCTTAAATTTCCCACTCCAGTGAGTGCAACAGTAGGGATAGAGTTGTATAGCAGGGGAGTAAAAAATTACTATTCCCACTCCAGTGAGTGTAACAGTAGGGAAAGTGTTGAATAGCGCAGGGGTAAAAATTAGTATTCCCACTCCAGTAAGTGTAACAGTAGGGAAAGTGTTGGATAGCGGAGGGGTACAAATTACCATTCCCACTCCAATAATTGTAAAAGTAAGGAAAGTGTTGGATAGTGGAGGGTTAAAAATTAATATGCCCACTATTATTCAGAAACAAAAACATTACATAAATTACCTTTTTTTATTTCCTACCTTATAACCCCACACAATTCACAACCCACATCTAAATTTAAACACAAATGACTTCCGTAATCAACATAATTATTTACGAATTAAAAAAACATGATTAATTAAAAAACAAATTAAAACTAATAAATATTATTTAACTTCCCACACTTTACTCCTATAATCCCCATAACCCTCGGCTAAAATTAAACTGTAAAAAAAAAATAATTACACAATTGAACCTATTTTCAATTAAAAACGAATAGTATTTAGCAACTAATTATAAAAGTAAGTAAAACAACCCACACCTAAAAATAATTACACAAATTCCATATTAAATTTTCAATTAATTAATAAATTAATATTAATTAATAACTAATAATTAATTAAACATAAATTACTTCCCAGCCTTTACCCCATAAACCCCACAACCCACACCTAAAAAATATCACACAATTACCATAATTATCAATTAATTTGTTAATATAAATTAACAACTAATTATTAAACTAATTAAACATAAATTACTTCCCACCCTTTACCCCTATAAACCCCACAACCCACACCTAAAATTAATTACACAATTTCAATAATTAATTTTCAATTAATTAATTAATATTAATTAACAACCATTAATAATTAATTACAAATAAATTACTTCCCACAATTAACACTATAAAATATAAATTAAATAAATAAAATATAATTATTAATTTATTATAATTAAACTACTTCCCACCCTATTCCCCTATAAATCCACAACCCGCTACAGAACAAAAAAAATCCCAAATTTTATTAAAATAAAATTCATAAATACTAAAAATGTAACACATATATTAAAAAACAAACAATACTTATACAAAAAAATACATAATATGAATTTAAATATATATACTAAAATACATAACACTAATTTAAAAAAAAATCGATATTTTGAACAACTATATTTTTGCAAACAATATTAATGACTTCTATATTTTTAAAAATGATATTTCTTACCTTAAATTCGATATTCTTGACCACGATATTTTTGCTGTCGATATTGCTGAATCACAATATTTCCAACTCGATATTTGTGCAAATCGACATTTCCAACTCGATATTCTGTCTCAACATCCCTATAACGAGAGGCTCTTGCAAGCCTTCAAACAATACAGTGGGTTAGATACACTCGACCCAAAAGACATGGGCCAATTTGTCTCAAAATTTGTGATGGGTTTGAGACCGGAGATTAGCCTCATGATCCAACAAAATTTGATCTGCTGGTAAAATAAATCTGTGGATGAAATTCTACGTTATGCCAGATATTACAGTAATGAAGTTGATCCCAAGCATAGGAGGATAAGAACAAGTCAACGCTTGTTCAAATGCTGAACACACATAAGGTAGACCAGGCGCAGGCAAGTGGAGGAACAGTAGGTCGAAATCAGAGAATGCCCAAAGAGCTGTTCAGAACACACCGGGTGCAGTTGGACAGGGAAGAGGGAAAGGTGTTCCAATAGATCCGAAAACAGGAATAGATTTTGCCATGCTGAAAACGACAACTGCTTGCCATTATTGTCATATATCAGGCACTGGAAGTGCAAGTGCAGCTTGAATCCAGCGAATCAGCTGTTTGAGGGAGACTTAGTGCAAGTGCCAGATGTGGTAAACACCGTAACAAGGCCAACTGGGGGAATCAAAATCAGTTAGTTCATGTGCAGAAACCTCTGAGAGTTTCACAGAATAATCAAACATACTATCATATGCCCTTCTTGGAAGAACTAGACTCAATCAAGACCTGTCCCAATGATGGTGCCTGAGAGGGGGAGAAAGACTGTACTCTTGAAGCAGTCTTAGAGGTAGACCAGAGTGGACCATATGTGGAGGCAGACGTAGGTGGTCAACCCATTACATTCTTGAGTGATACTGGTGCTACCCATTCTACTGTGAGATCTGCAGTAGTCAAACCTACCCCCTCTCAGGAAAGTTAATCCAAGTCGTAGGAGTTGCCAATAAAAGAATGACAAACCAATTGACAGAAGAGATGCCAGTGAAAATTGGAACCTTTGAGGATCACCACCAGTTCTTGCTGTGTGATTTGAGTCAGTCTGTTTATTAGGGCGTGATCTTTTGAGCAAACTGAATTGTACCATTTATTGTACACCAAAGGGAATTGAGTTGCAGACTAATGATGATGACATCGCTTTCAAGCTAGCGAATCAGAACTATTGCATAGACATGTTTCCTTCACTGACAGTGAAAGACATGCCGCTGGACTTGAGAGACACTGTTTCTCCAGTGGTGTGGGATTTCACCCAGACACATGGGGGTGTCCGTAGACCAGTGGCCTATTTCTCAGCTACATTAGATCCTGCAGCTTCAGCGTTGTCCAGATGTATCAAATCCATTGCTGCAACAGGTGTCAGCATTGAAATTGAAAGGTGTGAAAGAATTGTGATGGGTCATCCACTTACAAAATATGTTCCACAATCAGTTGAACTTCTGATGACGAGAACTAAAACACAGCAGTTGACTAATAACAGGTTGACAAGATATGAGCAGATTCTGCTTGCAGTAGCAAACGTGACCTTAAAGCGATGTTCTGTGTTGAATCCTGCTACCTTGTTACCTGTTCCAAATGCTGATGGGGAAGATTGTGAAGACCATGACTGTCTGGATGTTACTGAACTTTGCACCAAACCGCGACCTGACATTGTCGATGAGCCATTATCTGATCCCGACCAAGTCCTGTTTGTTGATGGCTCATGTTTAAGGGACAATGAAGGTAGTCGGAGAGCAGCATTTGCTGTCTATACCATTTCTGGAGGGAGCTGTAGAAGCTGCTTGTTTCCAAGGAGTATACTCCGCACAAGTGAAAGAGATCATTTCCTTTACCCGTGCATGCCTTATCTCTGAGCAGATCCGAGTCACCATCTATACCGATAGCCAGTATTGTTTCGGGGTAGTTCACGACTTCGGACAGCTATGGTCCCAGAGAGGATTCTTAACGTCATCAGGATCTCCCATAAGGAACGGGGAATATGTGAGACAATTGTTCGAAGCCTTGCAACTACCAAAGAAAGTGGCAGTTGTGAAGTGTGCTGTTCACAGAAGGAGGATGATTTTGTCACTGTGGGAAACTGCTATGCTGGCGAAGTTGCTCGTTTTTGTGCCACACATGCGTGCATCTTTAATGGGGAATATGTTGGCGAGAGCACAGAGAAGACCAAACTCAGCATGATTCTAGCCATTGAAGATATAATGGGATAAAGTTAGGTGGTTACAATTGGAAGCAACAGATCAGGAACAAGCCAGTTGGATTAGAGCAGGTTGCAAAAAGGGGTAGATGACATTTGGATTTCAACTGATGGTAGGTAGAGCAGTGCTACCGGAGTGTTTGCGGATTCAAATGGTGAGACTGATCCATGGAGCAGCCCATATAGGGAGAGACGCAACGGCAAGACTGTTCAGGCAGACTTGATTCAATCCGAGATTCCGTGTGATTGCTGATGCAATGTGTCATCGGTGTGTCACATGTCAACAAATGAATGCTGGAAAGAAAACTGTGGTTGGCTTGAGTCACATTGAAATTCAGTTGGATTTTGTTGAAATGCCTGTGTGTAATGGATTGAAATACATGCTGGTTGTTGTGTGCATCTTTTCACGGTGGGGGGAAGCTTATCCAACTAGAATGCGTGATAGCCTCACAGTAGCAAAGTTATTGTTGAGGGATCTTATTCCGTGCTTCGGATTTCCAACTACATTGGAGTCGCATAGAAGAACACATTTCCACAGCGAGATCATGAAGCTGTTGTGTACTGCCTCATTAGGACCTGCAAGAGGCTTAATAGAGCAAACTAGTCGCTTGCTACATGTAGACTTGTCCAACGGTGATTACATGCTGAATACTTATGCAAAATTGTTGTATGAGTATGTGGATACTATGATTGTGAGAAACTGTTATGTGGGTATGCAATTGCCTGCTTCGGTCAATGAGGGTATGGGGTACCATAACCTGCCCTTGACGTACAGTATTAGTTGCAGACTGCTCCTTAGTATGTTTTATGGAAAGGGTCACTATGAGTACTATTTCGCAAATTATGATTTGGTACTTTCAGAAGTTCCAGTCTACAAACATCTAAACAAATCTGATTATTACAAGCAAGAAGAGAGAATGGGAAAATATTTTGTACCCACAGTCACACTAGGTACTGCTTATGTGCGTAGACACAATGTAACTTGCATATGAACAGACCTAGAGAACAACATTTGTAGATCAAGTAGAAGATAGACATAGGGGATTAACAGTTAAGCTTAATAGTAGAGAAGAAACTATTGAGTGGACTAAGGAGGAATTAGCTCACAAGGCTAAGGGAAGTTATGGTCCTATAGCTCTAGATAGGGAACAACGAGGCAAGCTTTGCATTCGACAGGTGCAGACACATAACGATACCATTTTTGTGGGACAGAGTGCGTGTGAACACACATTTCTGATTGATGCTTCTTCGAAGACATTCTTGCAGGAAACTGTTCAAGTGGTGCTGAGTGTTTATTTTGTGTGTGGGAAAAATGCGTATGATCGGCTTCCGAACACATTTTATGGCACCTGTTACGTGGCTGTTGTATTCCCAAAGATATACCATGTGAAAGATTTGCAGATTCTGAAAGGAGAGTCAGCACATAGAGAGAAACATGGAACGGGCGCTGGTGAAATCGTGGAAGATATATTTGGAGCAATGATACCTTTGGGAGTGGTACTGAATGACATCAATATTAGAAGGCTATCAACTATTGTGGATAAGTCGTCAGTTAACACAGCGCAGTCACTGTTGCTCGTAGATGGAAAGATGGTTTCGATAAGGGCTATGGTAAAGCAAAAATATCTTGCTTTAACTGTGTTATTACCAAAGAGGGCGGAGTCTGTACAATGCTGAAGGTCCAAAAATGTTGTACTAACATACCAGATAACAGTAAGGATCTGAGGAAATATATAAGTAACATTACTAAGATACATCATGAGATACATGATCTGGCAAATGAGGGAATTTGGGATAAGAGTGGAAAAGGGTTTGGAAAAGGTGAAAGTTGGTTTGCAAATCTTAGAAAGGGAATCCTTGGATAAATCCTGCAGCCGATAGTAATTGTTGTGATCTGTGTTATCATCTTGTTGGGCACAGTAAGGGCATACAAATGGCACAAGTCAAGGCAATCGGAGAATTCCACTAGCAAGAGAGAAAGGAGAATGTCAAGAAAGCAGGACAGTCATTATGAGAATCTTAAGCAGTTGGTAGAATTCAGAGATTACCTATGACATCAGTTTAGATCGGTCTGCTCTACAGGGAGTTAGAATAATGCGATGACACAGGTCATCAGAGGGGGGGGCTGATGTAGCGCAAAATCCATTTTCATTTGTAGGGGTGCATTATAATCCCACGTGCAGAGGCACCCGCATATAACCTTTTGTTGTGTTAACCTAAGTGTTAGGATCTTGTAATGTAATAACATAAATGTGATGTATTTAGGCCAAAATGTAGAATATGTGAATAATTAATATGGAAAATCAAATGTAACCTGCAGAAAACATTAACTGAACCACTCGTGTTGTGCAACTGACAATCATTTATTATTGAATGTGCCTATTAATTGTATGGGTAAACGTGGGATTTCAAAGTGACGCTCACCTGCCAGTATGACACAATATCTTAAGTCAAGAGTTTAGAGAGTGGTGCGCACAAGAGAGGAGTGTTTACTGTACACTCCTAATCAGACATCCAAAGGAGTCCTTTAAAAACAGTCAAACAAACCTTAGGCACACACTACATATAAATCATATATCAAGGTTTACACAATTAGTATTAATCGAGTTCATCATCTCAAATAACTCCAATTTTCCACAAGAGAGTTGTGGTCATCCAAATCTTGGACTCCAGAGATCTTTTTATTTGTAGATCAATTTCAGTGTTCAAGTAGCCAACACATGTTTCGTCGGAATTAGCGACTTCATCAGGTCTGTGGTTGTCTTTGAGAATTAATAATAAGCACAGCTGTGCTTAATGAGGGAGGTCAGTATACCACCCCAAAAATTTTCTAAGCTGTGTTGTTATGCCACCAATGCAGAAATTCCTTAACAGTAATCCAAGTAACAATCTAGTGTATTATTTAAGTCCCCAGTAAGTGAAGAATTCCGTTTGTAGCTAATAGACCTCAAAATCCGAGTACGGAGTATTTGGATTTAGTGTTAAATCCCCAGTAAGGAAAGTAAACTGTTTGTAGTTAATAGGCACCAGGTCCGTGAGCGAACCCTCTACGGCGTATCTTGTGGCATTATCTGTGGTGTTAATGCCACATGTAGTGTGTGCCTAAGGTTTTTATGACTCCTTATTGTGTTGTTTTATATCTAGATGGAATTATTTACTGAAAATGTCTTAATTTCTATATGATTTCGTAAAGCTTATGTTCTATTTCTCTTATATTAGCTGAATCTTGTAGGCCTGAAGTGTATTTCCCCTGAAAGCTCTTGCATTAGAATTAATAGTTGAATTTCGTGTGCGTGTTGCATTCTGCTCTTTCTCCCGTTTGTGTTGCAGGTGGAAGAAGCACCCCTTGTTAGTTAGAATAATGTCTTTGTTTTAGGAGTCAGGCAAGGAGAGAAGAAGATACATTGAAAGCTGATGCCAATAGGGAGAACTGTTGTATTTTCTCAACAGAGAAGGCCTGAGAATCAAGGTAATCTTGTTACTGTTTGGGAGCATCGCCGTCCTGTGGAAAAATACAATGAGAATGTGGCCTGATCGGATGGTGGGACCCGAAAAGAATCCTTAGAAGGCACCTATAATATTGGAGTATTGCAAGTAGGGAAAGAGCCCCACTTCTTCTCTGCCTTTGGGGGAGAGCATCTTAGAACGAGCTCTGTCTCAGTATCTTCATGCTACCTGACCCATTGAAGTTGAGAGACTTCTAGAGGAAGACTCCACACGCTGACACGTTAACCTATCCTGCCCCAAAGAATGCTTAAGTAGGGATGTCACATTTGTGTTAGTGTAGGGATAAATTGATGCTTTATTTTCATCAACCCTCGATGCAGAGGAACTTGGACTTGTGTTTCTTGATCTTTTGTATCCGGATTCTTGAATTAATTGTCTTGTGCATGTTGCACCATCTCAACCTTATTCGCAGATTTAGCTTTATGTTGGTTGAAATGTATTTCTACATTCTCGTTTTGAGGTGTCTGTATGTTAAGTTATTTTTGGCTTTGTAATAAATTAACTAACCTTACTTAGTGCTCTGTGGTTACTATGGGCCAGATGTATCAAAGGGTTTTACCCATTCTGTGTCTATGGTAAAAAGTGCTCATACATATGGCCCTATGTGTCTAGAGGAACTGAAATTGAATTGATTGACTTGCGATACATTTCTCTCTCTTCCTTGCTGAGACTTGAGGTTGCAGAGCAGATCTAGGAACATACGGACCTGACTCCTTCAGCCCTCATTATAAGTCAGGTGGAATATGTTGAGTTAATTGCCACACCTGGTAAATACTGTTACCCCAGGGTGAGGGTGTAACATAAATACCTGTTATTCTGAGTTTTTAGCTTGAAAACGAGACACACCATGCAGAATAAGCTTTTCACACATCAAATTCCTGTTTTGCCTTTTTTCCAGGCCCTTTCCTATTGACAAATTACAGCAGGTTTGACTAGCCAGAATTTATCAGGGGCAAGCTGTGAGGGGTGATAATTAGCACACACCTGGTAATTTCGACACCTATACAAGCTAGGATCTGAATGAAGCCTTTAACTTTTAATAAGAGCCTAAGTACAGTTCATTCCTCTGATAAATTCAAGAGGGAAGTGGTCAAATAAATCCTTATAGATGTAGTCTGAGAGTATGGCTGAAAAAGACCTAGTGCCTTTTTTTTTCCTTTTTATACTTCTTAGGGGCCGATTCTGATCTCTCTCAGGGCTCCGAACGCGATCCGTCCGTAAAAAGTACGAGCGGTACGCGTGTTTACCGACCGACTCGTACAGCTGTACGAGTGAGCAAGTACGATGCGAGCAACGTGAAATTCGCCGACCGACTCATTTCCGGGTCCGAACCGCTCCGTCTGTAAGCAAACCGCGCCATGCAATGGAGACGAATTCCGACCGAGCCAGTACGATGCATGCGTCAGACAGCCGGATCAAGCCGAAGTTTCCGGCTCGCAAAATGTCAGGGAAACTGCCTTTGGGGGTCCGCGTCGGACCCCCCGTCACCCGCAGCCTTATGACTCGGACACAGGGGGAGACCCAAGGGTCTCCCCAACACAGGCATGTATGGTACGGATGGCACCGACGCGTACCCACTGTAGGGGGCGCCCTTGTGCGAGACGTACCCATTCAGTCAATGGGAGCCCATGTATGCGTCGTACGACCGGCTCCCATTGACTTCTATGGGAGTACGACCAAACCGAGTCCGGCAGCATGCGGCCGCATCATACTCGCTCGGGCAGACTGCAGGAGTCCGGCTCGGTCGGAAAACACTCCGAATCCGGCTCGGTCGGAGAGCTTTCCGACTCAGATCAGAATCGTCTCCAGACTTATGGTGGCCTGGCTGCATCTGGGTCAAGAACCTCCAGAGATGAGGGGAGGAGCCAAGATGGCGGACGGACAGGACGTCTGAGCTCCCGGCTCCGCAGCCCGTCTGCTGTTTACATGACATCCTGATCTTTAATCCTGCCTACAGCGCGAGCAAATGTAACCACGAATGCGCTGACACTTTCCGCATTCCTCCGATGTCCCCGCCGGCTTTTTTGGTCGAGGATTCATAGAGTTTGCCGACTTTGGACTTTGCCCACGCACTCTGGCCCGACCACCGCCACCGGACACCGCTTATCACGTACGGTGAGACGACCTGGGGCCGGACCGGCGCCTGGGGAAATGTGACCGGCTGTGGAGTGGGCGGCTTGGCGGAGCCTTCTTCGCGACGGAGAAAATTCCTGTATGATTGGGTCCGGGCTGGCGAACCTTCCTTTGTCATGCTACCAGCGGTCAGAGCGGTATCCGTTTTAGAGCGCCCACCACCCGCATTGCTATACAGCCGAGGGCTCTCACATCGTGTGAGCCCCGTATAGCGAGCAGTATCTCTTCTTGCCTTAAATGCTATTCCTCCGTCCAATGGAGTCACCCTCACCTCTCCGATGTGGGCTGACTGCAAAAATGGTGGCGGTGCCGGTCTACCTCGCCGGAAAGACGGAAGCCTCCATATCTTTGACGCAGGCTGCCCTGCCTACTGTCGAGCTGGAGGGTGTCCCGGCGGCGCCTTTGCATACTGCCGACACGCTGAAGCGGGGAGCAGACCTGACCTATAGTGATATCCTTTTAGCCCTGGAAGACTTGGGGGCGACACTGTGGAAAAACACTCGAGAACTGGAGCGGAAGATCGATGTCGCTATGCCATCCAGGGAACTACTGCGGTTGTCTGACCCCCCAATGCCTCTCATTCCCTTCGAGGCGGATACAATGTGGCGACAGGGGGATACTGTGGAACGTCCTCTCCCTGGCTACAGTGTCGAGTGTTCTTTTAATGACAAAGTTGCAGATACAAAGCTCCCTTCCACTTTACAAGCTGAGACTCTGCCTCTGCAAGTGTTGCCACGGCTTCCTCAACATCGCCGGAGTGTGTGCCGTTCTGTGGGGAAAACTGTGTTGGTCACTATCGATGTGGTGATGGTCTATGATTGGGAACTCTCGCTTCCTCTTCCTCTGCGTCTTCTGTGCCGGGAGCGGCCATCTTGCTCCTTTGTTCTGCCTGAGATACACTCCCAGCGGTGGCCATGCTTGGTGGGGTTTCAGCGTTCTGGCCAGGGCTGATGTTGCCTCCCTTGATGATCCTGCCTGACCGCCTGGCATGACCCGGACTAGAATATTTGTCTATGTATCTGATGTGCCGCATGCGTGTAATTTGCTATTGTTGATTGCGGGGGTGGATCTGTGGGGCCACTTAGGATCGGGCCAGGGCTGGGCGATTTCCTTTAGTTTGCTGTACGTATTGGCGGGCGGGGACTAGGATGGGACTGTTAATTATCTGATTTATTCGCACATTTGGAATGGAGTCTCCCCACCTGCTGCTTTGCTTGCTACTTCAGTTGTGCTGATGATACTCAGGGTGGGGGATGCTTATGGGGCTGGTGGTGACCGGGAGTATGTAAAATTTCCTCCTCCTGCCTTCTCTGGGAGTCGGAGACTGGGATGTTCTTTCCCACTCTCCAGACTCTCTTTCCCACTTGGGGTTCTTTTGGGGCGACGGGCATGCCTATTGGGGGGGGGTTGGGCCGTGGCCTTCCGCTGGTATGCAGGGTGGGGGGATGGGATGTGTTTTATGTCTTTTCTTTGTCTCTATGGCCCTCTTTCTCCTTCTTTCTCTCTTCTTCTTCGGTTTCTTTCTCTTCTATGTTTCTTTGTTTCTTCGGGGTCGGGGTTCAGTGTTAGTAGGGAGTTTATTGTGTTCTATCATTCTGTGGTATAGCGTTTGCTCTTAGTTCCTGGATGGTGGCCACCTGTTTCCTTACAAATGCCTTCCTATATAACGCCTCCTTCTGGGTGCTCCGTGAACGGTGATGTCTCTCCTGGTCAGTGATCAGCTTCGACTCTTTTCGTAGTTCACTACATTGTACTCGACAAAATCATAAAATTAAACCTTTTCTTATCCTGACATTATTGTTCTATGTTCTACACGGTACTTTTCACTCAGAGATTGCTTTAACGGCGCTCTGCCCAATTGGTCTTTTTTTCTTCTTTTTTCTTTTTCTTTTATCCTTTTCTGATATGTCATAGCGGCCGGCCCCGAGGGGTTGTAGGCAGACGCTGTGTATTGTGCATTTACCAAAATAAAGGTTTTTAAAAAAAAAAAAAAAAAAAAAAAACAAAAGAACCTCCAGAGATGGTGAGATTTTCTGCAAGATATGCGAGGGTGCTGGTGAGGATGGCATATATGATGTTACTTAGCATACCGTTACTCCGCAGGTATTTACTTCAGAGTTTTTACTTCGCAAATACCTTTACTACGCATGATTTTAGTGCGCATGCTTTTACTTCGCAAATATATACAAATGCATTAAAAATGCTTTTACTTCGCAGTTATTACGCAGACCGCTACAACGCCTTATTGGTACTCTAAAACAAAAAATTAATCGTAATAGTATCCTATCCCCTGGCACGCACCCTGAACCCTAAAAATACCCCCTACACCCCAAAACCCTATCTCACCCTGACCCCTAAAAATATCCCAGTACCCCAAAACCTAAACGCACCCTGAATTCTAAAACTACCCCTACACCCCAAAACCCTAACCCACCCTGACCCCTAAAAATACCCCTGTACCCCAAAACTTTAATTTGCACAGTAACTCCATTATGCGTAGTAAGTGCATGCTAAGTAATGGAACATGCATAGTAAATGCATGCTAAGTAATGGCATCTGCGAACTAAAATATGCGTAGTAATGGTAATACGAAGTAATGACCGCGTAGTAAAGGTAGAATACCCTTTGTAAATGACGCCGCTGATTTTGAAGGTGATGTGGGCCGGCAACAAGAGACAATGGTGTTCCATCAGGATGGAGGTTGCATAAAATGAGATTAAGGGAGGCCAATGTGGTGTTTAGGAGGCCATGGAACAGGGTGTTACCCAGGGCAGGTAGCTTGGTTAGTAAGACAGGGGGTGAGCTTCAGATATTCCGACAATCACGCTGTGATATCATGCTAATTATATGAGAAGCAGTGCTTGAGGGGGGCTTAAGGGCCAATGGAAAGGGGTGCGAATTGTGAGGGGTACTTAAAGCAGAATTTTGGAAAATACCCATATTTTAAGACCTTGAAAACAGAAGTGTGTATTGTGCTTTTGTGAGTATTTAAAAATCCCAGGTGAAATCCGACAGAAAGGTAATGTACTTAACTATTTACTAAATAATACATTTATTAGGGGGATGTAAACACCTACCCTGAAGCTACGCTCCTGGTGTTACCATCATCTAGACGTAAGAGTACGAGGGCTTAACAGAAGTTTAGTTTTGAAGTCGATTTCCGGAAGAAACTGTTTCCTTTTCTTTAGAAGAGACAGCTTATACCAGGTCATCTTTTTTTGGCAATGTGTTCCTTGATGGTGACATTGGTGTCTAAGGTGCAAAGCCGTTAAGATTCATGTGAGAAAGGTAGGTTTTCTAGCTTGTTTTTGTTGGTAAATAACAGGAATTCCATCCTGGTTAAGCTTCGCATAGGTACTGGAAATCCAGGTCTGGATGAAGTGCAAGAAGTGTTTAAGGCATTGTATGTCTGGAGCAGAGAAGATTTTCGCATTAAGTTGTGGATTGTCAACATACTGGTGAATATTGATGATGATATCCATTAGTAGAGCCCAAGGGGTTCCATGTAGAGGTTGAAGATGACAAGGGGTTGGGGAGGGGGGTTGAAGATGACAGAGGAACGCTGAGGGGTTCTGGAGGTGACAGGGATATTTTGGGACCTGTAGGGGCCCATGTGAACAAACTGATGTTGAATGGAAATGTAGGAGGAGAATCAAAGAAGGACATTGCCAATGAATCCCATTCGAGACTCCAAAGGATGTGGTCTTTGGAGTGTGTTGGCTGGGTGATGTGCTGTACTACATTGAGTGTGTTGATGAGATTGAGGAGGATGTCTCATTTTTGTCTTAAGCTTGTGTTGTCTGGGAGGTTGAAGTCACAAAAGAGGGTGATGTGGGTGTGATGGATGAGGTAGTGAGTGTAGCATCTTCCCCATGCACATGATCAAGCCACACACGGAGCTTGGTATTGCACGTCTCTATTCCTCAGCGAGTAACCGTTAACTGAACATTATACATCATGAATTCCATTACCCACACCTATGCACTTAAGTCACTGCTCTATGGAGTCGGTCAGGGACCAAAAGAGTTCAGTCATCGCTAACTCACAAGACACTACATCTCCCCTTTTGTTAAAGAAAAAGTATAAATAATGCATATATACATCACAAATCTTCAATAATTTGTTTCAGTGTTCGAATCTATTGCCCAGATCTGGTCATGTGAGGCTGCAGAGGCGAAGTGTCCATGGCTCGCACTGCTGACACTGGTACAGTCATTGGGCACTCCAGATTCTCAAGTGGATGAGTCTCACTTCTGACATCAGGAGCTGGTGAAGGTCAAGGCAGGGGCTTGAAAAGCAAAGAATCTCACGTAATGGACTTCCCAGGATGGTGAGCAGTCACCATGTGTCCTTTACTAGTCACAACCCTCAGTGGGTCAGCAGCAAAAGGAGCATCATACTTGCGTTTTGGTTTCTGCGTGACGAAAACGTTGTCCC
This sequence comes from Triturus cristatus, assembly GCF_964204655.1. Lineage (NCBI taxonomy): Eukaryota > Metazoa > Chordata > Amphibia > Caudata > Salamandridae > Triturus > Triturus cristatus. Next base: position 898,975,234 of record NC_140588.1, read on the forward strand.
TTTTGAAAATGGCGCTCTGAGCACAGTGGCGTCTATCCGCATAGGTCTTCATTTTGCATTTGTGAGAGTTAGTAGTGTGAAGTTTACCAATGTCAATAGTTTGCTCACTGGTCTTTTGTGGCAGTTTGGTTTCTATGGCTCTCCCAAACATTAAGGTGTCAAGGCTTTCACCCATATAATGGTGAGTTGACCTGTATGCACAAAGCGTAGACTGAGAACTGATTTCAGTTCAAGCTTTTCCAGCGCAGTGCGCTGAACAGTCTTCTTGAGGTTGCTTTTCTGATACTTGACATTTAGATGAGTGAGAAGATCTTTAAATTCTTGCCTATTGAAGGGCGGGCCATTGTCAGATTTCAAAATCGAAGGAACAGCCCGTGTTGCAAAAATACTTTCTAATTTCTCAATCACTCAGTCATGAGTAGTTGACAACAGATCTTCCACAAGGGGAAAACAGAAATATTCAACAACAATTACTAGTAAATGATGTCCGTTGTCAGGGGGTTTAAAGAATCAATGCTTTGGAAGATCAGACATGTATAAGGAATGCAGGTTTGTCCTGGATGACAAGCAGTTGCAGAAATGACATGCCATTAACTCTGTTTCAATCAATCAATTAATCAGGGGGTTTATAGAGCGCCCTACTCACCCGTGAGGGTCTCAAGATGCTGGGGGGGGGGCAGCTCCGGATCAGTTGAAGAGCAAAGTCTTGAGGTCCTTCCTGAACGTGAGCAGGGTCGGGGAGCTCGTTCCAGGTCTTGACCGCGATGTAAGAGAAGGCTCTCCCGCCTGCTCGGTTACGGCGGATGCGGGGGACATCGGCCAGTGCGAGGTCGGTGGAGTGGAGGTTCCTTTTGGGTACGTGGAAGGATAATCTCTCGATGTATTTGGGCCCGGAGTTGTTGAGGGATTTGTAGACGTGGGTGAGGAGTTTGAAGGTGATCCTCTTCTCGATGGAGAGCCAGTGGCGGTATCGTAGGTGTTGGTTCATGTCTTTGTGGCACGGTGTCCCGAAGATGAGTCTGCCTGCGGCGTTCTGGGTGGTTTGGAGTTTGTGTAGAAGGGTTCTGTTGATTCCGGCGAATAGAGCGTTGTTGTAATCCAGTCTGCTGGTTATGAGTGCGTGGGTGACGATCATTCTGCAGTCAGGGGGGATCCATTTGAAGGTCTTACGGAGGGCGCAGGCAGTTGAAGCTGGTAGAGGCGACGGCGTTGATCTGGCGGTTCATGGAGAGAGAGGAGTCGAGGATGATGCTGAGGTTTCGTGCGTGGTCTGTAGGTGTGGGTGGATTCCCGAGGGTGGTGGGCCACCAGGTGTTGTCCAATGCGGAGGTGCAGGGTCCGAGGATGAGGACCTCGGTCTTGTCTGTGTTGAGCTTCAGACAGCTGTCTTTCATCCAGGCTGCCACATTCTTTATTCCTTCCTGGGAGCTGAGTCTGGTGTCTTCGGGATTTTTTGTGAGTGAGAGGATGAGCTGGGTGTCATCGGCGTACAATACAATGCTGAGCCCATGCTGTCTGACGATGGCGGTGAGGGGGCCATGTAGATGTTGAAGAGCGTGGAGCTGAGTGATGAACCTTGGGGTACTCCACAGTTGATATTGGTGGGTTTGGAGAGGAAGGGAGGGAGTCTGATCCTCTGTGTTTGGCCGGACAGGAAGGATTGGATCCAGTTAAGGGCGGCTCCTTGTATTCCCACAACGTGGAGTCTGGCTGCGAGCGTACGATGTGAAACAGTGTCGAAGGCTGCGGAGAGGTCCAGAAGGATGAGGGCCGTGGTATGTCCCTGGTCGAGTAGCATGCAATGTCATCGTTGGCGGTGAGGAGGGCGGTCTCGGTGCTGTGGTTGCTGTGAAATCCAGACTGGGAGGTGTCCAGGATGGAGTTCTCTTCGATGAAGGCGGTCAATTGGGCGTTTACGCATCTCTCTGTGACTTTGGCCGCGAAGGGGAGGAGAGAGATGGGCCGGTAGTTTTTCAGGTCTGTAGGGTTGGCCGTGGGCTTCTTGAGGAGGGGATTAACCTCCGCCCGCTTCCAGACATCTGGGAAGATGCCGGACATGAAGGAGGCGTTGATGGTCCATTGCAGTTCGGGTGCGATGGCAGTGGTTGCCCTGTGGAATATGTGCAGTGGGCAGGGGTCCGTTGGGGCTCCTGAGTGGGTTTTCTTCATGGTGGCGGAGATGTGTTCTGCAGTGGTGGGAACCTAGGTCAAGATGGTAGGATTATCAGTGGCGTAGGGGGGGTAGTGTCCGGCGTCTGTTCGCTGAAGTTGTCGTAGAGGGCCATGATCATCAGATGGAAGTAGGAGCTGAGCTTGTCGCAGGGTTCCTGGGAAGGTGTGACGTCTGTGGCTTTGCAGGGGGGTTTAGCGAACTGCTGTATGATGTTGAACAGTTCCTTGGCGTTGGTCGCGTTGGTCTGGACTTTGTCTCTTATGAAGGTCTGTTTGGTATGTCTTATGCGCTGGTGGTATTCCTTCAGGGCGTCCCTGTGGTTGTACCGTGCTTCCGTGGTTTTCTGGCTTTGCCAGGTTTTTTCTAGGCGTCTGCAGGAGAGTCTGGCCTCTAGTAGTTCTGTGGTGGACCAGGCGGCCTTCAGAGGGCATTGTTTGGCGGGGTGGCTGAGGGGTGCGAGCTTATAGGCGCAGCATGAGATACAGCGGTGCAGTTCCATGTGTCGTTGGTGTCGGTCGTGGCGCTGGGTGGGTCTTAGAGGAGGGTGGTGTTGAGGTGTTCTTCCGTGACCTTGCTCCAGTTCCTTTGCGGCGGGCGCAGGGGGGGAGCTTGGGTGTGGTGGCGGTGTTGAAGGTGAAGTGGACGCAGTGGTGGTCCGTCCAGAGGGGCTGGGTGGTGTGGCTGAAGCGGATGTTTGTCCCTCCCGCGAGGATTGAGTCGAGGGTGTGTTCAGCTTTGTGAGTGGGGGTGTTGACCAACTGCTTCAGTCCGAGGTTCACGAGGTTGTCAAGGAGGGTGGTGGAGTCGGGGTTGTCGCCTTTGTCGAGGTGGAAGTTCAGTTCCCTGAGTAGAATTTAGTCCGTGGAGGTGATGGCGTGGCGTGCGGCGAGCTCGGCGATCGTGGTAGCGGACTGGGCGCATGGTCCCGGCGGTCTGTAGATGAGGGTGCCGCGTAGCGTGGTCCTGGGGCTGATCTGGAAGTGGAGGTGCTCTGTGATGGAGTGGGGTTCACTCGTGCTGGATATGGAGAGTCAGGGGAGGGTCTTGTGTGCGATGGCGAGTCCTCCTCCTGGGCGGTGGGGGCGGTCCTTTCTCTGGATCTTGTAGCCGTCAGGGATGGCAGTGGCGATGTCGGGACCAGAGGTGGCGTTGGTCCAAGTTTCCGTGACTTCGGACGAGAGGGTGTCGATCAGGTCCCATATCTCTACGGCGTGTCGGTGCAGGGAGCGCACGTTGAGAAGAACGCATGTCAGGGTATCAGTGGTGTGTACCTCCGGCGGGCCTTCGGCTGCTGAAGGTGCTTTGTCGATGGTGAAGGATCTGCAGCAGAGTCTGCATGAGAACTGTCCATGGGTGGTGTTAGGCGAGGATCTTACGCAGTCGGTGTGTCTGCCTGGGTGGAGTGCGTGGAGGTGTTGGAATCGTAGCGGTGGGGCCTGGGGGATCCAGGGATCCTGGCGCTGGCCGCGGTTTCAACTCTTTCATCAAGATGAGGAAACCACACTCTGTCCTATAGAGCTCATTTAGTGGCAACAACTCCACAATGCCCTTCATGAGCTTGTTCAAGAACTTGTTGTCACAGATTCTCAGGTATGACAATTTTAGACCCTCGTAGGACCGTATGCCTTCTGGGTTAATTCAAAGTTCTTCATGCACATTTTTGAATTTTCTGGTATTCGAGGTCATTATGAAGAGGTTGAGTATGTTTTCTCCACGATTGATGTGTAATAATGTCTTTCAGCATCAGCAACTCTTGGTCAGTGCATGTGGCTGCAATGATTTGTTCCACCAATATGGCAGCTAGCGTACTGGATTTCACAATAAGCATCAGCTGCTTTAGAAGTAGTGCCATGACACTGTATTGGTACACACGAGAAGTAGTCAGCAGGGTTTCGATCTTTCACTGTGGAATGCACAATCGTACTAAACTCTGGAATTCCCTCTCATTGGAGCGGAGACTGCAACGTTCAGAAGCCATTTTCTAAACAAAAACTTGAAACCTATTTTTTTAAACAACTTGAGTGAACAGCGCAGTGCACAGTTGACCTGTAGGTGCGTGAAAGCCTAGCGTGGGGAAACTCTGAATGGAGTAAGCATGTGCTCTACAAATTCCTAACATAACATAATCATACTGCTGCAATTGCATCCACCACCTCTCAGTGCAAGGGGGAATTTTGGCTTTAGGATTGCCAACATTCATAACCAAGTCTTGGTGATCTGTGAAAACTGTGTAATGCTTTCCATACACGAACACATGAAAAGGCTCACAAGCCAATACTACAGTGAGGTTTTCTTTTTTAGGGTTGAATATGAACGTTCTATCAATGACAAACATCTGCTAGCATAAGCCACAATGTGCCTTGGAGCATTGGGGTGTCCAGTGTGCTGGGTAAGGATGGCAGCCAATTCCACTGGGCCTGCATCAACCACAACCTCCATATGTATTTTCGGATCAAAGTATGCCATTTCAGTGGCGTTCTCAAATGCATGCTTGATTCTTTTGAAGCTTTGCTCACATTCACATGACCATCGAAATGGGACATTTTGTTTTGTTAAGTCTCTCAATGGGGCACTTACAGTGCTAATGTCACCTAAAAACCTTGAACAGTAACTGACCATACCAAGGAAGGATAGCAGCATAGTTGCATCTTGTGGGGGAGAAGTAGATGACAGTGCTTGTAGTTTAGTTGGAGTAGCATTCCCCCATCAGAAAAGATATGACCAAAGATCTTGAGTTTGGTTTGATGAAACTCACTCTTTGCTGCATTGAAAGTGAGACCTGCATCATCAAGTATACAACACACTTGTGTAAGAGCTTTATCATGTTCCTTTTGTGTGCCCCAAAAACTAGTATTTTATCACCGCAATTAAAAGCATTTGTGACTGGCTGTATTATGCGACAAATAACATCTTGAAACATTTCTGCAGCAGATGGCACTCTGAAACGTAGCTTTTTATATATAAATAAACCAACATAAGTCGAAAAGGTACTAATGTACCAGCAATTTTATTCCAGTTCGAGCTGGTGATGCCCTTTGTTGAAATCAAGGTGGGAAAATTATTTAGCTCCATTCAGTTGAGTAATCATGTCAGCAATGTGTAGACCTGGATGGTGCTCTCTTGCAATTGCCTTCTAAGCTTAGCATATACCGACACAGAGGAGCACGGCTCCTCCACTATCGTTTTTCGGCACTATCTCTATCGGTGATACCCAGGGTGTCAGACCAGTGGATCACGCAATGATCTCCTGCTTTAGGAGTGTCTCAAGTTCTTTCTCAACAGCCTCTTGTAAATGAAATGCAATTCGATGATGTCATTGAGCAATAGGACGAATGTCCTCATTTATGTGAAGTTGCATTTTCAGACTCTTAAGTCTTCCTAGCTCATGAAACAAAGATGGAAACTGATTCACTATCTCATGATAGGCATTCACATTGTAGTTTACAGAACTAAGCCTCATGTCAGCGGCAGTACTGAAACTGTGCAAACATACACTTGTTGAAGAGCCTGGCAAGACATGAATTGGCACTTGTACTTTCGTTTTTTATGCTTCACAGTCACTATGAATGAAGCGTGACTTTGCAGTGGCGTTGAAGCAGCCCACGTATACACTTTGGTTTTCAACTGGGTCAAACAAGGCACTGGAGACAGTTAATTGAACTTTTACTTTGACATAATGTTTATCAATGCGCCACAGTCTATGACAAAAGGTATGGGGCACCCATTTACTTTTAGTGTGATCTTGGGATAGTGTCCAAATGAATTTCGCGCTTTCACTTGTCGACCTAGCTCCAACTGGCACTCTTCCTTGCAAGAAGCTAATCCTACATGCGCATGCCGTCTAGCAGTAAACATTGACACCGTACACCCATTTTCCTCACTGACGCTTGGCAATGATGGTGACAAACTTTTAGCCGATAAATTTGACAGCAATCAATTGTCGTTCAGTTTCTACTTGCCTCAACTGGTATGGTCGCTTAGCTTTGTGGGTGCGTGTAGAGAATCGCATCTGGAACGTTCTGCCATCCATTTTTCTTTTTCGACTTGATGCTCTTGATCTTTCCTCCATTTTGTTTTCTCAACGTGACGCACTTGATTTTTTCCTCACTTTTCAAACCATTAGAAAATGGTTCTCTTTCCCACGGGCTTTGCATATCTGTGTCCATTGGCAGAACATTTACCTTCATGTGGAAAGGAAATCTGCATTCATAACACAACTTATTTATCTTTTTCTTTGACGACATTACGTTCTGGCCTTCCACCTTGTGTTTTGACTTACTTTTGATCCTCAGCACTGATTCACTTTGGGCCTTTCCAATCTCCATATTAGCTGCTTGTCTGTCAGCTCTTTCTTCTGCTCTGGCAGCCATGAGTACTTGCTCACACAGTTTCTCTTTCAGCATTTGTCATCTGAAGGAAACAGCAAGACAACCTCTATTACTCTGAGACGCATGGCCTCTTCATCATTGAACTCGTTGAACTTGCAATGCTTGATGAGCGAATCAAGTCTTTCTACAAGTTTCACCAACTCTTTTCTTCAGATATTTAATTATCTTTTTGTCATTTACTTCTTCCAGCACATCAATTAAATTATTGAAGGTTTCGATTCAGGCATTCCATCTATCACAAATATTTTGCTTTTTTGCAGTATCGTAGCGAGGCGGTGGTTTTAGAATGCGTCAGTATCATAACCTGTGAAACTTTCTGATGTTGAGAGCGGAGCCCACTCCAGCAGTGTCTGCTGCCCGCTTGTACCGGCACCTTTATCAAGCACTAGGTGCATGCTACCATTTGGGTCTTCAAACCCATTCTCTGTTTGTGAGGCGCTGTCTTCTTTTTCGGCAGTGAGTAGTGGCTTTGTTTATCACATGGGCTCTTCACCCTTCTCGCCTCTTTGCATTGTATCTTGTTTCTACTGCTTTTAGCATTTCTTTTCGTCAATGTGTTTGCCTTTAGCGCTTCATTGCACTTGGCAATCACTGTCATTAGCGCTTCTCTGTACCTGGTTGTCGCTGCCTTTAGTGTTGTTTTACTGTATGAATGACAGCTCTGTGTTAGGCTGTGGTATAGTATCTCTTGACTCGACTTTACCAACAAATGAAATGTCCAGCTGACTACAAACAAACTTTCTGCAAAGCCTTTACTTTCTTCACAGGCCGTGAAATGGCTCGAGTGGCACTTTAACTTCACATACATCAGCCATCGATTTTCACTTCGACTGAGGCACATGTGGCGCGCCCAAGTAGTATACTGGACCATGGCAAACTCTCTGAGAGAGCACTCTTAGTTCTTCGGGTCATAGGGCTTAGGTAATCCCCTATCTCATTGCCAGTTGCACCATCCTCCCCAGTCATGCAAATGATCACACCACACATGGAGCTTTGAATTAAAATTCTTTATTCCTGTGTGTAATCATTAACTGAACATTCTACATCATTAATTCTATTACCCATAACAAAGCACTTACATCAGTGTTCTACAGAGTCTGTCAGGAACCAAAAGGTTTCGGTCATCTCTAACTCACAAACTACAGTAGAGATCCAAGAACTCATCAATGAAGCCTTTGTTCTGCGTAGGAGGCCTGCAGATAAGCTGGAAGGTGGTGGTCTGAGTTGCATAGTGGGAAGTGTAATGTCAACAGATTCATCAAGTTGAGTGTGACCTGTTCACCTAGGGTGCATGTCCTTTCTTATGGGTGTGGTCCATATGATGGATACTGTAGCCTGTGGGAAGAAGGATGTCTAAGGATGCGTGAGGGTGAACCATGTTTCTGTGAAGAAGGCATCATGCTTGTGACAGGTGACAAGATCTGTGATAACTGGTGCATGGAGTACTGAAGAGTGATCGTTAACCTACCTGAACAGTCGCATTACCTTCCACCAACCACCCAGACATGTCCACTTGGCAGGACTCCTACTCACACACATACACAGAACTAGATCTGGGCAGGCATTCTCTTAAATCACTTGTAAAGTGTGGAACAATCTCGCACTCCACATCAGTCTTCTCCTCTCTTTTTGAACTCTGCAAGAAGCTGAAGACCTAGCTTTTCAATTAACCAACCTACCCTAGGCAGGGCTTGGAACATACACCTTCTCAGCACGTGGGAAACAGTACACTTTACAAATATAAATATCAATACTCAGGAGTTGGAATTTGGATGGTGTAGTTTCATTGTGTGTGGAAGTTTGTGGAATATGTACGAGGTAAGGTTTGTGTTGTGAGGATGCCATGTTAGTGTTTGTGTTGTCTGGGTCTGAGTGCAATTATGGGGATTGGCTGTATGGGGTACATGGTGAAGCACATGAGGCTTAGAATTCCACTAGTTCTAAGAATGATAATAAAGAGGAGCTAATGGCAGCTTGCACTTAGGAAAAAAGTTATTGATAGCAGCTCCTCAAGAAATCTAGCTGGAAGAATATCACCACAACAGAAAGGTCTGTTAATCTATATTAACTATTTACATTCCCCATCATTCAGTTTAGTAAACTGGAACACGTTCTTAGCGATTATATTATTAGCTGAGGTTAGTGCCAGATGCATTTTAATTTTAATTCCTTCCATTTGAAAAAAAGAATATATATATATTATATTTTTTTTAAATCAGCAAATTGATAGCATCTGGTATCCAATCAAATACACGTTTGTTGGCCTGGAGCTACTTTCAGTTCTTTAATAACCTATAAATGTGCCATTTCCTTCTTACGAGCATTTAAAATTTTCTCAAACTAAAAGGCTCCTTTACCCACTTTAACGGCCTTTGGTACTCATTATTGCACGAGAGTCATGTCTATTTGGCACCTGCCACAGAGGCATGGCGCCAAATCTGTTAGAGCCGCGGAAATTTTAGCCTCAGTAACTTAAGTTTCTCGGAAAACCAGATTTTAGGTCTCTGCCTCCTTTAATTAAGCAATACAATTAGAGTGGACCAGCTCACAAACCCAGTTTGCCAGCCCCTCATCAAGCAGGTTGAGTAGAATTTCATGAGTATTATCTTGCATTCTTCGGGTCTGGTTCACCATGATGCTATCAATCTGTATTTTAGTGTAAAGGCAGCGCCAACTCACTAGTTTCCCCAGGGTGGCACATTGTTTAAGTGACCGCTGGTGATTCAAAGCCCAGCCAAAGGGAATAACTGAGTTTTCCGACCAAGGTACCTGGAAAGCAGGCGGAATAACACAGGAGTTGTTATCACAGCTTATGATATCCAGCATGTGACCAGCCCTATGAGTTGCATAGCCCTCTGATACAATAGAATTGGACAGAGATGGCAATTCTCTGAACTTGAGTTGGGATGCATCAGTGGGCACATTAAAAATATACTCTGTTCTGTTTTCAGGTGAGGGGGGGACTCGATCACCATGTGATGCTGCGTAGCTGCAGCCAGGCATGAATTGGCACGTACACATGTGTGGTGTTCTTGGTCTGACCCGGATGTCCAGTCACAACCTCTTTTATTCTTATGTCCCGTTCCGGTGAGGAGCATACCAAAATCTGTGCGCATGATAGGGGTACAGTGTAGGACCCCCCTCCATAACAATACCAGCATGTGGTGGTCCACACGACATAACATTCCTCCTTTATCATGAACATGCAAATCAAACAATAACGTCAAACTGGTTGGATGAACAGAGGGAGAGAGAGACAGAAAAAAAAAAGTATTTGCCCACTTCAAAAGACATTTAGTCCAAAATGAAAACCTCTCAGTCGAGATGACACCACAGGATTGGCCTGGAGATGGTATCTCTGTCCTCCTCGACGTTCACTCCCATCTCTGCCGTCTTCAGTCCTGATCGGCTTTGGAGATCCATCACTGGGAGCACTGTGTAGAGATAAGTCCTGATCAGTTGGCAGCCAGGCTTCCTCGGTACAGGATACGTTGGTAGATTCACCACCTTCCGCATCTGGCGCTACTACTCTGGGAGGCGCAGGACACTGATACTTTTTGAAATGCAAAATGTTTCTTGTGATTGTCTCGCTGCCCTTCTGAGCTGTGAAAATTGTCCCTTTTACTGTCTGGATGACCCAGGGGTCCAGTTCAAATGAGAGTGAGAACTTCCCTTGTGGATGTCGAGTTTTTACCAATACTAGGTCACCTGCCGTCAACGATCAATTCTTGGCATGCCGCCGTCTGGAACTTTTGATCATTCTTGGTTCGCCGCTTCCAAAGCCGTTCGATCGTGTAGGTCAGATGATGGTGTCACATGAGGGAAGACATCCTCTAGCACCCGTTGGATACACAGCGACCCTGGGCTGACCATGGTGGTGAAGTGAGGCGTTAGTCTATATTCTTTCAGTAAAGTGTATAGGGCACATTCCATGTTTTGTTCTCTGGCAACAGCTATCCTCAGGACCTTGTTTAGAGTGGGCATAAAACGTTCTGCTGCTCCATTGGCCTGGGGCCACTGGGGTGTGATTTTCTGGTGCCGGACCCCTTGAGGCTGAAGGTATTCAGTGAATTCGTGACTAGAAAACGGTGGTCCATTGTCTGTGCGTAGTTCCCTGATTAGCCCATGAGTGGCCATAATCTTTTCAATCCTAGGTATCGTGTTGCTCGCCGTGATCGAGTCCAATATCTCAACCTCTGGATATTTGGAAAAGTCGTCAATGACAACAAGCATATGTCTGTCATCAGGTAGGCTCCTGAAGTCAGCACTCGGCCTGTGCCAGGAGTGAGGAGGTATGTCTTCCGTCACAATCGGTGCAGGCGGTTCAGCTGGGCCAACAGCTTGACAGAGGGAGCACGAGCGGACCGTCCGCTCTACGACACTGTCCAAGTCAGGAAACCATACTTTGCTTCGCAGATGTGACTTGGTTTTGACTACTCCTTGGTGAGCAATGTGATCCAGATCTACCACTCGTTGTTGCAGTGTTCTGGGAATGACCAGGCGAGTACCTCTCATCAAGCACCCTTCCAGGGAAATCGCCAACTCTGAGCGGACGTTATGCATGGCCTTGAGCACCGTTTGTGCTTCTTCAGTTCTACATGCCAGGTTTTCAAGAAGGAGATGCCATCGGCCACCAACCTGACGTATTCTTCAGTCTCATAGGCCTCACTTTCCTCCTCTTTGGTCACCGGCCTGGCATGCCTGGACAAGAAATCTGCTGGATTTCCTGGACGGTAGATCACTTTGAATTGGTAATCCTGGAGCTGCAGGATCCATTTTTCAATCCTCGGTGGGGGTTTTGACGAAACTCCCATGAAGAGTGGGATCAGCTGTTTGTGGTCCGTGTGGACTGTGAATGGCTGACTGTATAGGTACAGATGGAAGTGGCGACACCCCCAATGAATCGCTATCGCCTCCTTTTCGATATGTGAGTATCTTTGCTCAGTGTCGGTCAGAGCCCGGCTTGCGTAGGCTACCGGGGCCCAATCCCCGTCCTGCTGCTTCTGGGACAATACTGCTCCCAGTTCAATGGGGCTCGCATCAACAGACAGTTCTGACTCGCGTGCTGGGTCAAAGAAGACTAACGTGGTCTCTGCCGAGAGGGCACGTTTGGTGTTCAGAAAAGCTTGTCCTGTACGGGACCCCACGCTCAGACGGTGGTGTTCTCTGTGAGATCTCGTAATGGTGCAGTAAGGTCTGTTAGGTTGGGGATGAAACAGCCACAGAATGTGGCCATGCGCAGGAAGCTTCTAACACCAGTCACGGTGGTCGAAGCTGGTGCGGTCTGGATATCACAGACCTTCGCTGCATCGGGCGACACTCCTTGTTGGGAGAAGTGGTATCCGAAGAAAGCTACTTCTTTTTGGAGGAATGCACACTTCTCACGTTGTAGGGTGAGGCCGCTATCTTGTATTCTCTGGAAAACTCTGCGAAATGGTACATGTGTTCCTCTAGGGTGGGTGTGTGTACCAAAATGTCGTCGCTGACATTTATGACCCCTCTGAGTCTGGATAGTACTCCTCTAAGGGGGTCTTCGAAAGACTTCTGCCGCACTAAACACTCCAAAACTGAGTCACTTGTTCCTGCGTAGAACCAGATGTGTGGAGAACGTCGTTATGGCCCTCGACTCTGGGCCTAACAGGAGCTGATGATAGCCCACCCGTAGATCCATCTTTGAAGACCACTGACTTCTGCAACGATGTCGTCAACCATGGTGGTTAGATGATGTTCCCTCTTTATTGCATGATTCAGTGGACGCATGTCGACGCAGATCCTGACCGCGCCTGGTTGCTTCGGTTTCCGGGCTATCACGATGGGAGACACCCAGGGAGTTGGACCCTCCTTGCGCTCAATGATGTCAGCTGCTTCTAGTTTCCTCAACTTTTGGCCGCAGATGAAACGCCACTCGTCGATGTTTGAGAGCGACCGGCTATATTGACTGGTCTACATGGAGCCGCACCATGTGGTCTTTGAGGCATCCTATACCATTGAATAGGGATTTGAACTCCTCCACCAGGGACTCCACATCTTTCTGGTGCACAGCAAATGCGAAGGCTAACAGCTGTAGATGCTCCGCCGTGCTGCAACTCAGCAGCATACCAGAACCTTCCTGACTGACGTAGACCTTGGTTCGGATAGATCGCGATTCATGGGAAATGTCGGTTGTGAAGACTCCGACAACTGAAAGAGGCATTGTGGAGCCACAAGCAAACACTTGTATGGACGTTGGCTGCAGGAGCTGCTGAAGTGGGAACGTTTTTAGCATGGACTGAGCCATGATGTTCATGGAAGCCCCCCGTGTCGATGAGTCCCTGAATTGGGTGCCCAGCAACGCTGATACTGCACTTCGGGACTCGCCGCCTCGGACATCCATTTGGTTCTAGTGCATGAATGACGTGGACTCCCTCGTCCACATCATCATCCATGTCATCTTCTTCCTCCCCCACATGTGGGGCATCCACAGCGTTGATTTGTCTGCTACGTTGTTGTCGCCCAGCCGAGCGGCATACTTTTGCCAGGTGATTTAGCCGGCAGCACACCGAGCATCTTTTCCCTTGAGCAGGGTATGGGCCTTGATGAGGGTAGGTTCCTCCACACATATAGCAAGTCCGCATTGTTGGTGAAGGCTTGTTGCGCTCAGGTTTCTTCGTGGAGGGCTTCGTGGGAGATTCAGCCATCACCGCATTCACCGGTTCGGTCTTCACTTGTCGTTGGAGGGCTGCCTCCATGTGCACCTTTGACAGTTCCTTGGATCGGCCCATTGTTACAATGTCAGCCATAGAAATGCCTGGGGTTTGGAGTATGTTCTCTCGCAACTTGATGGACGAACACCCCTGAATGAATTGCACCCTTATTTCACTGTCCGCGTCAGGCAACGTACACGTGCTTGCTAATTCCTTCAAGCGGGCGTAGAATGTGTCAACTGACTCCTCAGGCAGTTGCCACGCTTGGTGTAGAAGAAACCATTCATGATCTGGGTTGGCCAATGGTTCAAAGTGCGTGGTCAGGGCAGTTTTGAGTGTGGCATAGGTGTGGGGTGGACCAGTTTCCACCACAGACTTCCCCAGTTTATGGATCGCAGGACCGCCCAGATGCAGGAGCATGGGCCATTGACGTTCCGGCTTTAGGCCCACCGCTGCAAAGTAGTTCTCAAGGCGTTCCAACCAGTCCTTCCACTTCGCCACCTGCGTAGACGGCGGACCATCAACCACAAAGGCTTCAACAGGGGGAACAGTCGCCATTTGCGCGCTTGCCGGTGGCACAGGCCGATCCACTTGTGAGGGGAACAATGAATGTGGAGTCCAAACGCACTGAGTCTTGAGTGGCAAATATCCAAAAAGTACAGCAGACTTGTGGCTGTCGTATGCCCTGTAGCACCTAGGTTGGGAACAAAATACAAAGGCAGCTTGCCGGGAAGGTCATGCACAAATGACAAAGGACTTCGGCAAAAAGCACAGTTCCAAAAGACTTCCAGACTGTGTAGCCACTCTTGTGGTGCCAGCACTCGTGATTAGGCAGAACAGCCTTTATTTACTTCCTTGTCTGAAGTTTTATATTTGTCCCTTGTTGCCCTGGAAGCTGAGATGCCTGTACTCACAGACGGCATACGGTGAGCCCACGAGGCTGCAGGCACCGCGGATCCGGCACCGTGCATCGCCGCTGACGTCACCCAGGGTATGTGCGCACAGTCCCACGTGCGCAGAGAGCAAAGCGGGGAAGATGCAGGGCCGTGGGCCAGCACAGGATGCAGCATATGCAGGGGGCCACAAACTCACCAGCAGCAGTCAGGCAGGGCTCACCGCAGACTCACCGGGACCCAGCACAACAACGGTCTTCGCCGCGTAGCTGCCGCCGCAGGAGGGCACCGGAAAAACGCCCCGATAACGGAGCGGGCAAAGCGCCGGCAGTAACAGCCACCGTGGGTCCTTACAGAAGAGGACACCCTTGTCGCCAGTTGTTCTGTTCTCAGGTGAGGGGGGGACTCGCTTTCTGTGCGATGCTGGGTAGCTGCAGCCAGGCATGAATTGGCACGTACACATATGTGGTGTTCTTGGTCTGACCCGGATGTCCGGTCACAACCTCTTTTATTCTTATGTCCCCTTCCGGTGAGGAGCATACCAAAATCTGTGCGCATGATAGGGGTACAGTGTAGGACCCCCCTCCACAACAATACCAGCATGGGGTGGTCCACACGACATAACTACTCTAAGATCATCATGCAATAATATTTCTAACATTGAGGGAAGAGATAAGACGTAGGTGGGCACTCCGTTTATCAAAGGCTGGCCAAATGGAGGTCTATATCAAATCCACAACTGCCAAATCAATCCCACTGAGTCAGTTAAGCTAGCTAGTAGTACTTCCTGGTTGCCATGAACCTCTTCCACTAATTTCACACAATTTACCCATTGCTTCATAAATAACTGCTAGCCCACCACCCCGTCCATCCAGTTTGTTGGCATTAAGTAGATGAAATCCCAGAGGCACCAATTCGTCCAAAACCGTAACACGGTCTTAATTTAGACAGAATGTGTTTATGCACATTACATCCAAACCGTCACCCAGTATCAAATCAGAAATACCACAGTGGAGAGGGTAAGCTCAAACATGCATCCATGGGTTGAAGATGTTGAATATACAGTTTGTCACTGTGGTTTTATACGTGGTGTATCTGGTGCTTGGGCACAGGTTTACCTGGCTCCGAATAAAATCTAGGGACCACCAAATTTTTCATAAAGTAGATATAGGGGAGAATATAAAGGAGTATATTTAACTCCTCCACTGTCCTTCGTTTTATGCATACGAGGCAGGTCTTGTGCAATTACCAGTGAGAGGTACTGCATATTTCGCCCAGAAACATTACTAGCTGGTGGTATAGCTCAGCAGTGACGTACCATACAGATTCAGCTGTAAGGGGCAGGATATCCGGCTGCTGGTTGCAGACAGGCTTGCTTTCGGCATGCCACCAGCGCTCCAACTTCATTAACACGTATGCATGAGCTTTACATAGCAACCCTTGGTCATAATCAGCCCCAAACAACTAGAGCGTCACTCAAAATGTTGCCTAGTATTCGTCTAACCAGGAAGTCAGCTTAATTCCAAGCGTTCCTGGAGTAGAGAGTCAACACTTACTTGCAACTGGCTCACTTAACCACTATTGGGTGGCTAGAAATGAAACAAGTGATAAATACAAGTTAAAACATAATCCTGTTAAAATACATATATGCGAAAAAAGAACTCTCAAAAGACAGCAGTAGTAAACACTTTTTAGATGGAACTTTGGGGAATCTTGATGGAATCCAAAAAAAAAGGTCACTCCCACACAATCTCTACATATCATATGCATTCACCTTACTTAATAAAGTAGACCAGGGGTGATCTACCCCTCTCACAGGAAATGAAATGCTTGCTAGACATTAAATATATATTTTCAGGAAATCAAAAATAGTAAGAGTGAGTAGGAGGGCTTCCTTGCACTAAGCCTTTACATACAGCTGTTTTTCAATTCCCATGGGGAGAGAACTGGGGTGTTTCCACCTGAGCTGTCCCTTGGCACATCTCCCCAGACACAGAGATCATATTTTGGTGAAAGCAAAAATAGAAACAAAGCAGAGAGCCATAGTTCCTGAAACAAGTCAAGTCTATTTCTGGCCTCCATGCACCATCTGCTTTTCAGCTCGGCAGTAGCTGCAGATGAAGGAACTTTCTTACAATCCTGAACCGCGGGGAACAGAACGTTTCTAGTGACAAGGGTTACATTTTTTCAATAACTGGTAGATGTATATGACATGCCTACCTGACCTTGTGTTTGGCTCCACTGTAGTTCTGTCCCAGCTATCCCAAACTTCACTCAGTCAAAATGAGACCAAAAGTATGGGTGATCATACCACAGTGGAGAGGGTAAGCCCAAACATGCATCCGTGTGTTGAAGATGTTGAATATACAGTTTCTCACTGAGGTTTTATATGTGGTGTATCTGGTGCTTGGGCACAGGTTTACCTGGCTCTGAGTAAAATCTAGGGACCACCAACTTTTTCATAAAGTAGATGTAGGGGAGAGTATTAAGGAGTAGTGGCTAGTGTTGAACCCAATGGCGCTTCTTACAGTAGATTCCCTCTAACATCAAATTTTGGGTAAGAAGTACCCACTTTCCTCAAGGGGGTAGCTACACCGTTTGGGCTCTGCCAGCATCCAGGAAATCCTACCAACTTCAGGTATTTCTGACAACTGTAGAATCGTGAAAATCAGGCAGGTGCAGTTTGCAACGATCCCACCATTTTTTTTTATACAGTAGGCCCCAAAAACATCAAAATATGTGGGAAGAAGCAAAAACTATTTTCTTGCAATTCTTGCAGTACTTGGTCTTGGCAGTGCCGTCAACGCATGGGAACGCTGGGCAGTTGCCCGGGGGCCCCACGAGCACAGACCAGAATTTAACACTAATTTTCCATTAAACATTTTTATTACTGCGAGTAGTTGTGAAGGCAGGTTCCAGTGCACTGCTTTGTCCGGGGGCCTATAATGCTGTTAAGACGGCCCTGGGTCTTGGGCACCAGCCCACACCAGATATACCCTATCATACCTAGGCATTTCTGAAAACATGAAACCATGGGAAATCCAGGGAGGTATGGCTTGTGCAGATGCCTCTAGTTTTTCTTGTGCAGCATGCCATGCCAACATCAAACTATAGTTCAGAAAATCGCAATTGTCACATAATTTCCATAGGAGATTGATTTTGTACTGGGAGCTGGGCTGGCTGGCTAAACACTCCCCCTGTCAACCGTAGGCATTTCTGTCAACCAGACACCCAAGGTAGTAATGTGAGATGTGGTGTAAATACATCCTATCACGTTTTCCTGCCTAGAGTGACCTGTATATGTCAAAATATTTTCAAAACGCGAAAACTCCTCGCGATTTCCATACAGAATGGATTTACCATTTATGTTTTGATTTTCCTAGCACCCAAAGAACCATACTAAATTCTGTTTTTAAACCAGACACTGGGAGAAATCCAGAAAGCAGTAGCCTGCATGGATCCCGCTACTTTCTCTTGCCCAGAATGCCCTTCAAACAATAGCGAAAAAATTAAATCGTTCTCATTTAAGCGACAACATGCGTCAACAACCATCTGCATTCCCATACTTCTCCCGATTAAAACTGAACCTAAAATGTGTGGGTGGACCTATCACACAATTCAGGAAAGGCTCAAATTGTGACTGTAAAAATCCTCATTGCTTCACATGGACACAGTTTTGGGGCAGTGCGACAGTTCCTCCCAAATTCTGCAGCCATACTCCATGGAAATGGCGAGGAAGCAGTGTATTTGTTTTAGCCATTGCTTGTCATTTTGGGAAAGAGAGAAAGTGTCTGAGGATGAATGGAGTGATAACACATCCCGTGTCAGAGGTCACAGGAGGCATGCAGTGTAGTTTACAGACAGGAAGCACGCCTCCGATCTCTTTCCCTTCCCTTCTGTAACACACAAGCACTTAGTTACTCCTGAGCTAGAACCAGGCCATTCCCAGGAAGACGTCCCCTCTATGTTCTAGTGAAGTGTTGCGACCCTGGAACACAAGCATCCAGGGCACATTCAGTGGCTTCGCCTGGAGAACAAGTGATTAAAGGTGGGTTGTGAGAGCTCATATTTTCCTTTTCTCCTCCTCCTAATGCCTCCCCTTCATAGACAGCCCCATTCCTTTATCCAAGTGGTGTCCTAGCTGGAATCAGTTGGAGGTCAAATGTTGTGCAGCTGGAAAACTATCAAACCTGCCCACCCTAAAGCCGATCAACAGAAACAAAAACACCCCCTGCACCGGAGGTGGCCAAGCGGAAAAAAGTAAGTGTTTTCAACTTTCTGAGCATGTGGACGTCTGTAAGATATGTAGATCTAGGGATGCTCTTCGGAAACAGGTACATCTTTCTACATCGGTAAAGCCAATCACCTACATAGCAGATAACATAAACTGTATTATCTGGCTCTCATGTGCTTAGTATTAACCCAGTGAGCTATTTCACATGAAACAACGCATTATACTCTGCAATAGGCACACTAACCCTGTGAACTATTTTATGATTCAATCCTGTGCTCAGTGTGCACATGTTTCTCTCTACCAAATGCATTATCCACCAGTCATCTTTCCAGCATCATACCCTGATATTGGCTGGATACACATAGATTTCTGCAGCAGATGCCTTACCTCCCAAAGGTACATTATGATGCAGTCTGTGACCAATTGGGTAAGCCAGAATAGTTTTACTATCACTGTTTATGTCATCTTATTTTGAGACAGACTTTGAGGTAATACTAAATAAAGCGTAAGCTGACTGTCATTCACTGAGCTCCTCATGGTGCCCCCCCCTTTAGACCCCACACCCTTCTGCATCGGCCCCCATTGTGTATTCCCAGAGGAAAGTATTTCCATTTCCAGCACTACTGGCAGAGGAAAGGGCAAAATTGCAAAGGGCACAATTGATTATTGAACACCTGAGTAAACACGCACAATTCACATGCAACTAACCTTTTAAGAAAAAATTATTTGCAAACTTCCTTTAATATTGCAATACTCCATGGCAGTTGAGACTATGCGGCAACTAGTATGTAGCAAGTGGGATGCAAACAGGTGCTTGAAAGGTTAATCCGTTTTTTAATTAAAAATACCTTCTTGGTTACTCTGGTAAGTCCTTACTCACTCTTCTTCACAACAGGACCCTTCAGGGGATGACACAGTCACATCCTCTGAACTACCTAACTAGTGCAGAGGTCATGAACACCTCATCCTTTCAATGCACAAATCAAATTCTCTCTCAAAAAAAATAATGTTTGAGGGTTGATATGTCATGACAGTGCCCCAACAGACTTTCTACCTTCCCTGTGGGGGTGGGGGTGTCGTGGCCGCAAATTGCGTAATTTACCCCCAATCTTCCTCCCATGAACAAAAAGCCTTGTAGACCACGAGAACAGTTTTATGTTTATATTTAAATAAAGAGTGGGGGCAGACCATTCTCAGTTGGGGCATATACACATCCCTCATACCCCACGCCCCCAAAACAGTGCTAAAGCACCAACAGTGTCTCTGCCCCGGGGGGGAAACATAACCTACTAAATGTCAATGATAGAGATAAAAAAATAACAATCACATGGGAAGGGGACCTGCCTATCTTGACATTGGGCCATGTTTCTGCCGCATTGGGGGAGGGACAGTAAAGCATCAACAGTCTTCCTGCCCATTGGGGCCTAGAATCTGAACACTGAAGCCATCCTCATGGAAAGCAAGAGAACATTTGGATTCTTGTGGGTGTAATTTTGACATGTGGGTTGGCGCAAGGAGGTTAGCCGACCGTTCTGCTGCTTTCGGGTGGGTGAAATACTGTATAGTGCCCAAGATAGGCACACACTTTGATTTGTCACTTTGTTCTTCGAAGGTCTTTCTGACCTCTCGCATGAGATAGGCAGATAGGTAGAAAACACCTTGATGTGCCCACCAGGGGGAATGGGGGGGGGGGGGTGGTTGTGGGGAGACGGTTGAAAGCCCACCAGAGGAAAAAAGTGAAAATTGGAATTCGGGTGGAGGACAAGGGGACCTGAATCTTTTTGGCATAAGGCCTCATTCCAGTGCACCAGAATGCATTTCTGCCACAAGGGGATGCAGAATGGGGGGAGGATGGGGGGGGGGGAGGGGAGTGAGGGAGGGTTGCCCCTTCTTTACCAGCCAAAACTCATTTCCTCTTACTTGCCATGGTGATTGGCTTCCCTATTTCGGCTCTGGGTCAGCTGGCATTCTGGGATCACTATGAAACCTGGGCATTTCTGAATGGCTAAAGCCCCAAGAAATACTAGATGGTGTGGCCTGCATGGATCTCAGCGCATTGTCTTACCCAGAACAGTATATTACTTCTGGAGGTCAGCGACCAGGGCAAATAAATTACAAATGAGGACATTGTCATCTATTTCTACCTTTTCCCACATATTTTCATTAGATTAACATTTTAATGATTTGTTTCTTTTCAAAAACCTTAAACTACACAAAAAACCCCTTGCTGAATTCAGAATTGTCTACTTTTCAGAAATGTATAGCTTTCCATTCAATCAGTTTCACCCCCGTTCCCGCCACAAACTGCAAGTGGATAAAAACCACAAAATAGGAGGGGAAATGACTAAGACTTGTAACATTGCATACACTATCATTAAAAATATATTTTACAACTCTGTTCCTGAAAGCTGGGAAGAGGGTGATCATAGCTCAGCAAATCTTTTGTTGATCATATTTTTAGAAATGATCCTGATCCCCCCCTTAAACAAATTGCTACAATTTGGCTATTTTCTTGGTTTTCTCGGGGGAATCCAAAACCATAGGTACCTATAGGATCCCCAAGTGGGAAAATTATCATTAGCAATACCAATATCTGTGGCTTATAAATGAAAGTCATTGATGTGTTACGGCCCTCAAAATTCATCATAAATAGCACGGTCACTGGTCCTTGCACTTATTATTCTATGCATCCACCAACCAACTCATTCTTTCATTCACACACTTGCATATTTTGTTGAGTTTGTGTATTTTTGTGTAAAAGTGGAACAAAAGAAAACATTGCAGCTGGTGGACATATTGCAGTAGTAGTGTGAATATTGTATCAGTTTTTTAAAAGTTCCAGCATGACTATGACATTAGAACCAATTCAAGGGGGCCATTTCATGATGGTCACCCAGTTTAGAGGCAGAGTCCAGCTGGAATGCTGCACACTGCAGATGAAATGAGCAACTGTGTCTGGAACTCTAGTGTGGTCTAAAATATGAAAATAGAAGAGAACATGGAAAACTAAAGAACTGGTGTGCCAGCCCTGGCACTGAAGTAAGCTCATTTTCATGCAGATGTGCACGTGATCCCACAAATTCTCACTCACTAAGCAGGAGAGCCAGTGGGTGAAGTGGGCTGACCCATTATCCCCACGCTGTAATGGATGGAAGCAGAGTATAAATCACACTCATACAGACTAATGGCACAAGAGGAATGCTCCAAAGCCCCTCTTTGTATGTATGTATATGTATGTATATTTATTTACATGTATCAGTTTTATTGAATTTCTTTGATTACAAGGTCTGGGCAGACAAGTAAGCCAGTCAGGCCTTTCAAAGAGATTTTAGCAAGAATTATTACAATGCAAATTTTCTGTACCGTGTTTTTATAAAGGGCGTAATCAGTACCAAAATCTTTGCTTACAGAGATAATTAGTAAGATTTCATGTAGCAGGATACAACTACTGGCTTTAGCAGGGTAGTGTAACAAACCATCTTTAAAGACCTATTGGATTTACAATAAGCATTTCCTAGTAAATAAAGCAGGCCTACTGTCTTCGTCAAACTTTTTAAACTAAACAAGTGAGATCTATTGCATATAATCATAGATTATATTTTTATGTCCGCCGCAGTTCTAAGCAGTGTCATCTCGTATAAGGTGGGGTTTTCTGTTTTTAGTGAACATAATCCCGTCATTTTAGAAATGGACCAGGGGGCACAATCATTAATTATAGCGTCTGAACATAGGGTAATTAGTCGAGAGGTGACAACAACGGCTCAAGGAAGGAGACTAAAATGGACTAAAGTGATCCCAGAAATCTTTGTAGGGGATGTTTTGTCCAATACAGAGAAGGAAGTCAACATCTGTTTGGACTCTGATGCGTCAAACACACTGATTATAGATGCTTTCGAAAGTATCTGTAAGCAAATCAGCAGTAAATTGACGAAGCAAATGCCCCCAGAACCTAGCATCAGAGGGAAAAGATGGTTTAACAAAGATTGTTCTAGGGCCCACTCTGCCCTTTTAAAAGCACTAAAGCAGAATCCTAGAAATAGGGAGTATATAACTAGGCTGAGGAAATTTTATAAACAAGCTATCCTGATTAGGAAAAATCAGATTAAGGATGAGGCATGGGATAAACTTTTGTCCCCGGAGGTCCTGAGGGATAGTGGAAAATTTTGGGAAACTATTAATGATCCCTATTTCTCCAGTGAGGATAATTCTCGTCTGGATTGTATTATCCAAGATGAGTCATGGATTGCCCATTTTGAGCAAATATACGGCAGTCAGGGGGCTGAGAGTCCGCAAGATTATATGCCTAACTCGGATTCATCGTCAGGAATGGTCTTCCAGGAGAAAGAAGTATTAAAAGCAATAATGGAGACCATGATTAACAAGGCACCAGGACCAGACGGGGTCCCGGCGGACCTCTATAAAAGCTTCCCTAAATTTTGGGCAAGGTTATTGACTAACATCTTCAATGCTTTAGGCCCAAATACCATGCCAACATCCTGGTCAAAATCTACTATCATCCCGGTATTTAAAAAAGGCCAGAGGGATGATCCAGCTTGTTACAGGCCAATCTCCCTGATAGATTCTGCTGTAAAGATTTTAGGCAGAGTTATTTTAGCTAGATTAACAGACTATTTTGAGGGTAGAGGGATCCTCTTTAATGCCCAATATGGATTTAGAGCAAAAAGGAGTACATTAAATCAATGTCTTAATTTACAGCTCCTTATCAGTAAATATACTGTGGCCAAAAAGGGTTCCCTCTACATGGGTTTTATGGACCTTTCAACAGCCTTTGATTTAGTTAATAGGTCTAAGCTTTGGCAAATTTTAATTGATATGGGGATCGATCGCACACTAGTTAAATTTCTTGCTGATCTCCATTGTGGTCTGATCGCCTCTATACGAGTTACCCAAGACAGCAGATGCACAAGGTATTTTAAATCAGAAAGAGGTGTTAGGCAGGGGTGCATTTTGCCCCCCCTGCTTTTTACATTATATATTAATGCTTTAGAACATGCCCTGAAGGGAGCCACATTAGACGTTCCGAGAGTAGGAGGTACAACCATACCAGTTCTCCTTTATGCTGACGACGCAGTTCTTCTCGCGCGTACAGGCATTGGGCTAAATAAATTATTGATGAAGTTTGATACTTTCATGGAATCACTTGATCTAAAAATAAATGTTAAGAAATCACACGTTATGATAATGGGGGAACAAAGTAAAAAGAAAAACACACTGACATTCTTTTGTGGCAAAGACGTGGTTAGTAGGGTCCCTGTTTTCACATATTTAGGAATTTTATTTGATGAGAAGGGGACCTGGGGTCCGCAAATGAAACATAAAAGAAATGTATTTGCAAGATCTTCATCAGCTCTCATGGGTTTTTCAAAACGCCTAGGAGCCAGACCCATGGAAGCTATTATAAAGGTTTACAAAGCAAAATGCCTTGCAATAGCTACTTATGGTTCTGAGATCTGGGGGTATGCCACTGAAAATCAGCAGATCCAAGTGGTGGAAAATACATTTCTAAGATCCTTACTTTCAGTGCCACAGTCGACCTCCACTTTCTCGATACACGTGGAGACGGGGCTGGATTATGTTTTAGATAAAATAAAAATGGCCCCAATAATATGTTGGCTCAAGACCTGGCTTAACGTTGAGATCTCTTTAAATCACATGATTTTAAAAGACTGTTTGGCTTTAGATTTAGCCAGTAAAATTCCGTGGTTAGCATACATTAAAACAACCCTTACAAAACTCCGGAGGCCGGAGATTTTCTCGGCACCAGAATCTATTAAGAAAGCAGACCTGGATCTGATAAAAACTGCTATGGTAAACTTTCAACTTGCAGAAAGAGAAGAACTAGAGTTGAAAAAACCTTTGGTAAGAATACACTTCGGGTTAGTGAGTTTACCTGGTCTGGAACCCTATTTGAAGCTAGTAACACGCCCCTATCATCGTTTTCTGTTAATCAGATTCCGATTCAATTTAATTCATTTTTTTCTGGGAGACTTACCCAAATGGGGCATTCCTGATAAAGCTGAGCCCTGCAAGTGCGATAACTTATCTCTACAAGATACTCTACATTTTAATGTTTTGTAGGTTTTACTCAGATATCAGGAAAAAGTATTTACTACCGCTGCTTAAAGAAATAGGGTTTGCTCAGGTCAGACCAGCACTTGTATATCTACAATCAATGAGCAATTTCCGGACAATTTTCCATGTTGCTAATTTCTTAGTTGCTGCAGTTCGTATTAATAATAAGAAAAAGAAAAGAAATATAAGCCCAGGGCTAGACATACTCTGATCTGATATGCTGCTGTAGTTTTTATTGAGTTTTAATAGTTGGTTATGATTCTTTGATCTTAAATTTAATATTTATTAATGATGTTAATTGTATAGAATTTTTACGTATACCCCTGTATGAATTTGTGCGGACTGTGTCTCTTGTTCCTGTTTATTGCCTCTATAATGTTAATAATTGAAGCCATATCTGTTTTCACTTTTTTATTGATGTAATATTTCTGTGATTGTCTCTTTTTATGATATTAATTTTATCGATTAAAAGTACTTTGACTGACTGACTGTGTAAGAGTAGAACAAAAGAAAACATGCGGCCTCCTAAACATGGCGGCCAAATGCTTACAATAATCAATTAAAATAAACATTGCAGCTGGTGGACATATTGCAGTAGTAGTGTGAATATTGTATCAGTTTTTTAAAAGTTCCAGCATGACTATGACATTAGAACCAATTCAAGGGGGGCCATTTCATGATGGTCACCCAGTTTAGAGGCAGAGTCCAGCTGGAATGCTGCACACTGCAGATGAAATGAGCAACTGTGTCTGGAACTCTAGTGTGGTCTAAAATATGAAAATAGAAGAGAACATGGAAAACTAAAGAACTGGTGTGCCAGCCCTGGCACTGAAGTAAGCTCATTTTCATGCAGATGTGCACGTGATCCCACAAATTCTCACTCACTAAGCAGGAGAGCCAGTGGGTGAAGTGGGCTGACCCATTATCCCCACGCTGTAATGGATGGAAGCAGAGTATAAATCACACTCAAACAGACTAATGGCACAAGAGGAATGCTCCAAAGCCCTTCTTTGTATGTATGTATATGTATGTATATTTATTTACATGTATCAGTTTTATTGAATTTCTTTGATTACAAGGTCTGGGCAGACAAGTAAGCCAGTCAGGCCTTTCAAAGAGATTTTAGCAAGAATTATTACAATGCAAATTTTCTGTACCGTGTTTTTATAAAGGGCGTAATCAGTACCAAAATCTTTGCTTACAGAGATAATTAGTAAGATTTCATGTAGCAGGATACAACTACTGGCTTTAGCAGGGTAGTGTAACAAACCATCTTTAAAGACCTATTGGATTTACAATAAGCATTTCCTAGTAAATAAAGCAGGCCTACTGTCTTCGTCAAACTTTTTAAACTAAACAAGTGAGATCTATTGCATCTAAAATGACTTTTCCCAATGAATTAATGATGCCTACAGCCTTCATCATTGCCTTAGCACCACAACCAACTCATATCTAAAGGATTTAGCATAAGCTTTCCAAAAGGCTACCAATAGGCGCTATGTAATAAAATTACAAATATGTCAAGTCAAGTCAATCAAGCTTTATTGCGGTTAAATTTACCATAAAAGCACATAAAAATAAACAACAGTACAACAAATTGGACAATCCATTTCATGGATATAATCTCAAGTAATTGGATGATTGTTAGACAATTTTTTAAAAAAATTTAAATATTATCCAGAATTCTAAAATCTTTAAAACAATGATCATTTAAAAATAAAATGTTTTTATCTGTTCACTCGATATCCATTAACTTAATACTAGTGTACAGCAGCATTGTTTATCAGGTTCCTTCGAATTATCCACATTGAATGCAAATATTTAGCTACTGCAGAAACAATCACTGCGTCGGTATCTGTTTTTAATATCCTAAAAAAGGCCAAATATTGCTTTATACCCAGGTTTTTACACAACTGAATTATCCATTTCTTCCTAATGTAAGCATATGCTGGACAGAAGAGGATAACATGTACAGGAGTTTCTTCCTCAGTTCGACAACCTAGGCAAGGACGTGCCGGTCCCCCTTTCCACCTATCAATATTATGAAAAAAGGGCAAAGTGTCATATCTAAATTGCAAATAAAGCTTCTTTGCTAAGGTAGGTTGTATTGTATCAATCTCAGGCTCAAAGCTATAAAAGGACTTAACGTCCAAAAAAATATCAGTTAGGCTTGAGGTTTTTGCTGAGCGAAAGAGATTCCTTAAGTTAAATTATTTTACAACACTTGTCATAGTTTTCTTGAAAATAGCTGGGCAGGAAAACTCGGGATTTAACCAGAGTTCCTCAAACCCAGTCGATATAAGTGACTGTTTTACGAATGTTAACCAAGGGATCCTACCAGATCCTAATGAAGCCATGACAACTTTGAGCTCCTCCTTATAATTCACCTGCTCAGGAGTGCTCCACAGGCGCTTCCAATAGAGTAAGGGCCGGACAGCAATAGCATCTGCAATTGAGCAGATATTTAAATCTAGTCTGAGCGGGACCAAGGGAGTGCTTTTTGGCAAATCCAATAATTGTCTTATAAAATTATTTTCAGTTATTGATAGGTTACTTACTGGTATGTGTCCCCAAAGTTCCGCCCCATAGAGGGATGATGCCCTA
The DNA here is from genome assembly GCF_964204655.1 of Triturus cristatus. Classification (NCBI taxonomy): domain Eukaryota; kingdom Metazoa; phylum Chordata; class Amphibia; order Caudata; family Salamandridae; genus Triturus; species Triturus cristatus. Next base: position 899,002,302 of record NC_140588.1, read on the forward strand.
GCTTGAACTTTAAAGATTTCAAGGGGGGCACTTATTATTTTGTAAGTACAATTCTTCTGTACTTAGTAGAATTCCCCCAGCTGCTTGGGTTAATCTTAAGTTGGCCTTGGCCACTTGTGGACCCCATCCCATTTTATCGAACAAATATGTTCAAATTACAGTTATCAAAAGAATTAATTAAGTGGGCCTAAGAATGATTATAACAGGTGCAAATCTTCTACCACCATAGTGTTTTAGAAGTCACCAAAACCCTTACCTACAATGGGACTGTGAGGGATTCTGCATTACAAAATACCTGCCTGAATGCTTTAGCACACCGCAGTAACAATCCACGATATAAGCCTATCACCTTTAGAAGAATCCTTTTACAATAAGTAAGTTATGTTTACTGGCTTTGTCATACCTTTTCATAATAAACAGATCAAACCTATGGAATCTGGCGTAACATCCCAATGAGCCAGATAAGGCATCAACAGGCTTCTCCAATGAGTAGATCGCAAGCTACTACTAGCTCAGCAGCTACCAGGAAGTAGCTCTCTAGAAACGTTTGTTTGATCGAATATTTGTATCAACAAATGGAAAAGCATGTATTTGAGATAAAAACATCTGTATTTTCAGAAAAGAAAAGCTGATGTTTGTAGAAAAACAGATTTCCAATGTATATTGAAAGCTGATATTTGAGTGAAAAATTATGCAATATTACTAATATTATTACTTTACAGCAAGGGCAATTTCAGCTATGACTTATGTATTACCCATGTAGATGCATTGCAAATTGGAAAAGCCTTTTTTATTACATTACTGCTGTCAACCCTGCTTGAAGCACTGAGGTGATCACTGCTGGTACTCTTGCATAGAGTGGCCCCTAATGTAACCTTGTCTGATGTGGGCAAGATTTGAAAACTAATAATATTAGTAGTATATGTTCTCTTCATTGAACATGAGTAGCCCTTATTACAGACTCCTAGCCTAAAACCTTTACCATTGGCCTAACATTATAACAAAGGCCATTGGAAATATCGTATTCTGCGGCCGCAGCATTTGCTACATAATCCGTCATCTGCTGCCTAATCTAAAACAAAAAAATATTTCTAGCTCCAAGGCATCAAACGTTACTAAAAGAACACAGCAAAATGTGTTCCTGTGCACTGGATGGTCCTTCACAAAGGTTGGCTCGTCATCTTTCAGGTGCTTATTGTTGTATTTGGGTGCTAAATTGGTTTTAATAAAGTGAAATCGTTTCCAAGACATTGTTACCACAAGTTAAAATGGCAAACTAGTTAAGTAATACTGTTACAAAATGTGTCACATTTTGCTGCATCATTTGCCTTTTCTTGCAACATAATTTAGTCAACCCAGCTGCATTATTTGGTCCTCCTCGGTTACATAATTCCAGAGGCCCTGCAAATAACACAGGCCTATTAAAGTGTGCATATGCTGCCCACCATCATGATAACAGTTCTAAAATTAAAGACCGATACAAAATGCACTGCTAAAGTTCTATTGGCTTTAACAAATACGTTCACAGCAAAGAAGCCAACCCTATTGCCTCTGCCATAACTTTTCTTAATAAGTAAATCAGACCTACTGCATTAAACATAACTAATTTGAGTGAACCAATCAGGCCCATAGCATTTATAATTTCCTTGTCAGCATAACCAACACAGGCCAACTGTACTGAGTGTAGGCTTTCCCACAAGACAGCAATCAGGCATAGAATCATGAAATTAGAAAGACCATCAAAGCTGCTATTGCTCAAAAGGAACGGGCTTCAAATCTTTGAGGACCCCGAACAACCTCTGATGCGAGATTTGGAAAAATACAGCTGAACGTCAAAAGTTCTGTTGCCCAGAGTAAGTCCACCATAAGTCACAAACGCAGACACTGAGAGCCTAAAGTTTTTGTTCTATCTAGATTGCGAAGATTTTCTTCCGCCAAATAAACTTAGGGGTTTAACTGAAAAGAAGGGTATAACAAGTAATTGGCTTGATTGAAAGTCAGCTTACAGCTGCAGAAGGAAGAAAGGGATCTTTCTGAAGGGCAATATTACTCTTCTGGTACATAAGATTCCTTAGAACAGAACGCAGAAGTAGTCATTTTGGAGATCCACAGATGCCATCCAATTTGCTATATGGGATTCCATGACTAGAGCTAGTGTGGTCATGTAAAAGGTCTCTACCAGGAGAAATTAATTGTTGCATATATTCCTCTTGGCCATCAAATACATGGAAAAAAAGACCCTGGTCCTTTTCATTCTCCAGAACAATGCTCCTAGAAGGGGTTTCTGGATTTATTCTAACGCTCTGAAATCGACCTCTACAATCTTGGGACATTAAGGAGACACTGCAGGAAGGAATAAGAAATATTCTTCTTTGATGAAATTTACTATATGCCAGTCACTAATTAAAATTTGTCAGCCAAGTTATGAGGCCTGTTGGACAGAGGGAAAGCTAGTCCATCTTTGTTACAAGTATTGCTGCTGGCCCTGAAATATTAAAACCAAAAACTGATATTACTGTGAGTTTCCTGAATTGACAAAACAATCCCTTTTTTAAGCTTTGACTTTCTGGGGATAGCGAGATCAAACAATCAAGGGTTTCTCTTGGTGCATGGTACAACACCTATTTCAATTTGCTGTTTAAGCACTCTAAATAAACATGCAATCCAAGCAGTGTTATTCTTTTAAGGGCACAAATAGTTTTATTCTTGAAAATTAAAAATGTTTAGTAACTTCAATGATAAATATCAAGACAAGCAAATTCCTTACCTTCAGTAACACTCTTTCTAGTGGATACTCAATCCATCTGCAGATTCCTTAACCCAGGCGCCAGACTGGATTCAGATTTTTTTTTAGCATAAGCCTTGCAAGCCATAGGTGGCCTCGTGTTGCGCTGCTCGCTCCGAAAGTGATGGCTGAATCCTCATAGACTCCACCAACCCACGCTGATATAAGTTTCTTTTTGGACACCATCTGTCTCATATGCAGAGCCCAGAGATCAATTGTTTATACCAGTGTGCAGATCTCAAATTGGGACCTTTTTAGATGGCAAAAGATTCTATTCCACAGAACGGAGAGTTGGGGGAGGGGGGTTTGCAGTTAGATTGAGTATCCACTAGAAGAGCGTTACCAAAGGTTAACCTGTTCTTCTAATGTAACTGCTCACCGCAGATTCTTCACCTATAGAATATATATCAAAGCAATACTCCCCCAGTGGTGGAACTGTGGACTGACTTAGACCAAAATTCCTGCAGGTCCAAATGGCCATAATGATCTTGCTGTCAAACCTAGCTCGCAAGACAGTATGTTATGTTATAACTGTATACAGCGCACGAATACCAACGATGTCTGGGCGCTAGCAGACTGAGAAGCGAGCAGAAGCACTATTCAACGAACAGCCAGGTCTTAATGGCTTTCCTGAACAATGTCAGGGAGGGAAGATTTCTGATGTTAAAAGGGAGGGAGTTTTAGAGCCTTGTAGCTCCCACCACACATTTTCTGCCACCCCAGTTTGATTTAAAAAATCTCTGAGAAAGTATCACTTTTGCCTCTTCTGATCTAAGGCATCTATTTGGAGAGTACCAATAGAGTGAACGTTTCAAGAACTGAGGGCCGGTCCTGTGTAGTGCCTTGTATGTGATATACAGGGTTTTAAGCTTGATATGACTTTTGATTGGCAGCCAATATAGACTCTGGAGGTGATTTCCCACAGACTGAAATTTGGGAATCCCCAAGAGGAGCCTTGCAGACGCATCTTGGATCATCTGGAGCCTACGTAATTGCTTCATGGGGAAACCCAAGATATAACCCATTACAATAATCCAGCCTGGAAAGGACTAGGGATGTGACCACAGTTTTCCTGCTTTCTGTTGGAATTAGAGGTAGGATTTTCTTGATTGCTTTAAGAATGAAGAAACTTGATGATGAAACTGTCTTAACTTGGGCTTCAAAGTTGACCCTGTCCTCAGGCAGGTCGCTCCCTGCTGCCTGTCACCGACGCCGCAGGTTCGAGGCCCCTCCGCCTCGGTAGCCCGGCACTGCTTTCTTGTTCACTGCAGCCTTATTTTATTCCTGACTGTGTTATTGTGTGCCCTTTGTCACCTTCTTCCACCGCAAGTTCGCAGACATCCACGACAGCTTTAATGTCACGACCTCCCCGACAACCACTGAGACCTCCATCCCCACGACCACCATCCGCACCGATCCCCTGCTCTTCTGGACCAACATTAACGACGACAACACCATCAAAATCATGAACACCATCCATTCCGGATCTCCGTCAGACCCATGCCCACACCACATCTTCAACAATGCAAGCACAGCCATCGCAACCTATCTTCGGAAAGCTATCAACATCTTCTTCGAGACATCGACCTTCCCAGAGAGCTGGAAGCACGCTGAGATCAACGCCTTACTCAAAAAATCCAAGGCTGACCGCAAGGACCTGAAGAACTTCCGGCCCATCTCCCTGCTCCCGTTCCCGGCGAAGGTCATCGAGAAGACCATCAACAGACAACTGACCTGCTACCTCGAGGAGAACAACATCCTAAACCCATCCCAGTCCGGGTTCCGCAGCAACCACAGCAACGAAACTGCCCTCATCGCCGCCACCGATGACATCAGGGCCCTGCTGGACAACAGAGAAACCGCAGCCCTCATCCTCCTGGACCTGGCAGCCGCCTTCGACACTGTATGCCACCGCACCCTACGCACACGCCTCCACGACGCTGCGATCCGAGACAAGGCTCTGGGTTGGACCACCTCCTTTCTCTCCGTCAGAACCCAGAGCGTCCGCCTCCCCCTTTCCGCTCCAAAGCCACCGAGATCATATGCGGCGTACCCCAGGGCTTATCCCTCAGCCCGACATTGTTCAACATCTACATGGCACCGCCCGCGAACAACGCCCGACTGCACGACCTCAACATCATCTCCTATGCCGACGACACCCAGCTGATCCTCTACCACACCAAGGACCCTCTCACCACCAAAACCAACCTCCACGAAGGGATGAAAGTCATCACCGAGTGGATGAAGAACAGCCGACAGAAGCTAAACTTGGACAAGATGGAAGTCCTCATCCTTGGCTTCACCCCCTCGGCCTGGGACGACTCATGGTGGCCGACTGCACTGGGAACAGCTCCAACACCCACCGACCACGCGCACAAAATCTACAGGTGGATCCCCACCGAAACAAGAACGGTCACCCAGGCTCTCGTCAGCAGCAGGCTGGACTACGGAAACGCCCTCTACGCTGGAGCCTCGGCCAAACTCCTGAAACGACTTCAACGCATTCAAAACACCTCTGCACGCCTGATCCTCGACATCCCTTGCCGCAGCCACATCACACCCCACCTGAGAGACCTGCACTGGCTCCCCGTCAACAAGAGGATCACCTTCAAGCTCCTCACCCACACACACTAGGCACTCCACAACACCAGACCAGCATAGCTCAACAGCTTCTATACCCCAAAGGCCAGCTCTGCTCCGCCGACCTCGCCCTCGCCACTGTCCTCCGCATCCGATGAGCGACCTCCGGCAGCAGATCGTTCTCCCACCTCGCCGCCAAAATCTAGAACACCCTCCCCATCCTCCTACGGCAGACCCAGGACCTGCTAACCTTCAAAGGACTCCTCAAGACCTGGCTATTTGAGCAGTAGCAGCATCCCTCCCGCCCCCCAGCGCCTTGAGACCCTCACGGGTAAGTAGTGCGCTTTACAAATGTTTGATTGATTGATTGATTGAAAGTCCAGTCTCTGGTCTATCATCACACTCAGGTTTTTTACTTTGGGGACAGGGATTGGTACTGTTCCCAGGTCATCTGGCCACCAAATCTGAGACCAGGAGGGGGCATAGTTACCGAGCAGAATCACCTAAGTTTTCCCGGAATTTAGCTTAAGGCAGTGCAAACTCATCCATGAGCTGACTGCTGTCATACAGTCCCTAAATCTGTTTACTGGTGGTTGTGTATTTTTGCTGATGGATACCATAATTTGGGTGTCATCCGCGTAGGATGTTAGTGCCATCCCAAAAGATCTAATTAGTGCTGCAAGTTCAGAAACATATATATAGAAAAGCGTAGGACTTAAAGAAGAACCTTCTGAAACTCCACATGGAAGTGTGAAGGACGGGGAAGTGAAATTACCCAGTGCAACAGATAGTATCCTATCGGCTAGAAAGGAGGAGACCAATGCCAGTGCCTTTCCAGAAATGCCACAAGAATTCAGACACTTAAGCAGGGTTTTATGGTCTACCGTGTCGAATGCCGCCAACAGGTCAAGCAGGACAAGAGCCAAAGCGCCCCCTGCGTCCATTACTGTTCTTATTTCATCAGTGGTCTTTATTAGCACTGTTTCAGTGCTATGCTCTGTCCTGAATCCAAATTGGGACTCATACAGCAAGTTATGTTCATATAGATATGATGTAAGCTGGTTGTTCATAACCTTTTCTGCCAGTTTGGCAGGCGTGATATAGGCCTATAGTTGCCTGGGTCCAGTGCATCCAGGTTGGGTTTTTTCAAAAGAGGTAGAATCTAGAACCTCTTCCAAAAAGAGGGAAAGACACCTTCTGTGAACACAGAGTTAAAAATGGAGGTTAGGCTAGTTCCAAGGATCTCCAGGGCTTGTTGAAATATCATAGGAGGGAGTGGATCATAGGGAGAGCCTGGTTTTATTTTTGAAATATGAGTAATTGTCTCATCAACGGTTAATGCTCTGAATTCTGCGAGGATGGGGGCACTCGGGTGCTGTGACCTTGAGGTGTTGTGAGTATCCGAGTTTGGCCCATTGCCGAAGGTGGTGAAGATTTGCTCCACTTTATTTTGAAAGTGCTGTTCCAGTGCGTTACAGAATTCCTGAGAGTGATCACTCCCCTTTCTTCTGGGGGTGTAGACAATTTAGTTACCACCCGAAAGAGCTCTTTAGATGAGTTTTCTGCCTCCTTGATTTGCTTAGAGAAATTGGAAACCTTTTGTAACAGGATCAGTTTTCTGTAGTCGGCTAGTCGAATTGTGTATTTTACAAGTTCATGTTTTTGATAGTATCACGTGACCCGTGACGTCAGGTGCTCCACGACGTCAGGTGACCGACTCTCCCTATGAGCGTCTGACACTTTACTTTTAAACATGGCCCGGTGCTGTTTCCCCCGCTTCCTGCACTTTGCTGTTACACGTTCCGAGGACGGGTTGGGGACAGTGGATTCCAAGGTATGAGCCGCTCGCGCTCTGTGGATTTTTGGATTTCAATAGGAGCACCTAAACTTTTAAGTTGATATGTCGTTAGCCATTTCGTGACATTTTTTCCATATACGTCAGGTTTTATACGGAAACGCGTGCACTGCCACTTTTGGATGGTGTGTGCGTTACATAGCGATTACCCAGTATCTCACTGCAGGAAGTTTCCCCCATATCAGTGGACTGACATGTGTCTACTGTGGTCTTGGGTGGTGTTTACATTGCACAGTTGTCGCCGAGGGATTCACCCCTTGCAGATTCCCTTATTTCAGCCGACTGTTTACTCTTGAATCCACCCTCTCTCCTTCGCCATTAAGGCGTGCCTTGTGCCGTTTTGGGATGTGTGTACAGTATGCATTTTTTGGCTTTTGGACACGTTCTCTTAACGGGCATTGCGTGGTGCACACAGCAGGTGCTTGGGTGCTCACCTCTGACAGACGCTTTATTATTGGCATGTTGCTTGCTTTTAAGCATTTGAGATATCGTGTATCTTTTGTAATACATATTTATAAATGTGTTTTATTATTGTGGCACCGTCTGAAAAGACTTGTGTGGGCGGACTTCCTTGAAGTTTGTGTTTATATTGTAAATACATCATTGGCTACTTGCACCATATACATATTATAAAAACTGTTTTTAGCTTTAAGGTGCAAATAGCCTATTAATTTTCCGTTATACTTTTCCATTTAGAGTATTGGAATTTTTGAAACTTGTGTGCTCGTATCACGGAGCCGTCACTCTGGTCACCTGTATTTTACAGCTACCCATGCTGTCGTGGTGACTCTTCCTGTTTCGAACTCGAATATTAGACGAAGCCACTTTATATTCTTACTATTGGTAAGTCCACGCCTATTACCGTGAGACACTACTAGCACGCCTTATTTGTGATATTGGGCTGTCTCGTTTTTCTATATCTTTTTATTTATATATAAACCCCCACACGTGCGGGATACCATTACGCTGCTTTTTTAACTACGTTGTCTGTTCTAACAGAAGCCAGTTTTTGGTGAGTTTTCTTGCATATTGCTTATTGGTCGACTACTCTTACTGGGTTTTAACCTTTTCCCCTACACATTCTTTCGCTTTCGCTTTCCTTCCCCCCCTCTCCCCGCCGCCTCCCACCCCTTCCCCCCCTTCTTTTCCCCCTTCCTTCCCATCTTTCCTTTCTCTCTTTTCTCTCTTCTTCCATTTTTCTTTCCCCCCTTTTTTCTTTCTCTCTCCCTTCTTGTTTAGTAGTTTGTGGTTATTTTTTGGGGAATGATTTCTTGCCTCACATATATAAATCAATTCCTCACAGCCACACACTAGGGATAGGTACCTTAATATCGGTGCTGACTATGTCCTAATGTTTTGTATGTATACTTCTTGATTATATGCGTGTATGCATTAATTTTATGGTACAAGATATATGTGACATAAATATTGTTTTATGCTTTATTTATTTATGATATAAATGTTGTAATGTTTCTATTTTTGCAAAATTTGTCCTTTTTGTCCGTTTTTTTCATCTCTTTTTTTCAGTCACTCATATTTTCTTTTCAATTGATGTATTTCTCGTCTCTGGTATTTCTGAAATAATCGACTAACAGATAGAATATATCGTTGTGTCATGTGACGATCTGTGGTGCTTTTGTTATTTAAACGTGGTTATGTTGCATGTTTTCAGCCTTGAAGAAGTTCCAGTGTGGAACGAAACGCGTTGGCTGCGAGTCTTTTTACAAGAGAATTAAAAGAATACTTCAAAAATATTGTTTGGACCTGGACTTCTTACTGGTGCACCTTCCTCTTTTGCTCTACTCATCCGCGTAGGATGTTAGTGCCATCCCAAAACATCTAATTAGTGCTGCAAGTTCAGAAACATATATATAGAAAAGCGTAGGACTTAAAGAAGAACCTTCTAAAACTCCACATGGAAGTGTGAAGGACGGGGAAGTGAAATTACCCAGTGCAACAGATAGTATCCTATCGGCTAGAAAGGAGGAGACCAATGCCAGTGCCTTTCCAGAAATGCCACAAGAATTCAGACACTTAAGCAGGGTTTTATGGTCTACCGTGTCGAATGCCGCCAACAGGTCAAGCAGGACAAGAGCCAAAGCGCCCCCTGAGTCCATTACTGTTCTTATTTCATCGGTGGTCTTTATTAGTACTGTTTCAGTGCTATGCTCTGCCCTGAATCCAAATTGGGACTCATACAGCAAGTTATGTTCATATAGATATGATGTAAGCAGGTTGTTCATAACCTTTTCTGCCAGTTTGGCAGGCGTGAGATAGGCCTATAGTTGCCTGGGTCCAGTGCATCCAGGTTGGGTTTTTTCAAAAGAGGTAGAATCTAGAACCTCTTCCAAAAAGAGGGAAAGACACCTTCTGTGAACACAGAGTTAAAAATGGAGGTTAGGCTAGTTCCAAGGATCTCCAGGGCTTGTTGAAATATCATAGGAGGGAGTGGATCATAGGGAGAGCCTGGTTTTATTTTTGAAATATGAGTAATTGTCTCATCAACGGTTAATGCTCTGAATTCTGCGAGGATGGAGGCACTCGGCTGCTGTGACCTTGAGGTGTTGTGAGTATCTGAGTTTGCTCCATTGCCGAAGGTGGTGAAGATTTGCTCCACTTTATTTTGAAAGTGCTGTTCCAGTGCGTTACAGAATTCCTGAGAGTGATCATTCCCCTTTCTTCTGGGGGTGTAGACAATTTAGTTACCACCCGAAAGAGCTCTTTAGATGAGTTTTCTGCCTCCTTGATTTGCTTAGAGAAATTGGAAACCTTTTGTAACAGGATCAGTTTTCTGTAGTCGGCTAGTCGAATTGTGTATTTTACAAGTTCATGTTCGCCATAGTTAATTCTCAAACATCTCTCCTGTCTTCTGCACTCTTGTTTTTTAAGTCTAAAAGTGTCATAGAACCAGCGGGCAGATGGAGTAGTCCTATTGCTCGAAGTTTTTTGAGGGGGGCTATCATATTGGCAGTTGCTGTGAGCCTGTTCTGCTTCTTGTGGTGATTTTGTGAGTAGGCGTGTAACCTGGAGGTTAAGCTGGTTGTTGTCTACCTGTTTCCAATTACGGTATGATCCAGCTGACTGGTTGGATTGGCTTGATTGGCCCTTAACTGAGTTATCAAGCTAAAAAATAATGGCACTATGGTCGGTCCAACTCAGTGGTAGGATTTTCTAGATCTCAAGTGCATCATAGTAAAAATACAGTCCAAACTATGGCCGGCCTGATGTGTGGGGCCCTTGACCCTTTGGCTTAGCCAAGCAAGTGTCATGGTATCAAGTAAGGGACTGCGTCCAGATGAAAATTGAAATCACCTAGTATTGCAAAATTGTTCTCCAGAGCACACGTTTCAAGTAGTGTATTGAGAAAAGCAAGGAACGTATATTTTTTGCCCCCTGGTGGGCGATATAACAACATTTCTTTGAATGCAAGACAATTTGCTATTTTAAAACTAAAAGATAAGGCCTCACAGTCTGAGGAGGGAATGGTCTCGAAGGAGGCTGAGAAGGTATCTTGATAGTTAATAGCAAGACCACCCTCTTTTTTGTGGTTACTGTCTTGTCTAAATAATACTGTGTAGCCAGGAGGCACAGCAGTACAGAAGTCCGGGCCTGATGCCTGGTCGGACCATGTTTCGTTAATGAAGATTAGATCTAGGCCCTGGGCATCTAGTAACTCAGCGATGTCAAATTTATGTTTGGGCAAAGATCGGACATTTATAAGTGCACCTCGAGGTATTAGCTTGGACTTGGAGCTGCAGTTCCTGCGGGGCCAATTGTTAGAGTACTGTTTATGTGGAGTTGGGCTACGCTTTAACAAAAAAACGCAATTGGTACATTTCAGCGGCCTGTGTGTGTGCAAATTTTCCAGGATAAAGCATGTGCAATTTCCAATATTAGAGGCTAGCCTGTGATTTAGAATCTGCAAATCAGTGCTTGAGTAGGATAGAGGGTCAGTTCAGTTTGTTGGCTAAGGCAATGACCAACATCTCTGGCGCTGGGTGCGGTCCCGGCCCGGACAGGCTTACCTTTGGTGCGCCCGCTGCGCGTCCGGCGTAGCATGCCGTTCAAGTAGGGAACTAGCGACCACTAGAGCGTCACCCTCCCTGCCGGAAGTGAGTGCAGCCAGTGGGGGAGGAGTTGCGTCCCTCCGCTCAAACGGCACGAATTGCCGCAGCGGACCAAGGACGCAACCCGGGAGTGAGGAGTGCAAAGATGCAGGTAAGTTAAAAGTTCGGCGGTAGATATGGTGCTTTAAAAATATTTAAAAGTTAAAATGCAGGCAAAAATAAAACAATGTACAGGCTAGAGTTCCCTCACTGTGCTAGAGCAAGCTTCTGGTGTGCTTTGTGAACATGTGCACTAATGTCCATGTAGCAGCTTGCAAATATCTGGGACAGACACTGTGGTTGCCAGCACAGTAGTAGCAGACTTGGCTCTAGTGGAGAGAACCATCAATCCCCCAGGGGATGCTTCTTGGCCACATTAAAGCAGACCTTGGTTCAGGACGATCCACCTGGATAGCACCCTCTTCTGCACTGGCTTGACTTTCTTTGCCCCATAGAACCCCATAGTGAGCTGATTGCCCACCCAATGGTCTTTTGTGCATTTGATGTGAGAGCTCAACGCTCTATCCTCCTCTTTCAAAGGCTGAAGCAGAGGAAAGAAAGTCGGGTGTTTGATGGACTGATCAATGTAAAAGAGAGTCACAACCTTCAGTAGAAAGGCTGCTTTAGTCCGTAGCACCAACATGTCCTTAAAGAAACTAGTAGAGGGTGGCTGTACTTGAAGCTCATTCATGCTTTTAACTAAAGTGATTGTGATGAGGAAGCCAGTCTTCAGGGTCAGGAGACACAGGGGCAGCTCTGTAACAGTTCATATGGAGTACGACTGGTCTGGTAACCACAGTAAGGCCAAAAGGACAGACAGGTAAACTTTACCAGTGCCCACAGCAAGTACTTCCCGGGCTAAAGACAAAGAAACAGAAACACAGCTGCTGGTTTGGCTTCCAATGGGTTTGTGTGACGAGGGTCCACCAAGCTGCAAACTTATTGCATTAAGATTTTAGAGAAGGATGCCTGGCCGCTATTCACTATATTGGAAGGTAGATCAAAGGCAATCAACTGCCACTGCTTAATCTTTCCCAAGTAGGTGTAGATTGGTGCAAGACCCCACCTTGCTACTGTGATAGAACACCTTCCCAAAGCAGCAGCCTAATCACAGGATATATGCTCATGTCCAAACTTTCCAGGTACCACATTCTCCTGACCTAATTCTGAGCCACTGGGATGACTTAGGCCCAGTCGTTCCTGATCCTCTTAAGAAGTGGGGGCAGAAGAGACAGTGATGGGAAGGCATAGAGGAGTCCAGTGCTCCATTGAAAAAGGAACAAGTCTCCAAGATTTCAAGAGAGCCTTTTTGTTGGGAACGCCAACATACAAGTGCCGACACTGCACTTGCTCAACAGTGGAAAATAAATTTAACCAGGGTTCGCCCCACTGGTGGATGATGCTCTGCGCCGCTTCAGGGTTAACCTGTCATTCATAATCCGGTAGGAGTCGGCGGCTGAGTTTGTCTCCACACTTGAGCTTAAAGATCTGAACACGTTGTGTACTTCCAGGGAGATGTCCTAACGATCCTGCCAGTTCCAGAAGCACAGGGCCTCCTGGTACAGAGATCAGGATTCTCCCCCCCCCACACTTGTTTTAATACCACATGGCAGTGGTGTTATCCATGAGAACATAAACCAGCCTCCTCTTGATGGATGGTAGCGATGCTTTGAACACCAAGCAAATGGACCACAACTCCAGCAAGTTGATGTTGAGACGTGTCTCTACTGGATATCAGAGAACTCTGATCTCTACTACTCCCAAATGACCTCCCCAGGCCAGCAGCGATGCATCCATGACCACAGTCAGCACTGGGTGGGGTAGAGAGATCCCGCAGATGCAATTGCAGTCAAACAGGCCACCACTGTACACCTTTTGCAGTTTTCTCCGAAACTTGTATGAGACCCAACATGTTCACCTGCTACATGGCCCACTGGCAATGCAGAGCCTGCAAATGCCATCTGGCATGCTCGATGAGCAGGATTTAGGCCAGTAGACCAGGAAGCCTCAAAACCATTCTCACTGAGACCTAGGACAGTGACTGACACATCAATATGGTTTGCCCACCTGATACAGCCAGTCATTGCTGTAGGGGAAGACTGGTACCCCTGAGATCCACAGATGGGCAGCAACCACCACCATCATCATCTTTGTGAGCACCCAAAGGACACTGATAAGGAAGAAAGTTAGCAAAGCAAACTGAAAATATTTATGGCCCACCTTGAACTACAAGTAGAATATTTGGGCCTTCAGGACACAAATATGACCAACACAACCATACATTGTCCTAGACCCAGGGCAGATAAAACCTTGGCCAGCATGAGCATCTTTAATTTGTCTGCAAGCAGATATTGAGGGCCGAAGGTCTAGAATAGGACAGAGACCTTCACCCTTCTTCAGCACAAGAAAATATCAGAAGTATGGTCTTGGAGACTGCTGTCAGACGGACTGGAAACTGGGGGTTTTTCTGTCTCTGTAGGCCTGCCATTGTCTGCTGGATCTCCTATCTGTGTTAAGTATAAATGGGGTGGCCCATAAATACTACCTGACCTGGGTCAACAAGTACATTATATAACATAGGGTCAAGGTAGCTACTATTTTGAACAGAGCGAATTGGTAGTAGCAAAACACAACAATAATTGTTCTGGTGTAAATCCAATTATTTTAATTTTAGAAAAAAGGGAAGAAATCCCATTTGCAGTTGTATTCCAAGCATTAACATTCAAAGACAGTGCTGATATTCATTGTAATTAAAGTACAATATGCTGCAGTGCTCTCAGTGTGAAAGTAGAAGAGAAGGGGAAAGGTAAGGAATCTATGCTGGCAGTCCCTAATGGCAGCAGCGCAAGTGGCAGAGACAGGGGGGTTTGATTCCCTGCGTGAAACGCAGAACTGTTTAATTCAAGGCAGCAACATTGTTACAGCACCTTCAAGCTTGCAACAAAGTGGCAAGGCTCGTACTACCCGGTTGCAAGAGTGTGTCTTATCGGCAGTGGCAGCCAACTTAAACCTCACAGTAAGTCTAACTGAAGAGGCTGTAGAAGAATTAAGGGGTGGAACTGGAGGGGGTGCTGGAGGAGGTATCATGGCGGGGTGAAGCTCCCTTCCCAACTGTCTTGTCATTACTCTTCCACTGGCGTACAACAAGCCTAGATTCACGCTCACTGACCCAGACTATCCCTGCTACTACTGCCCCTATTGTGTCCTTACAAGATGCCTCCAAGGCCTCTATAGAGTATTAGGAGGGGGCACAGCAGGGTGTGTTCCTGATGACCCACAAGTAGAGGGGGGCAAACTGTCCCATCAGGGAAATAGGGGGGACAGTAAAAAATCTAAAGAAACAACATCTAAATACAATTTGTTGGGTAAGGTGGCAACTCACGTCACAAGCTAAAGGCGGAAAGCCATGATGCTAAAGGGGGTGCCAAGGGAAGCCAGCTGAGAGGCTGGGTAATTTCAAGGGGAGATGTAAAAACTTTAATATCTCGTTTGTCAACTGACTGCGCCATGGATCAAACTGCTTTAAGGGCTGGCACCCAGAGCCAGTCTGAGCCTTGTCCCTGATACTTCTACCCCGAAGGGGTTTCACTGCCCGAAAGTAGCTTCGACTCGGTAGGTGGCACTCTCCCTGGATACTCTTCACTGGCCTTGAATAAGGAAAGTACAGGTCTACCTACGAATGGTGGAGCACCTGAGCCTTCGCTTCTGACAATAATAAATCTGGTACTGGCTCAGAGAGTGGACATGCAGCAGCATTATGGGCAAGTCAGATGGGACACTGCCTCAATCCAGCAATCACTGTCAGAGGTAACAAAGCTAAGTCCTGGCTCTTACCACAGATATGGCCGAGTGGCTGATAATGAGGAAGCGGGAACAGCTACTACTAAATCCATTGGCAATCACAATCAACAGTTTTTTGTCCAGACAAAATTCAAAGACTTGGAAAATCGCTAAAGGAGAAATAATCTTCAAGTGTTCGGAATACCAGAAGGAAAATAGGGTATTGACCCCCGGCAATTTATTGTGCAATTATTTGGGAATGTGTTTCTGATCTCAGTGACTTGGACATGGACTCGCAAATCTAGCGTGTGCATCACCTTCCTCTACTTCAGAGTAATATGGCTACTGCTGGTAATACCAAATCATGGCATCCTTATCCAATTCAGATTTATATCGACAATTTGTTGCTGAGGCAAGCCATCTCACTGATAGCCCGCCCTGCCTTACCTGTAGTAGTTGATGCTAGGTCGATTTCAGTCCGGTCTAATCTGTTCACATTCATCATGGATAGACGGTGGAAGCTATGCCAGCATATCAATCTACTAAAAGCTGTAGGGGCACAAGCTTTCCTACAGGAGCCTGCCAAGCTGAACATTACTAAAAATGGTCCTACACAGTTGAGTTATACAGAACAAAAGTCTATCTCTACTCTACATAGACTCCAAGGAACTGCCTCATAGAAACATATTTTATTCTGTCTGCTAGTGTCTATACTTGGATATAAGTTGTATACAAGAATGACTTGCTGGATTTTAGTAGTTTAGGACCAACCCCAGCTTCAGGACTGATTTCCTACATTGGTTTGTTTCAATATCATCTACTGCACGTAATAGACTAACTTATAGGTTAAAAATTATATGATGTTCCAGCACCCCCGATAATATCCTGCCCCCCCAAAAAAATGGATGGGTCACTATGCATGCAAAGACCGTGTGGAGAAGGTTTCCTTCAGCTGCCTGGCATTCTTGGGAAGTTCAGCGAGGAGTCTCACTGAATCTAAAACTGCCTGGATCTCAGGAAGTATACAGGGTAAGTAATTGAACTGAGTGTGTCTGAAGTGGGTGATACCACTATTTCTTGGGGTGGGGGTGCATTAATGCCATTTGGTAGTCAACGCCTTCTAGTGAGTCTGTATCTGAGTGTTTCTGTGGGATGGCTGGGCCTATCTCAATCAGTCAACCATTTGTAAAGCACACATTGTCACCCCTGGGGGTATCTGGGCGCTGTGCTTGTGTCGAAGAGCCACGTCTTGAGTCTATTTCTGAAATCTGGCAGCGATGGAGCTGTACAGAGCTGGAGGGGAAGGTTGTTCCTGGTCTTGGCAATGATGTAGGAAAAGGAGCTTCCACAACGGATGCGGGTGTGTGTGCTATTGAGGAGGAGCTCCGGCTCTTGAACTGGCATCTCTTGTAGATGGGGAGCAGCTGCAGCGTTTCTGTATGGACAGGAGTCTTCTGAGCAGCTGGGGGGTATACCAGCGTAGAGGGCGTTGCTGTAGTCGAGGCGGCTGGTGACAAGGGCCTGAGTGACTGTCTTTCTGGTGTTGGTTGGAATCCATCTGAAGATTCTGAGGCACATGAGAAGTGTGTGGAAGCAGGAGGAGGAGACTGCATGAACGTGTCCTTTCATGGTCAACTGGCTGTCAAGGATGATGCTGAGGTTGCGTGCATGGTCAGTCAGAGTTCTGCAGGCCACCAGCTGTGGTCCCATGCGAAGGTCTTCTACCTGGAGATCAGAACTTCAGTTTTGTCGGAGTTGAATTAGAGGCAGTGATCTCATCCATTTGGCTACGTTGGTCATAGAGTGGCAGAAGTTAGTTTTGGCATTGGAGGGGTCCTCAGTGAGCGAGAGGATCAGTTGAGAATCATCTGAGTACATTATATTTAGTCCGTGGGATCTGATGACGTCTGCAAAGGGGGTCATGTAGATCTTGAACAGGGTGGGGCTGAGGGATGATCCTTGAGGTACGTCGCATATGATGTTTTTGGGTGAGGAGGTGAAGGGAGGCAATCAGATAGTCCATGTGCGTCCTGCGAGGAAGGAGGCGATCCACTTGAGGGCATCTTGCTATATACCTATGTTGTGGAGTCGGTTGATGAGGGTGTTGTGGGAGATGGAGTCTAATGTCGCAGAGAGGTCAATGAGGATCAGGGCCACCGTTTCTCTGTGGTCGAGGAGTGATCTGATGTGATCGGTGGCGGCAATCAGAGCGGTCTCAGTACTGTGGTTTGCCAGGAATCCTAATTGTGAGGCGACAAGTAGGTAGTTTTGTTTCAGGAATTCAGTGAGATGCTGGTTGATGTCTTTCTTGATTACTTTGGCTGGGTAGAGGGCCAGGGAGATCGAACGATAATTTAAGAAATCGCTGGGGTCGCCTGAAGCTTTCTTTAGAAGGGGTTTGACGTCTGCGAGTTTCCATCTTTCGGGGAAGGTTGCAGTGGTGATCGAGATGTTGAGGATGCTGGTGACCTGCGTGCTGATTGGGTTCATTGGGAGGCTGTAGAGGTGGTGGGGGCAGGGGTCGGTGGGTGCCCCGGAGTGGATGGAAGACATGATGGCTGAGGTGGTCAGGGTGGTGAGTGGAGACCAGGTAGTGATGTTTTGGCTGATGTTCACTGGACCATTGAGGGCGGCGGGTTGGAGGTTGAAATTATTGTAGATGTGGTGATCTTGCTGTTGAAGTAATCTGAGAGGGTGTCGCAGGGTTCTTGGGAGGGGGTGAACTGTGTTCTCTATGGCTACTGACTTGAGGAATTCTTTGACTATTTTATAGAGTTTGTTTGTGCAGTTCGGCGCAGTCGTTGCAGGTGGTGATGGCTGCTTACTTGGCTTCATAGATATGCCTGTGATAATTGTGGAGGGCTGTTTTGTGGGCTGCTCTGTCGGCTGAGTGCTTAGTGGTGCGCCTTTAATTCTCCAGTTGCTGTCAGATGCGCTTGGTGGTCCTGAGATCTGGGGTGTACCAGTTGGCATGTTTGTTGGATTTTGTGGGTGTTAGTGGGGCAACTCTGTGGTGCAGTTGGTGATCCAGGCAACAAAGTTCTGGACAGCCTGGTTGCGGTCTGTTGAGGCCTTGGGCAGGAAGGTGGTGAGGACATGTGACCACTAAGTTTCAGTGACCTTGCTCCCGCTGTGGGGTGGAGGGGGGAATCTGTCATCTGTTGATGCTGTGCCTTGGTGATGCTGTGGTCAGTCCAGGTGAGTTCAGTGGTGTGGCTGAACTTTAATTCTGTCCCTGGAGGTTAAAATGGGGTTGTGTGTTTTCTTACTTTGTGCGTGGGTTTGGTGACTAGTTGGGTGAGGCAATTCTGTTTATGCTCTCCAGGAGGGTTATGGAGTTTGCGTCATTGGGGTCATCGATTTGGATGTTGAGGTGGGCAAGTAGGAAGTAGTGGTGAGAGTTGATTGCTAGGGGGCGATGAGGTTGGGGATAGCATCGAAGAATGATGCTCAACGTCCTGGGGTTCTGTAGGCGAGGGTGCCTCTTTTCATGGTCTTTGCGGCAGTATGTAGTAGGAAGTTGACGTGTTCCATGAGAGGAGTGGGGTTGTTGGTGATGGTGCATCTGATGGAGTTCCTGAAGATGATGGCAATTCCTCTGCCTTGATTGTCGGCACAGCCTCAGTGTATCATCTTGCAGCCCTCATGGTGGCGGTGGTGAAATTGGTGTTTGAGGGGTTTTGAGCCACGTTTTGGTGATGAAGGCAAGGAGAGGGTGGTGATAGTGTCCCAGATTTGCAGAGGGAGCGGTCGTGGAGCGGGATACAGTGGAGCAGTTGCAGGGTGTTCTTGAACTTGTGGGCAGGAGTGGTGCAGGAGCTTTCTCAGGTTGTGTCGCCAGAGAAGTGTTGGCAGGAGAAGGGTCCATTGGTGGATCATGGGAAGGAGGAGACGCAACTGTTGTTTTGGCATCTGGGGTCCAGGATTTCCTTGGCAGAGTACTGTTGGGTGAGGGAGGGCCGGGGGTCCTGGTGCTGGCTGTAGTCCAATTTGTGGTGCGTCAGCAGCGCGCTCGCTGCACATGTCTGCTGTGTGGCCGTGCAGCAGTCTACATTGGTTGGTCCTGGTGTGTGGTTGTAGTAGTCCTGTGCGCCAGTCACGGGCCAGGCAAGGACATGGGGTGGGCAGCAGAAGGACAGGGGGAGAACAGCAGGCTGCGCAGGGCAGAAAACAGCAGGCAGTGCAGGGCAGAAGACAGCAGGCAGTGCAGGTCAGGAACAGCAGGCAGTGCAGGGCCGGAGCAGCAGGCAGCGCCGGGCCGGAGCAGCAGGCAGCGCAGGGCCGGAGCAGCAGGACCACAAATGCAATGCTAATGCTATAATATATAGATATTTTCTTCTCAGTTTTTTTCCTTTCTCCTTTTCCCTACTTAGAAGCGGTGTGCATTTTGGTTGGGTGGTGGGGGTCGTCAGTGGGCAGGAGAGTCTCACGGGGCTGTCTCAGTCATCGACAGCCAAGGAGTGGGGGATGATTCCTTCCTCAGGATAAAGGGAGGGTGTGGGGGCTAGGGTGGATATGCAGAGTTGGGTCTCACTGGAAATTTCGACTGAATCTGGAATGATGATGAAGGATAAAATAAGTTATAATGATCATTGGCTAGTTTATGAGCTGGTGTTTTATGTTGGACTCTGCAATAGGGGTTTTCAGTTGGGGATGGTTCACCTGAAGTTGCTGAGGGAGATTTTTTCTAATGGCGAAGGTAAAATGTATGTTTTGGAATGTCTCGGGTCTTAATCTATCAAGCAAATGCCAGTTGGTTCGGGAAGAGGTTAAATTGTATAAGGCGCAGCTACTATCCTTAATTGAGACTCACCTCGCCTATAAGGATCGCTTATTGCCTAGACACCTTGGGTATAATATTGTTTTATGAACATTCCAAGCAGGTTCCATACTTTGAGAAGCGTTGTTAGATAAACTTCGAGCTTAAAATATTGAAAACTGCAGCAGATCCCAGGGGGAAGGTGGGCGATTGCACAGTTGATAATCTATAGCTTGAAATATATGTTGTGTCGATTTATGGGCCAAATGTAGACAATCCTGAAATTCCGGATATGCTTTGTCTTGAATTATTAGATTGGTCTGGGAAGTTGCTTATAATGGGGAATTTTAACTGTGATATAGACTACAGTATTGATTCCACAAATCACTTTGCCTCTCCACGCATGGTGAAAACAAGTGCAGCTATTCGTGAATTTGCACAGTTATATAGTTTGAGTGAGTGATGTCTTGAGGGTGCTTCACCCAACTTAACCGGGCTACACATTACTTGTCACAGACATTCTAGGATAGGCATGGTTTTTGCAAGTGGAAATCTGATTCAGGAGGCTGTAATGGAAGACGGTTCTAGGATTACTTCTGATCACAATCCTAAATTGCCGTTATTTAATCTCGAGGCAGCTAGGCCAACACAGGGCCAGTTTTTGTTCCCTTATCAAATGCAGACTACTGTACGCTTACGTTTAGCCCATTGAGATTTTTTGCAGACCAATGTGGGTATGGCTGCCCCTTCTTCGATATGGAATGCAATGAAGCCATTTATTAGGGGGACCACATTGCAGTTTATACTCAGGAAAAATAAGGACAATCAGGGTAGTACCAGGCTGCTTTGTCAGTTAATCACACAGCTGGAGACTGCACGCTCATATTATAGTAACTGGGGGAGAGGAGAAGATGTCTTTTTACATTAACTTTTGTTTTTAATTCTTTTTATTAAATATACAACTTGAGAGCATAATTCGACATACATTTTGTACATGCAATCTATTATTGACTTTTAGTATCACATTCCACCATCCAACTTGTGTGTTCATTTTGAAATCCACGTCACTTATAACCTTTCCCCCACTCTTTATTATAGTAATTTGTACCTTAACTTGATTGAAAAACAATCTCTATAAGGGCAGACCCAAAGAGAGAAGATTGCAGCTAGCTATGTTAAGAACTGGGCTCTTTAAAATTAATATGGGGGGCGTGGCTTGCTATCTTGGCTGATCGGACGTGACTCCGATCGGCTCCGTCCCAAGCCCCGTGAAATCTATGGCCTGAGGCGTTTTGCAGCCCACTCCACCAGCCTCATGAAGTATCCAGGCGTGGGGGAAATGTTGCGCATTGGTTTCGCGCCCAAGGAAGCCCAGGGGGGGAATAGAGGCTACCTGATAGCGGACCGAGGAAGCCCCGGTGCGACCTTCACAAAATGGCGACCCTTCCCATCGGAAGAGCCGATCCAACGCGCAGCTGAACCCCGGAGGATCAAAGGAGGTGCCTAGAAGACCGAAAGCGGCGTTGGTGTCCCCCTGCACGCTCCTGTGCGACACAGACAGAGAAGCATTAGACGGCTGCGAAAAGTCCCCGTGGTCTCTCCGGACTCGCCGCGACCGTGGGGGGGCCCTGAGGCGATGCGGTGAGAAAGCGCAGGGCGTCAGTTGCCGGACTTCGTGCCGCCGGCAACTGTGGGATCTGTCTGGGTGGGCCGCGGAACACTGAAGGCGGCACCCCCCCTCCCGAGACCGCCAATCACACAACGGGAGTCTGACGCGGGGGAATAGCGGCTGCAGCGAGACCACTGACAACAACCGGGGCGGGTCGGAGCCCCGAGATGTTATCCGCCTTCAACTCCCTCCCGTGGGGCTAATATTGGCAGGGGGGCCGCTTGGATAACTAGCAAATGACTCTGTGGTGGGGAACATAGAGTGAAGCAACAGAGCCCATTTGACACCCTCAACCACGAGACGCCTGGAGCTAAAATGGTCGCTGTGAGCACAATTTAAGCCCTGCAGAGACGCGGAGAAGAGGAGCAACGGGGACTGGCTCATCCTCCCGAGTGCTCCACTGTATATAAGCGGCATGCATCAATGAGGACCGATGTCCTGCTCTGATGAGGGGCTCTGGCCACTGACTGCCTGACTTTAAAATGGCCGCTATCAACTAAAGACACTGGTTGCAATGCTACCCTGCTGACCCCCTGCCCATTACATGCCACAGGAAGATCACGCCATGAAGAGGGCAGCGCCAGAGGTTGCCGCCTCCCTATCACTGACCCAAAACTAAACTACTGGCCGCCATCGTCCGGGGACCCCTTGGTTCAGCTGCTGCAGCGCGGACAGCCGGTTCCTGAGCTATACCCGCAAGGGCCTACAGCGCTGGGCGAGGGCCCTTGGAGGACGCAGCGCGCATGATCTTGTTCTGCACGATAGTCAGGGGCGGCCAAGAGCTGACCAAACAAAGCTTTCACTTATGCCACCGAAAAAGGCCCCCAACAACAAGGTCTCCAACTACTTTGGTGCAGCCGGAACAGGACCGCCCCGTGAGGAAACTGTGCAACCCTTGGGCACAATGGCGCTTACCAGGGAGGACCTGCTGGCTTCTCTCCGAGAATTTAAAAAGGAGTTCCGAGCGGACATAAAATCTGACATGGATGCCTCCTTCGATGCATTTCGGGCAGAAATGAGGGAGAAAATGACGACCTTGCAGACGGATGTGGACTTGGTCGGCACCAGAACTCTGGATCTCAAGGCGAAAGTGCAGGAACTGACGGATCGCATACAACCCCTGGAGGATGGAACCGCGGACATTAAGGGACAGCTATGTGCCACTCTGCTTAAATGCGAGGACCTAGAGAACAGGTCCCATCGGGATAATATCCGAGTCCGTGGCCTGGAAGAGGACTGCGAGGGGCCGGACCTGGAGGCCTACATGGTGAGCCTCTTCTACTCGGTGTTGGGAGAAGCACTGGTGTAACGAAAATTGAGGGGGCCTCCCTGCACGGTATGAAAAGGGGCCACCTCCAAGCTCAATCAGGAGCTCTCTGGCCAGAGTGCAGTGCCGAGGGGCCCCCGGGAGCTTGGGGCCCCCCGCACCGCGGGGGCTGCGGGGACCTGTGTTACGCCTCTGGGGAAAGGGCGGCCCCGAAATACAGCTGGAAAGAGTACAGCATGTGGGACCGCGACTTCCAGGGGAGGGCAGAAGACCCTGTGATGTACTGGCAAAGTTCAGCTCCTTTAAAATCAAAGAACTGATCCTACAAAAAGCAAGAAACATGGATAGAGTCTCTTTCCAGAACGCCACGTGTTCATTCTTCCAGGATGTGGCGCAGGCCACCCTTCTTCGCTGACAGTTGTTCAGCCCGATCACTGAGTGCCTGAGAGAGAAGAAGGACAAGTATAGATGGACCTACCCGTTCGGAATCGTCTTCCAATGGGAAAGCAAATATGTGCACTGCACCGAGGTGACGGAAGCGGCAGACGTCCTGGCAATCAAGGCCCCTGCGCATGCTGATACTGCGAGCTCAAGTCCGCGCAAGGAGAAAAGCAGCGTGGGCGGATGGGGGGCGGCCAATGGCGGAGAGTGGGCCGCAAGACCAATACCTCTTCGGATTGAGCTCCACAACCAAAAGGATCCTGAGAACAGGTCTTCTTCACAAGACAAGACACTCTTACCCCCCCGTCATACTCTATGGGGACAGGCAGACACTGCTATGGAGAGATGGCTGGAGCGGAGGACTTGCAATTCACAAATCGGTGGGATACCTATGGAGCTGGTTGTTTTATGTGGCTCTGGGTCTGCAGCTTGATGTCCCGGGGCTGCCTGGGCGAGTTACGCTTGTTGAGAGAGAAATACGGCGAGACATATCCCCAAGGTGGTAAGGAGATTTAGATGGGAGGGTGACTGGAGCGGAAGACTTGCAGTCTCCTGGACACAAGTGGTGCCACCAGGACTATCTGACTTGACTATCTCAGGCCGGGGTGTTAATCCAAAGGATAGGTACTAGTTGGTTGTATTACTTCACAAACAATATGCCTTAAAAGATCTTGTTTTAGGGGCTGGGGGAACGGGAATGGTTACGCTCCACAAGTGTGTTCTGGTAAGAAGCTTCCCCTCCGGGAGGGGGATTCTCCACGCTCGATTTTATTGTTTGTTCTGGTTTGTAAATTTAGTTAGATGCCATGGTGCCTTTTCTATATTGTTTTTGTGCTGGGGGAGAGAGGGAAGGGGGAACAGAAGCCTAACTCAAGCAGGGGTACTCACGAGGGTGTAAAGGTCTCAATCAGTTCCCTATGGCTGTCAGGCTTCTAACCTGGAATGTCCAGGGTTTAAATTCCCCTAACAAGCGACATCTTCTTTGGAAAAATTAGCTAGATCATAACGTGCAAGTGGTGGCCCTCCAAGAGCCGTACCCCAAAAAATCGGAGGAACAGCGCTTGTGCCACAAAGGCTATCCTCTAATATTTAGATCCTGTCACGCCTCAAAACACAATGAGGTGGCACTACTTTTCCACACGGGAGTCCCGTTTCAGGCACAGGACACTAAGGCTGACAAAGCAGGGAGGTACGTAATGATCAGGGGGGAACTAATGGGCTGACAATGTAACTTCGCAGTTATTTACGCACCAAACACGGGCCAGAAGGACTTTATTCTCTCATTCCTTATGGCTTTGGAGAACTTGGCACAGGGGGACATTATAATCTTGGGAGACTTCAACTTTGTCTGGGAGACGGGCTGGACATGACTCACACACACAGGGCAGCAGGAGGAGTTTATGGCAAGGCTCTCAAGTCACAACTCCAGCTCATGGGATTGATAGATGTATTGAGAGACGCTAACCCCACTGCTCGTGACTACTCCTTCTCCGCTCCCACAGAACATACTCTCGCATTGATTACATATTTGTGAGTCAGTCTCTGCTCCCATCGATGCTGCACACACATTTCCACCCGATCTGCCTATCTGACCATGCCCCCCTGGAGTTGACACTTACCTGGCCAAACCCACGCACGCTGGTATTTCCCGAACTTCCTCTGTAGGGATAGACATCTGCGGGATGACCTCAGGAAATCTATTAAGGATTTCTTTAAGCAAAATGACCCCACCACTACGTCCCACGCCACTACCTGGGATGCCCTTATGGCGGTAACCCGGGGTAAGTGCATCGAGCTAGCCACGGCCCTGAGGACACAACCGAGTGAGGAACGCATCATGCTTGAACGGGATCATCAGTCGGCAGATCAGGTCCATTAGAATAGCCCCACGATCCAGGCAATGAGAAAAGTCACAGCCCTCAAAGGGAAGTTACAAGCCATATATACAAATCGGGCGGTACATTTTTTTTTTATGCCTACAGACCAGAGGGTACAAGGGGGGAACAAAGTGGGGTCTCTGCTAGCATGTCAACTAAGGGCCAAACAGGAGATGGGGTACATAAAACATATAGTAGATGACGCAGGCATCTCACATAAGTCAGAAGGGAAGGCGCAGGCCTTCGAGAAATTTTACCGCACTCATTATACTTCGGAACTCCTACGAGCGCAGGACCAAACAGAGTACTTAGATCCCTTAGACCTCCCACAGGTCTCGGCTAACACTAATGAGGAATTGGCAAAACCCATAACCGCTGAAGGAGTGCAGAAAGCAATCGACGCACTGAAACTCCAAAAAGCACCGGGGCCAGACGGATTCTAGGCACACTTCTATTGTACTTTCGCTGTGGAGATGGTCCCCTTCTTAACTATTGTATTTAACGTCATTGCCTCAAAGCAACAGGTCACTCCCTCCATGGTGAGGCGATTGTGGCAGTGATCCCCAAACCCAAAAAGGACCCCACAGCCTGTTCCTCCTATCTCCCGATAGCCCTTCTGAACCTAGACACCAAAATGTATTCTCAAATTCTAGCCACTCGCCTTGAATCTGTGCTCCCCGGCCTTATTGTCCCAGATCAATTGGGCTTTATAAAGGGGCGACATACCCATGATAATTTACGGCGCATCATCCATATAATAGAGAAGGCCCGAAAGAAAAACATCCCAGCGACACTTCTCTCGCTAGACGCTGAAAAAGCATTTGACCGTGTAGAGTGGACCTTTTTATTTCGAGTGCTCCAGCGCTTTGGTTTTAACAAAACCTTTATAGAGATGATTCGCGCCAATTATCACTCTCCTAGCTCTCGGATCTGGTTAATGGTTCAGCTTCCTCCCCTTTTGGCTTGGCACGTGGGACAAGGCAGGGATGCCCATTATCCCCCCTTCTTTTTGCTTTGAGTATTGAACCCCTAGCTCACAAAATTAGAGGAAACCCAGACATTCGGAGATTCACTGGCACAGACGAGCATAAGATAACGCTCTTTGCCGACAACGTGCTTCTCTCAGTGATGGAACCACTGATCTCTCTCCCGAATATCCAAAAGGAGCTCATGCTGTTTGAGCAGGCAGCGGGGTTTAGGATTAATTTGGCCAAGTCCTTTTTACTTAATCTGTCCCTTCCCAAGGAAGAGTGGTGCCGAGTAGAGAGTACGTCTCCCTTTAGCTGCACAACTAAGGAGATTACCTATCTGGGTGTCAAGCTTACCCCGTATCTCAGATCTCTACAGGGCCAATTATCCTCACCTTCTACGCCAGTTAAGAATTGATCTGGGTAAATGGAGTGCTGCATACATTTCCTGGCTAGGCAGGATAAATGCCATTAAGATGAATGCGCTTCCCAGATTGCTATACCTCTTTCAGGTGTTGCCCATTCCGGTGGAGGAGGGACTCTTTCGGGAGCTGCGACAAATGATTACTAAATTTATTTGGCTGGGGAGTAGGGCATGCTTGCCTCACCATTTGCTTCCGCGTCCACGTAAAGAAGGGGGCCTGGCGCTGCCAGATTTTAAGGGGTACTATTGAGCGGCGCAACTGCACGTCATCACAGAATGGTCACTGCACACCTCAGAGAAGCACTGGCTACATATGGACAGACAGATAACCAGCCGTGCTATTTGGGACCTTTTATGGAAGCCAAAACATGACAGACCCCCCAACGCTTACATCAGTGCTCCCATCTCTACTACACTAAAGGTATGGGATGTTCTAACTAGGAGGCTGCAGCTCACTACCTTCCCTTCCCCCTACATGCCCATACATTAGAATGCTGCCTTCCCCCCTGCGCTCCAAGAGGGACCCTTCGAGGCTTGGTGGGAAGGAAGGTGTTGTGTGATCTCTCACTTATTTGAGAAAGGTGAACTCCTCACCTTTCAAGAATGTAAGAAACAATTCGCGCTAACTGCCAAAGACGAATACCATTATTTACAGCTCAAACATTGGGTACAGCAACCCCTGGTGCGGCTGGCCACCACCAGGGACCTGTTCCCCATAGAAAAGTTTGCCCAATCGAGGTCCACCTCCAAGGGATGCATTTCCTTTCTAGGTGCTCTCATACAAGCTCTGAGCCCCAGGTCGACACCGCGATATAAACGCTTTTGGGACGCACATTTTGATACCCCGCTAGTAGAAAAGCAATGGGAACAGTTGAGTAAGGATGTAGGGAAATGTAACCGCTCAATGTACCTTAGGGAGGCACACTATAAACTTATCTACGATTAGTTCCTATACCCCCAGAAACTACATAAGATCTTTCCCAGCACTTTGGATAGGTGCTGGCGGGGATGCGGCCTGCTGGGCGACTTTCCCCATGTCTGGTGGGACTGGTCCTCAATTCAGCCGTTTTGGAAGGAAATTTTGTCCCAAATTAAACTTATTCTTGGCTATCCAATACCTCTGTCCATGGAACACACTTTACTGGGGTTGAGACACCCAACCCTGAAACGCCAAACATAGAGCGATAGATCCGTTATGTGGCTTTGCCTGGGGCAGCTAAAATGGCAGAAGCCGAAGCGTGGAAAAAACTCACTGGCACGCGAGGCTGTGGAGGGTGTTGGCAATGGAGCATATGGCCGACATTGTAGACGACACCAGAAAAGGCTTTATGTTTGGTCCCACTGGTGAGTTACGTGTCAGAGGGGCTTCCTCTGACGGCGTGTGCCCCCAGGGTGAGGGCCCTTAACCTGTTTCTTATCTAATCCTACAGCAGCGCAGTTGGCGACCTTATTATTCTTTGCACCATGACAGTTTTGTTAGGTATTATAGGTATGTTAAGTTTCCTTTTCTAGTTACTCTCTTTGGAGGGGGGGATTGAACGACGGGTGCGGAATACCAAATGCAACAAGTTGGGGTTGAAATAATTATACGTTGTCTCGGCCATAGCCCTTGTGAACAAACTGTAACCTACATTTGAGATCTGTAAACTCTTTTTCGGATAACTGTTGCACGTGTGCTGCATTCTGTTTCAATCTCAAATGCAAAATTCAAATAAACAGAATTTGACATAAAATTAACATGGGGGAAAGGTGGAACAAGTACTCGCTCACCAAGTTACTGACAGAAAATCAAGGGGTATGATTGAACAAGTTACTTACCTTTGGTAAAGCATTATCTGGTAGAGACTCTAACTAGCTGCTGATTCCTTACCTTTAGAGATCTATTTACAATTGAAGAGAGATGGCTGGTATGGCAGGTGCAAAAAAACAGACAGAGCAGAAAGGTAACCCTTGAGAGTTCCCAAAGCAGAGCCCTGCAAGGCAAGGGTTCGAATGAATAAAGGACAGTAGAAAGAGAAGCAGACACAGGGTCAATAGACCTTTCTGTACAGTATAATACAAATTTCTGCCAATGGCAGGCGTACATAAGGTCAAAAGCTATCAACTGTCGTCGCTCAATCTCCACGGATGGAGGCGCAGAGTTTACAGGTTGGGGTGGAGAACCCTCCTCTGTTGCTGCGACAGAAGATCCTCCCAAAGGGGCAGCCTATTCGGAGGATCGATACTCAATCTCAAAATCTCTGGATACCAGACTCTCCTCGCCCAGTCCGGAGCCACAAGAATGACTTGGGGCCGGTCGTTCCTGATCTTCTTCAGAACCCTGGGCAGGAGTGGTATGTACGGAAAGGCGCACAACAGGCCTGTGCTCCACTCGCAATTAAAGGCGTCACCGAGCGATAGCCACCTTGGAAACTCCAGCACGCAGTATGTTGACACTGGGCGGTCTCTTCGGAGGCAAACCAATCTAACCAAGGTTCTCTCCACTACTGAGACCTTGGCCACCTCTGACTGGAAACGCCATTCATGATCCGCTAGGCATCAATGGCTGAGTTAGTCCACCCTGGCGTTCAGAGTACCTGCCAGGCGTTGAACCAACAGGGTTATGCTCTGCTGTTCCAGTTATGTCCGGAGCCCTAAGTCAAACACTAGGGATGATTCTTTTAGATGCCTTGAAGGTGTTTGACCATGTTATATGGGACACAGTCATTACATAGGAACTCTAGAGCTCAGTTTATGCCAGGATATCTTTAATACCTTTTCAGATCCAATGCGTTACTTGGCCTAGGTGTCCTCTATCGCCTCTTATTTGCTCTTTATATGGACCAAATTTTGTGAGCTCAGTTTAGGAATGAGCAAATTCAGCCAATGATTTCAGGACGTCTAGAACTTAATCTTACAGAAATACGCGGATCACGTTGTCATCTTTTGATCTAATCCGTCAATAGCATTAGCTGATATCATTAATGAGGCAAATAGATTTGGAATATTTTCAGGCTACAATAAGGAGCAAAGATTCTGGCCCTCCTTAATCTTAAACCGGAACTCGCAATACCTGGGGTTTGTTCAACAGCAACATATCTTGGGGTTCAATTAAGTACTCCGGTCAGAAAAGATGTTAAATTGAACTTCAAACCCATACTACTCTCAGTAACTAGCAAACTGTGGCTGTGGAATAAGCTCCGATAAGAATCATAGGATGATGGAATATCATTAACATGAATGTTTTGCCAACATTTTAATACCTATTTTAAGCAATCCCCTTCCAGGTCCCCAATCATTTTTTAGCACCCTAAAGATGCTATAAGCAGCTTTATTTGGGGATATAGCCTAGCTAGACATTCTATAAGATTTTTAAAATTTCCTTATGGGTAGGGTGGGCTACAGCTTCCAGACTGTAAGCTTTATTTCTGGGCGGCATATGCCGGTCGCCTATTTAACCTGCTAATACGAGGTGACCCAGACCTCTCGGTTTTCAGTTATCAACTGGTGCTCGATCCAGAGTACATGATATTTTTGTACAGCTCTGGAGACCCCAGGTATTTTATTCGTGTTCAGTTTAAGTTCATTATGGACATCCTCAGTATATGGCAGGAAATTTCTATCAAATATTCTCCCCCACTGATTCACTCAGATACACCTTTGCAGGATAATCCAGCCTTCCCGGCCATATTCCATGATCCAGTGGGTAAAGCTTGGCAGCACTGTGGGGTGGAGACTACTGGCCAACTGTATGATCTTAATGGATTCTGTACATTTGCTATGCTCCAAATCTCTTTCGACCTTCCTCAGCACTTATTTTTCAAGTACCTATAGATAAGGGCCTTCTTTATGTCTGAATGTAGGCTCATATCTGATTTGGGCAGTTCTGACTTTCTCTCTTGTCTGTAGAAATCACACAGGAAACTGTTAATTAGTACAATTTATCAGGGTTTCTGTCAATACAGTCGACAATAGTTCCTATCTTGCAGCCAAGTGGAGTGAGGTGCTCTCTAATTAAATTATTTTCCTTCAGAAATATTAAGTGCCTTAGAGACCGTTAATGTCTAGGCTTGTTCTATTAATCTAAAGCTGCAACAATTTAAGACAATCTGCATGTTGTATTATATGCCAAGCAGAATTACGAAGTGGGATGGGAACCTGGGGGGTGAGAAGGCCAAGCGCCCAAAATGTGGGTGCTACGCCGCAGATATTTTACACATGTTCGCCACCTGCCTTGATTTGCAAGAATTTGGGGCAGGGATGACTCGACATTTGGCTCACTGCCTTGGATACGATGTACAACTCTCCTGTAAGGAGATCATGCAGGGTTATAAAATGGAATTTGATTTGGTCTGAGACGGATGTTGTCCACAGTAATTGTTTCGGCTAGACCTTGTATTTCTAGAGCCTGGGTCTTCCCTTTACCTACCCCGTGCAGTCGAGTGTTCGGCTGTTTTTTGACAAATATAAGAGTCAGAGTTAGCACTGGCCAAGGCAAGGCGCCCCCATTCTATCAAAAGATTAGAACAAATCTGGGCACAATTTATTTGGGGCCCACAGACCAACCAGTGTACATGAAAATAAATTGGCTTGGATTTTGATTCACAGCATTATGTGGATGTGATAAACCATTTTCTATGATTTGAGCATGATGTGTTCCAGCCTATCGTATCTTTTGCAATGTTATACTGTGCTATTTATAACTTAAATGTGCCATAATTATTGTTCTTCGTTTATTTTTTTTCAGGTGCACTATCCTCATGTTGGTCATTTTGTTTGCTAACTTTTATCTTTGTATTTGTAATACAATTGAATGTTCTAAATCTGTGCCCTTTCCTGCACGTTTTATGTGTAAAACTTTGCTTTTTAATTTTTTAACTAACTTAGGAAAATAATAAAAAAGAAAATAAATAGATGTTGCATCACCATACATTAAGACGTTTTCATATGAGATGACTAAGCTACATCCAAAAGGGGAGCCACCAGACCTAAACAATTGAAAAAGGGTGGTGCCTTTAAATAACTTTCCAACAAATGGAGTTCTAGCATGCAAAGGACTAAAGTGTTCCTTCAAGCTCCATGAACACATAGAAAGTGAGGCGGATGGGCAATGTCCTGCAAAGAGATTATTCCAAAAGAAGCAGTAGCACTTAATAGCATATGTTAGAATAACAACAATCATGCATTTAATTTTGTTCTGAAGCCACAGCACAAACTGTGAAATCCACTAAAATGTCAATCTTGTTTTTAAATCCCACAGGAGTAATGTGTATTATAAATTGCTAAATGTTGTTATGAATTTCTCCAAAAGAATACCACTATTCTCTATAATGGTTGTCTTTAAATCTCTATACTAATGATAGCAATTAGCCTGGCCTGGGTAAAGAATGGGGCAACATTGAAAAGGCCATAAGAAAGAAACAAGGCAGAAAATATGGTTACCCTGGTTTTTCACCCTAACGCTGGAACAAGTAGCGCACAAAGTAGTTTTGATTGTGCAGCGCTTTTGCGTTGGTAACATTTTAGCCCAGTATCAGAATTATGCTGCTTTTGACAAATTCCGACTTAGTTTGGCAGCAGAATATGCTTTCGCAATTTTGCTGCCAAACTACATTAGTTTGAAATGGCGGGACACAGTGATGCCAAGCCTACACATGGGGAGCACTGGTGTACTGCCTCTACATAGACACCACCCTGGAGAAAAACATACAAGGTAGATGTTAAAGCAAATTGAACATCCACCCTGAGAAACTGGCCATAGAGCAGTTTGCTTTACATGGGAGGGGTTCCTCTGGTTAGACATAAATGATATGTTGAGGCTCCACATAGCCGAGGTATCTCTCTGTGTATCTGTAGGTCAAGCGCTAGATACCCGAGCTATGCTTCAGGTGAGAATGCTCTATCTCCATAGCACAAGAGCTACAACCTATCATTTCTGCTCTATTTCTTCTAAAATTTGCCACTAGTCCTGCTTTTAGTGCCTGCAGACATCTATTAAATGTATTGAAAACCTCTACATGTAAGATACTATGGAATCTTGCACTCTTTTGTTCTTGAAGCAAAAGCAAAAGTATGAATTACCCTCCTGTCTAGTTGCAGATGTGTTGGGATGTGATAAATATGCCTTTTTATCCCTGCTGAAGTATCCTCAGGCACTTTAAGGAGCCCAGCAAAACCATATGCTTGTTTCCAGTCCAGGGAGGACCTGGTTTGGCAGTTCGGGCTGGACTGTTCCCATGAGGCACAGGGTCAAGACTGATTTGCATATGGCTGGGTTCAAACTGGAACGGCATGGTGAGCAAAAACACTATGGATTTAGGCCCAGATCTCTCTACTGGGGTGAATGTATGACATCGTTCTGCATTCTGTCCATCAACAGTTGTTTTTGCATTTTTCACCCCGAGTGGGAAGGGTATGCCCAGACGTGGGTCCCATGCTCTCCATGCCACTGGAATCAAGCTATCCTGGCTGAAGAGGGGTGAAACCCCGAAACCGGTCCTAGGATGTTTGTTTCCAGTCCAAGGAGGACTTGGCTTGGCAGTTCGGGCTGGACTGTTCCCATGAGGAACAGGGTCAAGACTGATTTGCATATGGCTGGGTTCAAACTGGAACGGCATGGTGAGCAAAAACACGACATCCAAGACATTCGGTCAAAGCAAGGTAAACAAGCATTTTCAATGCAATAGGTCTCACATTAATAAAGTTTGACCTGTTGGCATTGCTAATAATAATGCAACACCAATAGCAGCGCAAAGATTCAGTAATGTGATACCTTTTGCATTGCAATTGTTTTTTTTAAATAGCACGAACCTGAGTGAAAGGTGTGTATTTATGTTGCATTGAGTACAGTGTAATTATGTGTTGTGTTATTATGTGGCACTGAGTGGTATTGTGTGGAGTGTATTTATCTTGCATTAAGTAGAGAGTAATTATGTGACATGCAATTATGTAGTACTGAGTGGTATGTGGAGTGTATTTAGGTTGTATTGAATACAGTGTAATTACGTGATATGTAATCACACAACCACACCCAACCACACCCACAACCACACACACACCCACAACCACACACACACCCACACACACAACCACACACACACACAACCACACACACACACAACCACACACAACCACAACCACACACACCCCAACAACCACACACAACCACCACAACCACACACACAACCACACACACACAACCACACACAACCACAACCACACACAACCACACACACAACCACACACACAACCACAAACACAACACACACACAACCACACACACAACCACAACCACACACAAACACAACCACCCACACACAGCCACCCACACAACAACACACACACAACACACAACTTAAGGGAATCGGGTAATGGAAATAGAAAGAACTCTATCCAAAATCACACGTTTTCAGTCCAGTCAGAAAGTATGACTTAGCCCCGAGTCCTTGTTTTGTAGCTGAGCAGATACAGTCAATTATTTCAGTAAGACCGACCCAACATTAGAAAAAGAGAAGTATAGTGCAATTATTAGGCACGCTTTGTTTACCATGTAACTGCGTAAATATTTGCAGCGCATTTTTCATTTTTTTTTACCTTGTAACCGCCTTCATTTATTTTACCTTGTAATGAAGTAAATATTTGCAGCGCATTTTCATGTACTTTGCCTTGTAACCGCCTTCATTTATTTTACCTTGTAACCGCGTAAAGATTAGCCACGCATTCCTCCCAATTAAGCAACAAACTGTATTGCAGCCACAAAGCCACAAGTAAAGTGATCACAAAACTGAAAGCAAAGCCACAAGTAAAGCGATTGCAAAACCGAAAGCAATCGCTTTTGGAAGCAGAGACAGCCACCAATGGTGCGCGCGCACGCGCCACAGACTGCCATATGCTTTCAATTATCGCGCCGGTGTCTGGGCACGATAATTAAAACCAGATAGGCTTTAGTGCACGTAACAGACACCAATAGGGCGTGGGCGGAGTGATGCGCCCGCCTTTGGCCTATTGCGTGCTCTGTCTAAAAAATACAGCCACTAAAAGCCCAATGATAGAAGACAAAACAAAAAACACACGCACGAGCGTGTACGATTCCAGGGTTCATTTCTGAACCCCGGACAAAAGGACTCTCGCTGGGCGAGCACTGCTAAGCAGTGCAACGCTAGGCGCGAGACCTAAAAATGCAGTGAAAAATTGCCCCACATGCATCACTTATACATATAGTGGCTATCTGTGTGAAACACATCACTGCAAACGGGAGACACACGCAGTTAATCTTGCACATGAGTGCGAGACCAGCTCACAGCCTTACCCTAAATAAGCTTTCTACACACCCCTTGGGAAGGAGAGACCCCTGTAGTCAAACTCTGGAAAAAAATAGAAAAAGAAACAGCTTCTATCACCCAAAGATTTCCTTATGGGAAATGGTAAAGTTTTTTGCACAAGTACGCATCCACGCCACCATTCGTGCTCTTACTACAACAAGGTGCGTCTCTCTCCGTGATCCTAGTTTGCTCCTCTTCCCCGTTGTGGAATGAAGAGCGCAAAATTCAGCCTTTAAATAGTACCCTTAATGAGTAAAATGAGTAAATTAGTAGCACGTGAACGCAATTGTTTTAAGAAAAAACGTTTCCGGTGTCTGGAAAACCTGTATTCTAGCGACCGTGTGCCTGAGCTTCGCATCAGGAGCGAAGATGAGGAAATGAGGAGAAACAGCGGGAAGCCCTAATTGCGGCCCGTCAACGGAACATCTGGGGAAGAGGAGCGAACACAACTTGGATCACGGAGAGAGACGCACCTTGATGTACTAAGAGCATGAATGGTGGTGTGGATGCGTACTCGTGCAAAAAAACTACCATTTCCAATAAGGAAATCTTTGATAGAAGCCGACTTGATGTGTGTTTCTATTTCTATTTTTTTCCAGAGTTTGACTACAGGGTTCTCTCCTTCACCCTCCTCCCATGGGGTATGTAGCAAGCTTGATTAGGGTAACGCTAAGGTGTCCAATGCAGATTATGGCTAAAACGTAATTTAAAAGAAATGTAGCGCTTAGAATTCTCGGGGCTATACTCTTAACCCCTATGTTTTTGGCTCTTCCCAGCCACAGGCCCCTGCCCCACCCACACAAGTGAGGTATCATTTTACTCGGGAGACTGAGGGGAGCGCTGTGGGGTACAACTATTTGTGCCGGTACGGTGGTTCCATGCAAAAAATATGTGGAAATGTGTTTCTTTCAGCTAAATTTGAGGTTTGCAGGAGATTCTCAGTAGGAAAACGTTGGGGGATCCACGCAAGCCATACCTCACTGGACTTCCCCGGGTGTCTAGTTTTCAGAAATGTGTGGCCTTGAGAGTTTCCCAAGATGGACGCCAAACCCGGGGCCAAACACCCAGGTGACCCTCCATGCAAAACCAGGTTGTTTTGTGATCGGTAAATTTGATGTCTCCTCAATATGTTTTGGTACCTTGCCTGTCACAGGTTCTTGACCCACCCACGTGAGTAAGAAAGTGTGTTTTCTTCTCCCCTAGGGGAGGGTGAGTGAGAAAGGGTGCTTTCTTCCCCCCCAGTGGTGGGGAGGGGGGGGGGCAAAGGCCCTTGCCCAAGGGGCCGCTCCCCCCCCTGGTGGCTAGTGAGTGGATCCCTGCTTGGGGAATCACCCTCCTGGGGCAATCCCCAAGCAGGGATCCACTAGGGAAGGGTACTATTGTAAAGGGGAGATTCTCCCCTTTCCAACGATACCTCTCCCATGTTTTTCAGTGCTCGGGGGATAGATAACCCCACAAGCACCGAAACTGTGAAATTGAAACTAAGTTTCAGTTTAGTTTTCATTGTAATTATGACAGCACACCATGCGCGATCGTCATTACAATGAAAACCCTAACCATGCTTTGGGAGATTGAGGAAGCTCTTTCCCACCTCCCAAAGCAAAAAAAAAAAAAAAAAAAATGTGCTCATGACGGAATGGTTCAGTCATGAGCACACTTGCACTTATGCTCATGACGGAACCATTCCGTCATGAGCATGAAAGAGATTAAGGACACCGCGCTCAGTGTTAAAGTTAAAAAAAAGGAAATAGAGCGCGGTGTCCTTGAAGTGGCGCCGCGCTCAGTTTTGAACATAACCATTTGCAATGCAATAGGTCTCACATTTACGCGAGTTTAAGCAGCCTAAACTCGCGTAAATGTGAGACCTATTGCATTGCAAAAGGTTTGTAGACGTGTAGTCATGTATGCTTAATAAAGGGAGACCGGATGTCTGTACGTCACTGGGATAGCACATGTACAGTACTGAGGTTTCGGGTATAACGCTAGCGCATTCTGGTAATTGTAGTCTTGATTTTCTTTTTTACCCATTTGATGAACCAACCTAACGGCAGTGATTTGCAAAAGGAAAGCTAAAGAAAAGCGTTTGATAGAGACCATATAAGGCGATACTTACTGATGAATGCACAGGGATGAAATGTTCCTAGATAGCTGGTATGTTCGAGAATTTTGCCAACATATTTGTGTATGTTCGACTCCGAGCACAGTCAACCAAGCCCTTCATCCTGCCAAGGTCAATATAACAAGCACTCCAAAATTGTGAAATAACTCTTGTGTTTTTTATGCTCCAAGAAGAAATGTATTATGGTGTAAGCCCTGTAAATTAGCAGGTTTGTCAAAAACAAAGGTTTAGCTTCTCCCCGCTGGGCAGAGGGAGAAGCCTGAGTCGTCGAACTGCTAGGCTGTTTGTGACTGCTCCCCGCCTCCCTTCCTGTGTGGAATTATTGGCCTAACCTGCTAGTTATATAGGATTCCGTCTCTGGCTTCCACCCCCTTGAGGCTGACCGCATTTTAGTTGATTTTATATTCAGTGTTTCCTTCGATTTACTGACACAGCCTTTACCACCCAGTAACAGATGTGCCTTCCCTCTGCGCCTCCGCCGTTTCGTAATATGATTTTATTACGTGATGTTCACATGTATTTTGAGCGCACTCCATGAAATTAAGCACTGCGTCATGGACTAATCAAAATATTTCCTGCAGTAAGCTACCTCTTTTTTCTACGCATCCGAGAGATGGGTTTTAATCTGAATTTCACATACGCGGGAATATCTTGTAAGTACAGGACAGAGTCCTGACTTTTTATTTTGTAGACCTTTGATGCTGGATCCGGGTAGGCCCAAGCTTTCAGGGGCCAAACCACAACTACAACTCCCAGAAGTGAAAGTGCTGCTGGTTAGAAACCCAGGACTGGTTTGCAGTGTTTCTGCTGACTTGTGGCCAATTGACAGTTATTTAGGTGATGCAGCTGCAGGAGTGTAACGCAAGTCTATGCGACCCAGAGGAAGCCCCAAGCCAAACAGCCCCCCTTGCCCCCGCCCCCTTCCCCTCCGAGTTCAAGACCAATGTTTATAGGTAGAATATGGGAGGCTCAGGGGCCCCTGCGCATCTGTCCCCATTACAGGACTATATTTTCAGAAAATTGGCTAATGCCATGGGTGGAAACCTTTACAGAAATAGAATATGAAATGTAAATAGTAGTCAAAATGTGACCTTATATCTTACGAGGTTGTTTGTTTTTATTTTATCATGCTTTGGAGATGTATACATAGTTCTCGCTGTACCCCTGATCACTAGAAAGCAAATATCACTCCTTGTTTTCTCTGCCAGACCTAAAAAACATAAGCAAACAATTGAATAAAAAGCATCTCATTGAACAATTGAGATATTCACCCCATCCAATCAACATCATTTGGGTCACATTGGAACCGCCAGTCCTAGAAGATCCCTTTCGCATGCAGACTCCCCTTTCATCTTCAACCTCTATATGGAACACCTTATGGCTCCACACACTGATCGCATCAACACTCGCAATATGCTGACAATGCTCAACTTTACTTGAGTTCACTGCACTCCAGACACCCACACTTTGAAACATTGCCTGATTTAGTGCTGGTTAATAGTGATAGATGAAGCTTTAGGACCAGAGGCCCTCTCCCATGTTTTCGCTTTGGCTTCCATGAGCCTTTTTCAAGAATAGTGCTAAATCACTTTGTCCATGCAGCAGTGAAATGCAATGTGGTGTGAAATGCAGAAATAGGGGCTTTGAGATTGGTGTTTACTGAGAAATGCAAGAGTCGCAGAGGATGTGTGGAGCGTAACCTTTGCCCCATCAGCGTGTGTCTTTTCTTTATGTCATTCACGAGCCACGTTAATGATGCTCCAATCAGAAGTGCAACATTTTTAAAGCCAGTGAGTGCTGTAATTGTTTATCTGCAAAAAATGCCGATTCAGTAATTTCTGCCAATCCCTGCTGACACCTTCAAATTTTTACATTTACAGATTTGTTCCGCTTCTTCACTTGTCAACAACTGAGAGCTGAAGTAAATGCACATGGATAATCCCTACCGTACAATGGGCGTTTTGAGAAGTGTCCCATAATAAATTGATGAGAAAAACTCAAACCGAGTGTCCCTTGCATCCTAGGGAACCTGGTTCCAGTTCATTCACACTGAGTCATCAGTGTGTATCATGCCTCTATAATAACAAGCATTTGCAATGCAACAGGTCTCACATTTAGGCGAGTTTGAGCTGTTGGCATTGTAAATGACAATGCCTTTTATTTATGTTTTGGTTTTTGAAACATAAATAAAACGTGTTACCATTTACAATGCCAATAGCTTGAACTCGCGGAAATGCAAGACCTATTGCATTGCAAATGCGTGCTTTTTGTTAGCATTGGAACTGAGGGCACACTTGCTGCAGAGACAGACAGTTAATGGGCGCTAATATTTTTTCAGAAAGGTACAGAGAGCATGTTTTAACATTGGAGTAATGGGCATGCATGGTGGAGAAGCTGGTGAAATGGGCAACGGAGACAGCCACTTAGGGCCGCGGCTATCATTGTGCAGCAGGTGCTGATGCATTGGGGCCCATGAGTGTGAGGGGCTCACAACAACATCCCGATTTGGGGGAGCAGTGT
The DNA here is from genome assembly GCF_964204655.1 of Triturus cristatus. Classification (NCBI taxonomy): domain Eukaryota; kingdom Metazoa; phylum Chordata; class Amphibia; order Caudata; family Salamandridae; genus Triturus; species Triturus cristatus. Next base: position 899,041,752 of record NC_140588.1, read on the forward strand.
TTGTTGATCTATTTCTGTATTTACTTTTTTTTATAAGTCTTACATTTAGTATGGATTATGAGCTACAGAAAAAGTACCCCTGAAATGATCTCACAAGCCCAGCCACCTATTACGATTGATTATTATACGTAATTGAGATCTAAAAAGTATTTATACTAGATATATATGCCTTTTGAAGAATACTAACTCATCATAGGGTAGATGGTTCATGCGCTTGTATACTAAACATCTTGGTAAAGACGGGGTTATATTTATTGAACTTTGCATTATTGCGTGTAGATATATTTTTACAGAAGAGCTTATCCTTGTAGGAGTTTAGTGGCCACCAACAAGTGGATATAAATATTTGTAATTGTTACTGCACTTTAAAGGAATAGGGCATTATGTACACAGGTAGTATATGGCCAGTACTAATGTAAAGATTGAAACAATTATTGTATCTGCCCAAATGCTATAATCGCCTCTGCAATATGTAGCAATGTACAAGTTACTGACCTTCTGTAACGCCTTATCTGATAGAGACATGATCTAGCCGCAGATTCCCTTACCTTTGAACTTCCAGGCGTTAGGCTGGATGCGGAAGATTTTTGATAGCAGTACCCCTGCGTGCCTGTAGATGGCGTCGGTCGACTCCAGGTTGCATTGTATCTGCAGTCGTCGTGACATCCGCGTCGTCAATATAACTGCCACTCCGGCGTGCTGATGTCAGTACTTTTCTCGACTTTCCGCACCTGAAGCACAGAGCCATGAAGTGACTGACCATGGTGTATAAAAAACATATAGCTAGGGCCCTGAAGGTGAAACGCCCCTGACACTAAAAACGATTCTGTAGTACAGGGAGGATGGGTGGTTCAGGAAGGAATGTGTGGCTAGATAATGTCTTTACCAGATAAGGCGTTACCGAACTTGTCCATCTGATAGAGACATCTAGCCACATACCCAAGCAATACCTTCACTGGAGAAGGGACTGCGGAAATGTTCAGACTAGGAAATCTTGCATGACAGATCAGCCAAACGGGCCCTCCCTGCGAACCTGGGAGTGCAGGCAATAGGGTCTGACAAACGTGTGCTGAGATGCCTATGTGGCCGCTTGACAGAAATCCAATATTGGGACACCACGCTGAAGAGCCATGGTTACTGCTTTTGCCTTGGTGGAATCGGCTTTAAGCCCTTCAGGAGGATCCTTCTTCACTAAGGCGTAACAGATTTTGTTACGGAGGATAACCCAGAGGGTTATGGTCCTCTTTTAGACAGCACGCCCCTTACTTGCACCCACATTCATATAAAGAGTGGGTCATCTACCCCGAAGACCAACTCTTTATATGGTATGTGGGTTCTTTGGTTCAATTGATGTAGAAAGAGAACGCTCTTTTTCGGTCCAACTGATGGAGATGTTCCTCTTCCTTGGAAGGGTGCCAGGGTACATAAAAAGTGGACAGAGTAACAGACTTTCCCATGTGAAAGGGTGTTACCACCTTAGGCAAAAAATATGCCCTTGTGCAGAGCACTATTCTATACAGAAAGACAGGTAAGGAGGCCGAGAAGACAGTGCCTGCAGTTCGCTCACTCTCCTGGCAGAGGTTATTGCCCCTAAAAAAGCTGTTTTCATAGTGAGCAACCGTAGGAGGCAGTTGTGCAGCGCCTCAAACGGTACACATATCAGATAGTTGAAGATCAAATTAATTTGCACTGTGGCAAGATAAAAGGGGAAGGGGGAACAAGTGGGTTAACCCCTTCAAAAATCTATTCATCAGAGGAGATATGAAAAGAGAAGGTTGATCAGGCAGCCGAAAAGAAGAAAGGGCTGACAGGTAACCTTTCAGGGTGTCCAGAGCAGAGCCCTGCTGGGCCAAAGAAAAAATAAACATGAGTGCCTGAAAGGGAGGCAGAAAGGGGGTCCACAGACCGCTCTGTACAATATTTACAAAACTAGCTCCATCAGCAGGCATATACCGACTTCGCAGAGGGACGCCTGGCTGCCAGAATAACCTCACAGACTTCGGAAGGAAGGTCGAAAGCTGTCAGTGGTCACTGCTCAATTACCACGCAAGAAGGCAGAGGGTGGACAGTTCAGGTGGTGAATCCTCCTCTGCTGCTGCAACATGAGATCCTCCCAAAAAAGCCTGCCTGATCGGAGGATCAGTGCTCATTGCCAAAAGCTTCGGATACCAGACACTGTGCCCAGTCCACAGCCCCAAGAATGACTTGTGCCCGGTCGCTCCTGATCCTCTTGGGCAGAAAAGCATACAGGAGGCTTGAACTCCATTCGTTACAAAAAGCGTCGCCGAGCAACAGCCACCTTGGAAACTCCAGCATGCAAAACTGATGGCATTGCGTGTTCTTTTTGGAGGCAAACAGATCTAGCCAAGGCTCTCCCCACTGCTGAAAGAGTCCTTGTGTCACTTCCGGGTGAAGACCCCAATCGTGACCCACTAGGCACCATCGGCTGAGGTAGTTCGCCCTGGTTTTAGGGAACATGCCACATGTTGAACCACTAGGGAAATGCCCTGTTCAAACCAAGTCCAGAGGCACAGGTCCTCTTGACACAGGTACCATGACCCCACCCCGCCCCGCCCCGCTTGTTACAGTACCACATGGTGGCCGTGTTGCCTGTGAACACCTGAACTAGCCTTTCTCTTGATGGACGGCAAGAAGGCTTTAAATGACAACTGGATCACCCAAAGCTCTAATAGGTTTATATGGAACCGGGTCTCCACCGGAGACCAGATTCCTCTGATCTTCACCCTTACCCGATGACCGTCCCATCCCAGAAGGGACGCATCCGTCACTAGTGTGAGGCAACCGCGGTCCGTGCAGGTTAAGAGCGGTGGGGCCGGATAAGGGAGGATTCCAAGGGACAATGCGAAGGGAAAATTAAATAATTTTCCCTCTGCATCATCCCCCAAAATCCTCCCTTACCTGGCCCCACCGCAGTTACCTGCACGGACCGCTGCTGCTGTGAGATCTGGATAGGAAGGGAGAGGGGTCTGCCCTTGACCCATTCGCGGTTTGATAGCCACAACTGACCCATTCGCGGTTTGATAGCCACAACTGCAGGTCTTTCATAGTGCCCTCGGAGATCTTTACTAGGTCGGTGAGATTCCCTTGATGCTGCACCCATTGGAACTTCAGGTCCCACTTTAAGAGCCCACATGTGTCATCTGGCATGGTCCACAAGCAGGATGCAGAAGACCATGAGGCCCAGCAGCCTCCGTCATTCTCACCGAAATCCAGGATAGAGGCTGAAACCTCGGTATCATAGCCTGAATACTCTGGACTCGCCGTTCGAGAGGATAGGTCCAAAACTGCACAGTGACCAGAACCGCTCCGATAAAAGGGAGCGTCTGGGAGGGAGTCTAGTGTGACTTCAGCACGTGAAAAGTGAACTCCGGCGAATGTCAAAGGTTCGCCGTAGTATGGAGGTGGGAGACAACTGCTTGGGACGAGCCAGCCTTCAACAATCAGTACTCGAGATAGGGGAAGACTGGAACCCCTGATCTCCACAGATGGGCTGGTGACCACCGCCATCACATTTTTGAACACCCGAGTGGCACTGGTGTGGCCGAAAGGGAGCACTGCAAACTGAAAATGCTAGTGGCCCACCGTAAAGGACAAGTAGCGACGATAAGCAGGCAGGACGAGGACATGAAAATAAACATTCTGCAAGTCCAGTGCTACCATCCAATCTCACGGGTCCAGGGCAGGCAGGACCTGAGCTAGGGCGAGCATTTTGAACTTCTCCTTTTTGAGGAAGTAGGTGAGGGCTCTGAAGTCAAGGATAGGACGAGGGCCTCCATCCTTCTTTGCCGTAATAATGACCACAGCCCAGGAACCCTCTCTATAGCTCCCATGACCAAGAGAGTTTTGACTTCCTCGTAGAGTAGAGCTAGGTGATCCTCCGTTAGCCGGTCATACACTGGTGGCATAAATGGAGAGGTAGTCTTGAAGCGGAGTGAGTAGCCCCTTCAGACTATTTGCAACAAGCACCTGTGCAAGGTGATGTTTCGTCAGTGTTGGAGATGATGGCGTATTCTGCCACCGACTGACCGTGAATGATCCTGGGAGATTGGACTAGGAAGGTTTTGCAGTGGAGGAGGGGATCATGGTTTGGCCTGAAATCTTACATGCCTACCCACAGGCTTCGGGTGAACCGCGTCCAAGGCCCCGAATCGGCTGCTGTCCTTGTGGGCCCTCTGGCTGGAACAGGGTTGGCTTGGTTGGTAGCCCCTTCCTTAGCCACGAAAGGAGCAAAAGTAGATACAGGCCGGGAAGTTGTGGTGAGGCCCAAGGACTTGGCCGTAGCCTGCGAGTCTCTGAACACATTCAAGGGCTGCATCTGCCTCGTCTCCAAAAAGACAGGAGCCATCAAAAGGCATGTCCACGAGATTAGCTTGGACATCCCCCGAAAAAACAGATGTCCTTAGCAGAGCATGGCAACGTACGGCCATAGTCGTGGAAATCGCTCTGTCCACGTCACATTGGATTGTGAACTTTGTTGCATCTCTCCCGTCTGAAATGGCTTGGGAGAGTAGGATCCCGTCCTTCTAGGAGACCCTGGGCAGCACCTGCGCAACCGTATCCCATATCGAATGGTAATAACAGCCCAAAAGGAATGCAGTGTTTATAGACCACAATGCCAGACTGGCAGAAGAAACAAAATTATTTCCAGTCTCTTGGATTCCCTGTCCGGAGATGCAGAAGGGAACACACCACGGAAAGTGGAAGCTTGTAGGGTGGGATGGGCGGTGAGGAAAACTGGGTCACCTGGAGCAGGGCGATGGTGGTGGGCAATCGTCCTATTCACAGGAGCCCCTGTGCATGGACTAGGTGCCCAGAAGAAAGTCTGTTTAGGCCTCATTGAAAGGCAGCAGGGGTTTAGAGCTGGAGACACCAGGCAGCAGAACAGCTGTCAAGACATTAGTCTCGACTGCCACTGTAGGAAGCTGCAAGCCCAAGACCTCCACACCCCTAGGCACCACCATAGTAAATGATGGCCCTCCTCCATAGCCAGGTTAGGTGGAGACAGAATGCCAAAATCTGGGAAGGTGTCCAGACCACTGGCATCACCCAGTTCATGTCTTGTGGTTTCAGGATTTCTAAGGGATCCTGCTCCCCATCAATTCCAACCCCTCAAAATAGGGCAGGTTAAACGGCATGGAGCCATAAGGCTCAGTCGACGCTGATCTTGGACACCCGACCGGCTCGGTCTCATCAGGAATGAGGATAGGAGAGACGCCGCCGGTGGACGGCAATGCCGAGTACCTCAGCGGATGACGCAGTGCCAGGGAAGGTAGCTGTGGAGGTGCGACCAACACTGGTCCGGACCCGGGAACTGGTCCAGTTGGAGGCCATAGCCGCGAAATCCACGGATACGCCTCCATTGTCTGAGCCTGCGGGGCCTGAAGGTGCGCAGTCTGGGTCAGGTCACCTAAATATGGTGCACATGGAGTCATAAAACTCCTTAAGTTGGGCAGGGGTCACTTCTGGACCCGAGAAGGCAGGGAAAGGCAGAGCTGACAGGCACCCGCTCTTCAGAGCGGGCTCTAAAACACCGAGGGTCAATTCCTCGTCGCGTGATGGGCGGGGCGAAGTCAAAGCACGTTTCAACTTCTTATATTCTTTGTGTGGCCTCTTACCTGACCAACGAAGAGGACTGCGATTCACTGAAGCGCTGCTAGGACCTTCCTCTTGACCAAGACCTGGATCGACAAGGCGACCTTCGTGGTGCTGGACGCCGGGCTGCAATCCGCTTTAGGGACCGTTCCCCCAAAGCATTTGTGTTAGACTTGGCATCTTTGGCGTGGTTTCCCCTTACTTTTTGCCTCTACCTCCTGTATTTTTGATGCTGTGCGAGATTTCGTTTTTGCTGGCTTAGATGCTTTGGGCACTTTGCCACTGCTGATCAGTGTCAAAGTGCAAGTGCTCCCTGTGTACATTTTTATTAGGATTGGTTCTCCCTGATTGGCATATTTGATTTACTGGTCAGTCCCTAGTAGAGTGCACTGAGTATGCCAGGGCTAGTAAATCAAATACTACTAGTGGGCCTGCAGCACTGATTGTGCCATCCACACGAGTAGTCCTGAAACGGTAACTCAGACTTGCCACCACAGAGTATGTGCGCAGTTGTTAACTGCCATTTCGACTTGGCAAGTGCACCCACTTGCCAGGCCCTAACCTTCCCTTTTCTTACATGTCAGTCACCCCCACAGTAGGCCCAAGGTACCCCTGTGGGAAGGTTACAGTGTATGTAAAAGGTAGGACATGCCCTGGTGTGTGTGGCATGTCCTGATAGTGAAATACTGCCAATTTCGTTTTGCACTATTGTAAGGCTATCTGTCCATATAGGAAAGCATGGGAGTTAATTTATAACATCTTATAAATATAACTTACATTTGGGTCCAGATAGGAGAATAAAGTTTAGTATGCCTGAACTCAGAATCTAAAGATGCATCTTTTAGGAAAAGTGATTTTTATATTCTGAGTTTGAAAATACCACTTTTAGAAAGTGACTATTTTCTTGTTCAACCATCCGGTGTACCTCTGCATTGTTGTGGATTGAATGTCTGGCTTTGGCGTGACAGACTCCAGGAGTCTGGATGAGTCAGCACTAGGTTGAACAGGCCTGATCTACATTTGGAGTGGTGGGAGGAGTAGCGCCGATACCTGAATAGGGCTGTGCCTGCCTTCCACAATGCTGGCTCCGCCCCCCTGTGGTGTGTCTGGAGCCAAGGCTCACATTGACGATGGATGTTGTTGTGCACTTGCAGAGTGCCCCCCAGAACTGGTTTGAACTGGGCTCAGAGCTCCTTGCACAAAGAGAACAAATATGTATTGGGGTATCAGTATCAGACCCAAAACCCCAGACTTTTAGACTACTTCTGGAACCAAGAAGAACCTTTGCCGAGGAGAAGAGCTGGAGAATCTGAAGGGGGAAGTACTGTCCTTGCTGTGTGTCTGGGGTTGGCCTGCTGTTGCTGTTTCTGCCAAAGAAAGGAGAAGGACTTTGCTGTGTTCCCTGCTTGAGGAAAGTGTCCAAGGGCTTAAGTAGAGCTTGCCTCCTGTTTTGAAGTCTCAGGAACACAAAGACTTCACCCCCAGCTCACCTGAACTTCCTTGCTGGGAGTTCTGACCTGCCAGGAGTTCTGACCTGCCAGGAGTGCCTGTGACTGTGTGGGGGCTCTGGAGGTTCTTCTGCTGCGGGGAGCTGGAAAACAACGCAACAACAAGAAAATTGACTCATTGCTCTTTTTATGACAGTTTTTTTCCGATGCAACGCAGTGGTGCGAGAAGAACCTCGCCACACCGCTGCTGAAACCGACGCAGTGCCTGTCGTCGTGGCAAGAATCGACGGATCGAGGTTGAAAAGGTCGAAGCGGCGGCGCGGCCGCATCGTTCACCGTAGCATCCCTGATTTCCACGCATCGTCCCGGTGCAGTAAGTTTTCCCCAATGCGTCAGCCGCGGATCGGACTCGTCTCAGAATCGATGCATCGCTTCCCCCTACAGACCGAACCGGACGCATTGCTCCCCTGTGTACAGCGGAACTATCGCATCGACGAAGGTCTCAGGAACAACGCATCTCTTTGTTTTTCGACGCTTCTCATCACTGCGGCTGTTTGGCTTGGTGAATTTTGTCGCATCAACAGGTACTTTGCAAGAAATCCCGCATCCATAGTATTCTAGGGACTCAGTTGCTAAAACCTTTTGAAAGTCATTTTTTCTTAATATTGTATGTTGGATTTTTGTCGTTTTGGTCTTGTTAAGTTTAGATAAATATACTTCATTTTTCTAAACAGGTGTGGTGTCCATTTGTGGTGTTATCACTGGGATACTGGGAGTATTGATACAAATACTTTACACATTGCCTTTGGGATAAGCCTGTCTGCTCGTGCCAAGCTACCATGGGGGTGAGCAGGGGTTATCTAGAGTGTGTATCCCCCTTACCCGGACTAGAAGCAAGGGTCCCTATTTGGACAAACGGTACCTAACCTCTGCCAACTAGAGACCCCCATTTCTAACACTTCAGCACCATGGCTCAGCAATTGGAGCACAACTTCATGTCGTGGGTGCGATCCAGACACCAGAGACACACTGAATGGGGGTCCGTGACTGACATGGCACTGTGACAGGCGCCGCACAGCGTGAACCCAGAGGTCTTCTTACTATATATTCGACACACCAAAAGGATTCAACAAAAAGTTGAAATAAGTCTTGTCAAAAAACATGACAGGAGGTACCTCTTTGACGATTCTGCGCTGGCTGGCGCGGAGAGAAAAGAACTGGCGTCAGCGCGCTGGAGTGGTGTTTATATTGATTAAGCTGACGTCACAACGACGGTGGACACGACGCCTGCAACGTCACGCGGAATCGTCATTTACCAGCATGCAGGAATACTGCTATCAAAAAAAATTCCGATCCAGCCTGACACGTGGAAGTTCAAAGGTATGGAATATGTAGCTAAATGTGTCTATCAGATTGGATTATTATTTGAGGTGGGTGACTACACAATCTTTCTCAGGGTGAACCCTCAAAGTCACTAAACAAACCTAAGTTCAATCCCCTAGCAGTTATCGCACAGGGCAAGCAGGCTCAACACAGGCAATGTATAAAATATTTATGCAGTATTAAAATGTCAAAATGCAAAGTAATAAAAAACAATCCAAAAAGAATTGCAGAAATAAAAAAAAAGGTACAATTTAACAAACAAAAGACCAAATCCGATAAGGAGGGCCGGAATAACACATTTTTTGAAGTTTGAAGTAGAAATAACGTTTTTTTAAAGAAATTTTTTTAAAACCACAAAGCATACAATAGCCTTCAGTTGCTGTAGACTAGGACCTACGCAATGTTTGAGGCTGACCAGGATTGAAAGTGGGTCAGGATGACCAACTAGGTTCACCCTGGTCAATGATTTTACCTTCTGACTTAATCCTTTAAGTCCCTACCCACCACAGGTGTAGACTTACTTCTTAAGCCACCCAGAACCTCAGGGGAGATATTTACAGACTTACGGGTTGTGAGGCACAGGAAAACAGCAAGTCCAGGGTCAAATTCAACTTGCTGTAGCCCTTTAACTTGAACAAGAGGTCAGCCTTGTGACCCTTGGAGTCTACTTCTTTGTCCTAGGTGTAAAAAGGAGCAGGTCTAGTCCTTCAGGGCTCCTCTTAGGTCACAGATAGTAGGTCCAGCTAACATCTGTTCCTTCTCAGGTCCAGTCGTTTTCTGAAGTGGGTGTCTGGAGGTGCCATGTTTATGCCAGGCACGAGCTAGTGAGTAGGAATAACTCCTGTGCATGCCCCAACCAATGGGGTAATACATCCTAGGTAACCATACCCACCGACACTATTTTCTACATGGCAAAAGTCTTTGGCCACACTAAACTTGGGCTCTATGGACTGTGTGCACGTGATTGGATAGGGTGGGGGATGTACTATGACAAACCACTTCCAATCCTGGTCAGACCTTGGTAAAACATGAACTGTCTTGGCATCATGTTTCCTTCCTTTTCAAGTGCACCCCAAAAATTACATGTAAACTAAGACAGAAATTCAGTAGGACAAAGGCAGGGTTTTCCTGAGACAAGACAGTGGTTACACAAGAATAACCTTGGCATCCTGATTTGTTCCCTTCAAGTACGCCCAAAGTGTTATATGTAAACTCCAGTCGACCGGTCATACAGGATTTGGCACTAATGTCAAAAAAGGTTGCCCACACCCTATATATTCTTTGAGGTTCAGGAGTCATATCTGCCCTTTAAGGTCGATCTGTCAATCCCAGTAACCTACTAAGAATTTCAGACCTATGCAAATACTAATCCCTGGCTGAGAGAAGTTGGAGAGCAAATGCAAATTAGCCTGCAGGAACTTCAGGCAGGAAAAAGGTAACATTCTAAAAGCTGTTTTTCCTTAATATTTATTCGGCTTCATCATTAAATTGGATTTCCAATAAACTATTAAAAATTGTTTAATTAGTTTTCTAGCTAGGACCATTCTCTAGATTCAATATTAGTATTTTAATCTGTACTCTGGTTTTGTACAAAACAGCTAGGCCTGCCACAATAATAAGTAGCTTTTAGGTGCTAATCACGGTAAGGACATGTCAACCCTAAATTCCTACATCTCCTACTTTTAAATACCATGCACCCTGTCTTGTAGGCCACAACACCTACACAGGGGTAACAAGAGCTAAAAGGGAGATTTTGAAATGTCATAAAGGTTTATTTGGACAGGTCGAATGGCAGATTTTACACTGCTACAGTCAGGATAGGCCTGAAGCCATGTTTGTAGTGCCTCTGTAATGGATAGCACAATAGGTGCTGCCGTTTACTGGTGGCACTAAACTTTCAAGCCTTGGGGACACTTTGCATATTATACCAGGGACTGATGGCCAAGTTAAATATGCGAATTATCAATACAACCATGTTTAAAGGTAAAGCACAGGCACTTTACTACTGGGTTTAAAGTGCAGAGTCCTAAAGCCAGCAAAAGCACAGAGTCCAGAAAAAGGTGAACAATCCAAGGTGAACATGCAGAAAAGGCAGATTTCCTACACAAGAATTATCCTGTTATCCAAACACCATTTTACAGATGTAAAGAGGCACACAATGTTATTTTGACTTAGCTAGTTGTAAATAGAGTAAAACGTTTAACTGATGGCAGCCTCAGGCAACTCTGCCCCAGATGTACATAGCTAGTGGGGACTAGAAAGAAACCATAGTTCTATTAGTCATGTGACCTAGATGAAGCCCATGGAACCTGGAGAAATGTTGGAGATGGATGCTGTACGTTTTTTAGTATGGGTTTTTCCTACATTGGAAAGATGGAGGAAAACATGATTTTAAAAAAATGTATCCACTCGGGTCCCATACATTTTGTTGAGGGCAAGTGAATAGATGAACTCTTAAAAGGCTGTTCCTAATAGGCTTCTTCTTTGACTAATGTCCTACATATAGTTGTATCAAAAATACAGTTTCAATTGTCTGCTTAATTCTATAGCTAAAGTCCAGCACCTGGCTTATATGTTACGTACAGACGTGCAGTTTGATACCTTACTCGGTTGTTGGGGCAGTCTGAGAATGCATCGCTCTACAACACACCACTAGAGGTGAAACGAGTCACTGAAAGCAAGCCAGAAGCTTGGCTCAGCTCTTGGAACCTAGAGCCCAAATAGAACCAAGCTTTCACCGGAAGCGATGTCGTCTAGAGCCTACAGCTGTCAACCATGCAACATAGAGATCCAGGTTTGAATTTTAGCCTTGGCCGAGCATCCTAGGAATCCTAGTAATTCTCCCTCGACTGGAAAAAAGTGCCACATAGTCTTTGTCTATTTTGAAGCACTTTTATTTTTTTTTTATATCCTCATTCGCCACCAATCTCACTTTACATGCACACTCAAGTTGTCTATACCCACACTCAGCAAGCTGAGAGGCGTAGGCATCTGGAAATGGAGGAACCCGCCTACCGGTACGAGAAAACTTGCTTGGGTGCAAATGAAGAAGCCAGCTGAGATAACTCTTACCTAGCTCCAGGAGCTAGATGGCCCTCGTCTTAAAACTACCAGTACCAGACTGGAGGTATCCGACATAGCCCAAAGAATATTGAGGCAGCATGATCATAGGACTCAGAAAGGGGGGGGGGGGGGGGGGGGGGGGATCAAACACCTCAACAAATCGACTCGTTTGCAGGATATTCCAGAATGTTCTCTTCTTCTTGCTGCCTTGCTGCCTGATCTCCCGGCTTGGAGACTGCCAAGACTGAAGTCTGCCATTCTAAGAAGGGGGGTCTGTCCATTTTATACAAATTTGTCTCCTAGCTAGGAGGATGGCGTAGAAAAGCAGCGATCTTGCAGGGCCTTTCACATTATCTGTCAAGCCAAAAATAATCAAGGGTAAGTCTATGGTGACAGGGCTCCCCAGAATATCCGCTAAAAAATTTCCAATGCTGTCCCAAAAAGATACCAAGGCTGGACACTCTTAGAACATGTGGATATCAGAAGCTGAGGACAGCCGACATTTCTTGCAACAGACAGGTGAGCCTTTGTTGATTTTGGAAAGTTTTAGTGGTGAAAAGTAAGCCCTATGAATAGTAAACAGGTGATTCCTTTTTAACCATGCCGGTTTTACTATTTCATTTAAGATCTTAAATGAGCTCTGCCATAATGTATAGCAGTCCTCTGCTGGTAAAGAGCCTCCCCACAGTTGCTCGGCAAGTTTGAATTCGCCGTCCACTGCTTCCAATATTGCTTGATACCAGAAAGAAACTTCCTTCTTCCCAGAGGGCCTAGTCACAAGCTGCTGTTTGAGGAAATTACCTCCTCCTAGTAAGCTTCCACTGGTCGTTTGTGAGTGTGACTGAACCCAGCTTACCAACTAAAGATATTTGAATTTAGACACACCCACACCAACCCTACCCCTAGGTTGCTCCCATGCAACAGCAGTGCCACCAGGGGTCAAACCCCCCCAGACTGCCAGACCGGCTTCCCTTAAAGGGGTTGCCAACCTATCCCTCAGACATTCTGGAGCACCAGGGGAGTCCCAGAGGGGTGTCATGCTGGAGAAGTACCCAAGGGTAGCTGCACTCCTTAATTTTGCCCATGTTTTGCCTAGACCCTGGAGAACCTTTAATTTTTTTTTTAAACTTTGGATCATCAAATTTGAACAAAAAAAACCTCCACCGGTAAATGTACACCCCTAAGCATAGCTAAAAACATCCCTCCCGCGCCACTGTTAACCGGCATTTTCAAAAGCATGCGTGAGTGTGAAAGTTGGAAGGCCCAAGCATAAAGCTGGATATCTGGCAAAGCGAGACCTCCCTTCTCTCTCCTGCGCCTTAGATTTTTCCAAGCAATCCTGGAAGATTTGTATCCCCAAACAAACTAGTTGATATCCTCTGGATTTTTATCAGTGAAGGATTTCCCAAAATGGAGGTGTTAGACCTGTCAGCCCTTTGGGTGGTCCCTCCTCATCATTATTTATTTTGTCCCACTTTTGCCTCAAACCCTGTTAGTATTTTTCCTTTTTGGGAACCACCAGACTTTTTAGTATTGATGCAGATTCAGGGAGCCATTTTATCTACCCCTGGAACTTCTGTCTGAGGGCCTGAAACACAAAATGGTGGCCACCCATTGTCACCTGTGACATCACTGGAACCTACCAGCACCTTCCAGAACATTCCAGAACCCTGTGACAGTGTGAGGCAGGTTTAGAATGTTGGGAAGCTAAGCCAGAGTTGACAGTTGGAGTTGGCAGTTGGCACCTGACTGGTGAAGAGAGAGCAGCAGAAACCTGAAGGAGGAAGGAGTGAGGCAGCAGGGGTGGAAACTTGTGCCTAGAGTGGGGTCCATAAACCCACCCTTGATACTAGTCCCTACTGACTGAGCCCAGCCTGGAGCCCTGTGTGGGAGAAAGCAAGAAAAACCATCTTAAGGACCTGGACAGCAGGAACAGGCCTTAAAAGTAAAGAACAGCAAGTACCTGACCTGGTTACTGGTAACTACCTGAAGTCCGACGTCGAGAAGCCTAGAGACCTGGAGCCCGAGGTGGAGAAGCGGCGCTGACTGGAAAGCAGACGTCGTACCCGGAGCCGCCAGAGGTCGAGAGAGGGCGCCGACGGAGGTCGTGGAGCGTACCAGAGGTCGAGGAGGAAGTCACCCGAGGTCAAGTGTGCGGCGTCGACGGGGGAGTGAAGTCCGCCCTCCGGAGTCGCCGGAGACCGAGGTGAAGCGTTCCGGAGGTCGGGAGTGGAGATCTCACTCCGGAGTCGCCGGAACCTGAAGAAAAGCGTGCCGGAGGTCGGGAGTGGAGATCGCACTCCGGAGTTGCCGGAACCTGAAGAGAATCGTGCCGGAGGTCGGGAGTGGAGGTCGCACTCCGGAGCCGCCGAAAGTCGACATCGAGCCAAGGCCGCCCGACGTGATCGAACCGGAGCCGCCCGAAGTCGACATCGAGCCAAGACTGCCCGACATCATCGAACCGGAGGTCGACATCGAGCCGAGGCCGCCGACATCGAACCGGAACCGCCTATCGACGTCGTCAAGAACTGACATAGCGCCGAGGCCGCCGACATCGAACCGGAACCGCCTCACGGCGTCGACACGACTCCAGCGGCGTCGGAGCTTCATAAAAAGGGCAGTAAGTGGAATAGAGGGCGCCTAAGGCCCTGTGGAGCCCTGAGAGACTATCCTAGGGGCTAGAGAGGTGCTGGAACCAGCTTGATTGTGCCAGGGGTGAGCTGAGACTAATACAGAGGGGTTGTGTAGTGTGGGAGAGCCAGATCTCTCGATTCCCCCTTGATCTACCTCAGTTTAGGCCTCAGCCTTGTCCAAGCCAGGGAGTATACCCCTCAGGCCATCCATCTAACCACAAGCTGTGACTGGGCCAAATCAGCCCATAGTATTTTCAACGTGATCTGATTTTACAAATGTCATTGTTGGCTGATATTATTTATTGGGGGTACTGTATTTATTGTATTTATCTAAGTTATTCCTGTGATGTATTTATTGTCCTGAGCTAACTTATTCCTGCACAGTATTTATTGCCTCACAGTATTTATGTGACCTGATCCTATTTATTGCACCTGTAAAGTGTTATTATTTATTTGACCTGCACTTTTTAAGGAAAAGCCTTGTGTACTGTGATTGTATTATTATTTAGTTAATCAGCAACTAAGAGAAAAGAAGATAAAGAGATATATTTTCAGTATAATTTTTAAGGTGTAGTGTCGTTTTTGGAACGGATGCACGCATGGTTATTGTGTGGGTATGTCGTATGCTTAACACGGTGCCTGAACCCTGACCACTCGAGCCAAGCTACCACAGTGTATGTCTGGGAAGACCCCATTACCACCACCCTTCCTGTGTGGGAGTGGGGTTTTTCTAACAGGAGGGGAATACAATTAAAAACAAAAGTAACTTTCAGGAGTATTGACATTTTGACCAAATGAACTCTGCCAATGATAGACAAGGGGAGTGAGGCCCAAGATTTCATTAGCCTCCGACACTCCCTTGCCACCATAGTCAGATTGGTCTCAGCGATCTTAGTAATGTCATGCAAAATATTTACCCCCAAAAACCTCATTCTAGGACTTATCTGGTGCTGATGCTGGGTTACCTCCAGATTCCAGACCATGACCTTTGTCTTTGAAGCATTGATTTCATAGCCCGAAACCAGACCGAACTCCTGAGCTAGACTGATGACAGCTGGAAATGCTGTATTTAAGTTAGCTGTAAGGATCAAGATGTCATCAGCATAGAGGGCTACCTTCCTCTCCCACTCCCCGCATTTGAAAGACTGGATGTTAGGATCGTCCCTGAGCCGTTGAGCAAATGGCTCAATATATAAATCAAAAAGGAGAGGGGAGAGTGGGCAGCCCTGTCTAGTCCCCCTAGAGATCTTATAGGAGCCAGTGATATTGCCGTTTACAACAAGTCTGGCTGTTGGATTCTGGTAGATAGACCGTATTGTGCGACAGAATTTTTCCGCAAGGTTAAATTTTTTCAAGACCTCCGACAGGTAGATCTAGTTCACTCTGTCGAAGGCCTTGGATGCATCCAGGGTCATAGCTGCCAGCGGGATAGAGTATGCAGAAGCCAGATCGATCGCACTGATTAAATCATATGTAAGGTGTGAAAGCTGTCGACCCTTGACAAAACCCTTCTGATCTAAATGCAATAAGTCTCCTGCCACAAGTCCCAATCTTGCTGCCAGAATTGAAGTGAAGATTTTATAGTCTGCATTCAGGAGATATGGGCCTATACGACCCACAGTTAGATGGCGCTTTCCCTGGTTTCAATATCAGGACTATAGTGGGATTGTTCCAAGAACCTGGAAGATTTAGACCTTCTTGTAATATCTGATTGAAGAGGGACGTCATAATGGGGACAATCTCGTCACTCATCCCTCTAAATATCTCGTCTGGAAGCCCATCCGGACCCGCAGCCTTCCCATTCCTACAGCACGAGATAGCGTCCCTTACCTCAGCGTGAGAGAAAGCACGATCTAGATGTTGCTGCTGATCTGGGTTAAGGGAGGGAAGAGGAATACCTTCAAACCACCTCTGTGCGTTAGGGCTATCAACTCTGCCATCCTCATGATAGATATCTTGGAAAAAGACCTGAAAGGCATCGCAAATTCCCTCGTCTGTAGAGTGCGTACCATCGTCGTTTATGATTTCCTTAATATAGCTCCTTGCTTGATCTGATTTGCTCTTCCATGCAAGGAGCTTGCCTGCCCCTTCCCTATACTCAAAGTGGAAGATCTTACTGGCCTCCCATCTTCGAGAAAGCCTAATGTTCAGGATATTTTCTAACTGGGCCTTTAGGCTGTTGACCTTGGCCTGTCGCTCTTGCTGGATTTCAATGGAAAATGGACTTGGTAAATCCACTTCCGCATCCTTCAACCTGATTTCAATATCTGAGATCTCTTCTTTGTATTTTTTATTTCTATAACAGGACCTGCTGGTGATTTGACCTCGCAAGAAGGCTTTTAGAGAATCCCAGACTATGATTATTGGAGCTGTGCCAGAGTTCACTTCCAAAAACCATTCCACTTCTTGTGAGAGAAAGGAGATCTCCTCTTCCTCTAAAAGTAGGGCACGGTCAAAAGACCATGTCCTAATGGAACTGGATGCTGAACATTCCAACCTCAGAAGAACTCCGGAGTGGTCTGAGAGATGGGGTGCCAAGTATGAAATATTCTTAATCTTACCTCTCAGCAAATAGCTGATCAGAACAAAATCTATTCTTGATTGGTGCCGGTATTTATAGTTTCGGTATGAGACACCTAGCTGCTGGCCTGATCTGTCTCTACAGATTTCCGATAAAGTAAACTGCTTCATTGCTTCAATTAAATACTCCCGAGATTAGGAAGGGACCAAGGCTCTATTATTTGGGGATTTATCCAGTGCAGTATTCAAAATGATATTAAAATCTCCTGCCAGAACCATTGGTTCCAGGAAGTCTACCAAAAGAGAGAAAGTAGCCTTAAGACTAGAGGGGTCATCGTGACTGGAACAATAATATCCAACCAAGGTGAGCAAGGTCTCCATTATAACAACTTTAACAATGACCCATCTGCCACTTGGGTCACCTAGCTGAGATAAAATCTGAGCCCTGGCTGATTTCTTAAATAAAATTAACACCCTTCTAATATTTGCTGACTGACTAGTGCATGCATACGATTAGGCTTTTGAAAAGAGAGGTCGTCTCTTCCTCAAGTAGATGGGTTTCCTGGAGGACAACGACCTGCGCAGGGGAATCCCATAAATATTGTATGATCTTGCCTCTTCTCGGTCTAGTGCGCAGGCCGTTGACGTTCCAGGAAAGAATCTGAATAGAGCTCATGGTGGCTCGGAACTTCACCTATCCATGAAAACAAAAATTTGAAACACCAGCTTCAGCACCGGCACCCAGATCATCACCATTCCAGGGCCCTTCTCATTCAAGTTAAAATTGGTGAAATCAAAAATAGTGGGAATGGGGATTAGTTTTATTTTTCCTCCTGCTGCACCCACCCCCACCCCTTGTGCCCCCGCCAACCCACCCCCTACCCTTGGAGAACCCCACCCCCAATCATCCGGACATATGGAGTCCAGATAGTTGCACCCCGGAGGTACCCGCCCACCCCCCTTCCTTCCTTACGAAAAGGAAAAAAGCAAAAAAAATACTAAAGAAAGATAAAAGAAAAGGGCAAAACCTATTCTAACTCAACTGCAACCAAATGGGAAGGGGGTGAAAGGTTATACTGACCTAAAAATTTACATTTTCTCCTTTTGGCCAATGTTATATGCATATATATATACATTTTTTTTTTGCTATATAAACGATTTCCCCATTTTTTTATTTTTTAATATGCAAACTCTAACTTTGTCTAACCATAACAGTGAATATGCCACCCCAGCTTTCCCAGGCTGAGCCATGCCCAATCATTCTGCCGCTGTTCTGCCTCCCATACTCATGCTCCAAACAGTCTCCTATGCGGCCCTTTGCTGGCGCTACTCAACCACTAATCAACTCAACCTTCTAACAATCTGATTTTTCCTGTAAGCTAGAAGTAGTAAGCTTAGGGAAAACTTAGGGGAACTAGAGAAGGCAAAAGAGGCACACAGAAGAGGATCCCTGACCAACTCACTAAGCCTCACCCTTCTCCATATTGGCAAGCAATTTACTCTGTCTCCTGCACTGAACTCACGTTATGCATTTTATTTTTAAACAATCCTCAGCGAGGCGGGAAATTTAAGTTGGGCCACGGCCCCTAGCCTCTTAAAATCTTCCAGCTTCCTACCCAGCTCCCATTGCCTGTCTAGCGTTGCTCGAGCCAGGTCTGATCGAATTTGGAATAAAAAGTATTTTGCCTTCAGCAACTTATACTTGAGAGATAGATTAAGAATTTTCTCCTTCATCGAGTAAGTATGAAAGTTTATAAGGATCTTCCTTGGTTTGGGTCTGTTCGGGTTCCTTCTAAAAGGATCTCTATCTGAATGTCCCTCCTCCGCTCTTCTTCTGATTGGTCCAATTCAAGGGACTCCTTTAAGAGCGTGATCATGAAGGACTGAAGATCTTCCCCTTCACTCCCCTTAGGGACATTCAATATACGCCAGTTGTTCCTACGAGAATTGTTCTCCAATATTTCTAACCTATCTCGAAGGGTCCCTTCCTCCCTTTTGAGAGTGACTAGATCTGCTTTCAAAACACTGATCTGATCTGTTAACACCCCCACAGTGGATTCGAAGGTCTCAGTTCTGGCATTTAGAAGATCCACTTTCTTATCCAATGAATCGCACAAACTTCTGATCTCTCCTTGATTTGAAGCGGAGACCTCAAACCCCTTCTTAATATCTACTAAAGTGAAGCCAGAAGGCTCTCCAAGGAACAGATCGAGTGTTACTCTGATTTTTGATCCAGCTTGCCTGCGTCAGAGTCTCCTACCCCTATCGGAGGCGGATCCTGGGATATGGCTTGGGGGCACTGGCCTTCCACCTCCATTGCGCTCTCCCTCTGCTCCAAAATAGGGCTCTCAATATCCGATGTTACGGTCTCTCCAGAGAGTGGGGGGCCCCTAATACCTCTATGTTATCGAGCTCCCCTGTGGGAGTTAATCATCCCCCCACTTCCCTTCCTACAAGCCTCTTCCTGCCTCACCAAACTCAGGACCTCTGGAAGTACTTTACAATAAGATCTTAAAGAGGGAGTAATTTTGAGCTTAACATCTGAAGGGGTGCTTTTGGCTCTACCAGGTTTTATACTCCATGCACAAGGGAAAGTAGAGGTGTACTCCCCTGTGGTTATAGCACTTATACTTCCCTGCCCCTTGCTAGTACTGTCAATACTTATTTCCAGACTGTCCTCATCAGGCTGTTTAATGTTCTTTCCAGCAGACTTTGCCTTTACAAGCCCCTGGGCCCCCCCACCGCGTTTTCTCGCCTTCCTAGGGGCTTTGATAAGAACTGGGACCGGGGCTAGGGCGATAACAGCAGCGCGTCCTACCTGGGACTGAAGCCGGGGACCCCCGCACACCGCGAAACCACCTTGAGCCTGTTGCTGCACCTGCCCCTGAGATTCAGGTTCCCCCTGCAAACGCACTCCGGGGATTTCCTCTTCGCCACACCTGTCGCTTCCAGCAGCGCCTTTGAACAATGAAGGTGCGCAACTAGTACTGCCTCTTCCCCAGTTGACCCGGAGGAGATCGCGAGCCGCTGTTCTGCGGCCCCTCCGAAGCTCCAGTGCTGCCGCCTCCCACCGCGAGGGGTGGGAAGCCGAAACTGGGCTGGGACCGAGGCTGGGTTCAAAACACATCAGCAGCGAAGCGAGATTGGAACGATGAAACCAGCAGAAAGCAGACGAGGCAAACGGGGCAGCTCAACACATCGGACAGGTAAAGAAAATCCTTTCTAAACCCAGCAGGAAGGCATAGGGGCGAACGGGACCACCGGGTGCAGCGGCTGCTCAGCAAGCTGCCGCCATGTTCTCCCTCCACTTTTTTGAATTACTTTTATGTCCTCGGGCAAGGTTTGCACTATGTTAAATTGCCAGAAATGAAACGTAGACTCGGTTTTTAACAGATGCTCCGTTATC
The DNA here is from genome assembly GCF_964204655.1 of Triturus cristatus. Taxonomy (NCBI): domain Eukaryota; kingdom Metazoa; phylum Chordata; class Amphibia; order Caudata; family Salamandridae; genus Triturus; species Triturus cristatus. Next base: position 899,061,818 of record NC_140588.1, read on the forward strand.
ATCCTCAAAGAACTAAGGAAACTTGAAAATCTGGGCCAAACGGTGTTAGAAATGGGGTCTCTAGTTGGCAGTGGTTTGCACCCTGTCCAAGTAGGGACCCGTCACACAGCTGAGATAACCCCTGCTCAACCCCGTGGTAGCTTGGCACAAGCAGTCAGGCTTATCTTAGAGGCAATGTGTAAAGCATTTGTACCCACACACAATTAGACAGGGAAAAAACTACAAATGGAGTCCACACCAGTCTAGAAAAATAGCGGATATTAATCTGAATAAAAAAAGATCAAAACTACAAAAATGCACATGTCAAAACATCACTTTTAAAAGAGTAAGCAAGTTTAGTTAATAGAAATCAATGGATGCGTTCATTTTTGCACAAAGTACTTCAGAAGCGTCAAAATCGAAGACGGTGCAAAGCGCAGGGGAGTGGAGGGTTCAGAAAAGCAAAGCGATGCGTCGGTTCCCTACTACACATGGGAGGTGATGCGCCGCTTTCTTACTGCTGGGCAGGGGAGGTGATGCGCTGGTTCCATGTGTTGGAATGAAAATGCTTTCGCTGCTTTGATGATGCACTAATCCATGTAAAGTTAGCATTCACAGCAACATTTTATGTCTGGCTGCCATTTTGAACCATGATAAAAACTAATTTTTCCTTTCTGTGAAACACAGCTTTTTGGTAGCTCTAGTTTCTCCAAGGTTGGGCCTGGTTTCTTTTTTTTGGGTTCTGAACTGTACATAATGTATCTCCATGTTTGCTGATGTCAGTCCCCCTCTGCAGCAATCCTAGAGACTGGGCAGACTGCGCTCCACTCAAGTGTATCTGAATAATTATACTTGGTTTGTATGCTCTACTGTCTGGCAGACTCTTCTTTTTATGGAAGGCAGAGAGGTGGTAGCGAGTGACCCGGTTGACCCTTAACGGGTCACTTCCTTCAGTTGGCGCACGAACAGGGACTCCTTCGGGTGACCTGTCCCCTCCCGTGGACGGGTGGAGAGGTCGGGGCCCATCGGCAAGTTCGGACGGATCAGGGATCCCTGCACGAGAGAGTTCCTGAACTCGCAGCAGCCCCTTCTGTCCTGCCGGACGGTGCCTCGCCCAGCAGTCATCCCAACTGGAGTCCTGAACAGCAAAAACCTTGGATCTGACTGTTTGGCCTGAAGAGTCAGCAGTGGGGAATTCATTTGTTTGACCTACATGCATCAGGTGAGTTTTTTGGGGGTCTTTGTGGATATGGTACATTTGGTTTTGTATTTGGTATGGTCTGAGGACCGATTTTGGTGAAAAGTGTTTGCAAATACTTTGCCAGGCAACATAAAAAATTTGGGTCCCTTTTGAAAATGCCTGGGATTAGTCGATTTTTGGTTTCTTGTTGTCGTTGTTATTCTGGTGATGCTCGACTGGAAGAAAGTCAGCCAGCGCCCCCAGAAGGCACTCCGAATTTTGATATGCATGTGAAACATGGCCTTGGCCCTATTATGTTAAGTACGCTATGGCACAAATATACAAGGGACAATGCTGAGTTGCAGTGGCCATTGACGGGCACTTTTAATGAACAAAAAAGCTTGGGCTGAACAAGCAGCATGACGCGCTGAGCTCCTCTCCCAAGACTTTCCAAATATGAACTGGGAGTGACTTTAACTAAACTTATTGGCAGCAAATCATTAAGTGCAATTTATACAGCTGACCCTGCCTTTCAAGTTTACACACACGTGATATTCTCACGATCGTACCTTCAGCGAATTAATCTGGGTGAACTTGTCTACCCTCAGCTGTTTTCTGAAGCCCTCAATTGCTCTTCCTTGTGCTATGAATAATTGCATCAATTCAGCTTGCTCACCCGTTATACGTCCTGATGATGATCTCGAACAGTTGAGATCAAAACGCAGTTGACCCTTTACAACAAAACTCTTCCTATTCTATAAAGTTGCTTGAGGAGTTTTACACTATTGTTGTCAATGCGATGCCGTTATTTTAAACTTCACCATCACTCTGCACGTCACGCCTCTTTCACTTATTGTGTGAGCACCCGAATTCTATTGTTGTGAACTGACTTATGTCCCTATGTACATTAATAATTTTTTTTGCTCCTTTAAAATAATTCATCTTCAACTCTCTAACCATAAGTGCTCTCCTTAGGATCACTTTATTATTGGACCTTTTGGCCACACCCGAACCATTGTTTTTTTTACCACACCTATTGTTTCAGCGTCCCTTCTGCCAGCTCATTGCCATCTCGTGCAGTCATACCACCAGGAAATTTCCAATCACACCCAAGCCTATTTGGTTCTGCACCGGGACAGGAAGGTTTTACTTGCTGACACGCGGTCACACATCACTACATCACCGTGAGAATGGCCAAAGCTCCTCTCAGTTTCAGGGTGTGCTGGTGTATCCATTTCCCCCCTCTCCCCCCAGTTGCATGATCTACAGTCACAACATGCAGGGGGTGGCAACCATAATTCCGCCCCGAATTCACTCTGGCCACGAGTGGCACCCCATCACTTGGGTGGTCACTGCTTTGGACATACATAATGATGTCCTGATGGGTGTCACTTTTACTTGTTCATGCATGAACGCTCTTTCATAGCTGATGCTTAGTCCCTCATTTCATCAGCTACCCAACTGTTCTACCCCATTGATCTGATTCATAACCATCAAGGACCTGACTTCAGTCAATCCTCCACGAATCCTGTTCACTTACCACTTGGTCCTTTTCCACCTGACAAACACTCGAATCAAATTCTACCCATTTTCAAATGTGCAGACTGTCCCTTTGTTCCCTTGTCCTAAGAAAGACTCGCTGAGACTACCAGCAATTCACGCACTCTTTTGGGTCGAAACGTCGACGTGCTTGTCACAATCCTGACCCTATTCTCTCCGCTCCACGTGACATGGAAATTTAAATCCCAATCATCCCAGAGATTTATGTACATAGGGACGGATGACCTTTCAATGATGATTCTTAACCATACATACAGCACCGTAAATATCTTGTTCACAATTAGCACTTTTCTCGCACCTTTGTCACCATATCACTTGCACCATTTGGAACAATTCTTGTGTTCAATAACTGTAACAGGTTCAAATATTATTTCTACACCATAAAATGTAAAAGAATATAGTGATTAATCCCTTAATACATTCTTTTGATTCTTTGTTTGGTGTGTTTTCTACTCCTTTCTTTTCCCATCGATTATTACCGAAATGTTTAATTGTTTCTTTTATTCAGTAAACAAGAAATCAATTTTGTACCCGACAGAACCAACATTTTTCATATTCTTCTACACTCAGATTCTGAGGGGCACTGGGTCACCCCATTATACTAGATGTACACCTATTGTTTGTGTCCCTTTCGCCAGCTCTTACACCTACGACGAAGCTAACAGCGACGTTTGTGCTTGTTACTTCTGTTGCTACTCCCACTCTATTCTTTCATCCGCGACATTACGGAGTAGTAGGACACCAGCGCGTGGATTTGAGGATAGAGACTAGACTAACTTTAAGGAACGTATGGGGCAGACGTTAGTCTGAACGTATGTGGGAGATGAAGAAAAAAAGGGTAGTAGCTAATTAGGCAGCCCAGTGGGCTCGAAATCCCATTTACGGTGTGGAAGACGTGTGGAACGTGATGAAAGATTATGAGCCTTTTATACAGCAGCATGCCCTTAAGCATATGTCTGCTACTCTAATTGGTCTTTGGGAGCAGTGTTTCAAAGATGCAGCACCATAGATTTTATATGATATTAAAGATCATGTATAAGTCACTGATATGGGGCCTGATCAAGTTTTTGGCAGTATTACGATCTTGATTGCTTACCGGGGAAGGCTGCTTGAGAAGAAGCCCACCCCAGTATCGGTTTCCTATGCGAGAGGTTCATGCTATATATCACCCTGAAATACCAGAGCTACGGGACCAGCATGATGTTGTTAGACCAGGTATAGTTGCCCGATTCCAAGAACAATGGGTTTATACTCCATGGAAAAGGAGTGTCGTTTTGCCACTTAAGACTCAGTTATCCTACTGCATATTATAAGGAACTGACTGAAGCTGCCTCTTCAACAGTAATGACGCTTGCGGACATTGAAATGTTCTTTGGTTTACTGGTTACGGTTGATATTTGGAGACAAGTACACACACAGGATCATGTTGCAGAATTGGGTGGTACCTAGGATCAAATTAAAGTATGGGATCAGGAGAGGAAGCCCGGTAAGAAGCCTAAAGCAGAGATACTTGCTTTGCCAGGTCACATTATCTTGTATATGCATTCTCTTATTCCACCGAGAAAAGTTGATGGGACAAATTTTCGGCTTGCCGTCTGAAGAAAGACGAGTGTGTCTGATTTTTTTCCACTCGGTTTGAAGATGTGTTTTTGGATTATAGTGGGCAGGATTTTTCTATTTAGGGAAGTGTTCGGTTGTTTGTCAATAGATTTGTTTCTAATCTGCTTCCTGAGATTGCGACCAGATTGCAGGCTTCCGAAAGCACCTGGTCCACCTCTTCCCCTTCTGTTATTTTGAATATGGCACTGTAAAACGAGCCTAGGGAAAATGAGAATAAGGATAGGACAGAGAAGAAGCACAAGGATTTGAAGACAAAGGTGTTGTTGCAGCAGGCTTCTAGGGGGAATGGTAGAGGACGTGGCAGTTTGGCCCGACAGCTTCCACGCACTAGCAGGCAGCCTAATACTACGCCTTTAGGGCTGAATCAGTGTGCGTATTGTAAAGAGGAGGGACACTGGCATAGCGAGTGCCCTGTGAAGTTGCAGAAGGTGGCGGCCTCCAGAGGACGAGGTTCTCGTGGACGGGGTTGTGGAGCTGGAGGAGCGGACCGGGTTGAGAATACTGCAGCCTCACATGGTCGTTCTGATAATTATTTTGATGACCCTCAGGGTGACAGTATTATCATGATGATTATGACACAGATGGGGTGACAGGAATGTCTTACATCTAGGGCAGCCAGGGACAGAGTGAGGGACCAGTTCCGATACCTGTAGATCAACGCTATCCGTATGTAACTGCGGATTTCCATGGCTCAGCTAAGGAGTTTTTGGTGGATACAGGTGCAACGTACAGTTCTATTTCTTGTTCCTTGGTCCCTGGGGCATCTCTGTCTGGCCATAATGTTTCGGTAGGTTTTTCTGTTTGTACAGGTTGTGAGCCCCATTTCAAAATCTCTTGCATCGACTATTGGTGCTTTCACCGTGGATTCGCCATTTTTGTTGACCTCTAATTGTGGAGAAAATTTGATCGGTTTGGACCTGTTGAAGAAATTGCATGCTACGATTTATTGCTACCCGGCAGGCGTTTACATGGCGATGGGTCCGGATGTGTTACACGCATAACAGTGATGCGCCCCTTCCTGCTGAGTTTAAAGATGTGCCGTCCACTCTGTGGGCGACAGGGGACAGAAGATGTGGGAGTGTTACAGATATCGCCTGTTTCGATCCAAGTTAAAGACAATCCTATGTTACCTCGCATTCCTCAATATAAAATACCACAGGCAGGTGAGCGAGCTTTATTGACAATTATACAGGATTTGTTTGAGAAAGGAGTTGTAGAGGACACAACTGCTAATGTTTGTAATAGCCCTATCCTTCCCATTCTAAAACGGACACCTTTGGGTTCCTCTGATGATCATGCAGATGGTTATCGTTTCCTGATTGATTTGCGCGAAGTTAATAAGATAGTGGTTTCTCAGTTTCCTGTGGTCCCTGACATTACTACTTTTTTTTTTTTTTTTTTAAACAGTTTTTATTAGAAACAAAAGCAGCAATAAAGACATTACAGCGACAGCTTAGGCAAAGATGTTCAAGAAATTACAGCATTATCTTCCCCCTCCTTAATTCGAACATTACTACTCTTTTGACAATGATTCCTTCAACTGCCAAATTCTTTTCTTTTATCTATTTGAAAAATGCGTTCTTCAGTATTCCGATTCATCTTGATAGCAGATATTTGTTTGGGTTCACCCTAGCTGGCAAAAGCTTTAGGGTCTGTTGCGCGCCTCAAGGCTATACAGAGAGTCTGACAGGCAGGCATTGAAAGGTCAGTTGGATTCTTTGTCGCTCCCCACAGCTAATGTATTGCTCCAGTATGTCAATGACTTGCTCATCGCTTCAGATACAGAACAAGGTTGCAGAGACAGTACAGTTAAATTGTGGTTGCATTTAGCTCAGCATGGCCATAAAATATCCCTTTCTAAATTTCAGTATTGTCGACAGGAGGTAGGAGATTGACCTCTTGCGTATTAGTACCATTGTTCAAATGCCAGTTCCACAAACCCAGAAAGAAGTACGTGCTTTCATAGGTATCACTTCCTACTGTTGTCAGTGGAGCCTAACTATTCCCTACTAATTAAGCCCCTGCTCGCGCTAACCGGACGCCTGAATGTCAGCAGTCATTTGAGCAACAAAAAAATGTGCTTTGTTCGGCTCCAGTGCATGGTACGCCCAACTACGATAAATCCTTTGTATTATATATTCATGAGATGGCTGGTTGCGCGTTTTCTGTCTTAACACAGAAATTCGGAGATAAGCAACAGCCATGTGCTTATTGCTATGCTTGATCCTGTTGCACGGGCCCTCCCGAGCTGTCTAAGGGCAGTCGCAGCCATCTCAATAAGACAATCGGCTGGACTCATACTTGATACTGACCTCACAGTCATGGTACCCCATGCTGTGGATATGCTTTTGAATAAGACAGAGACACACACACCTCACCAGTGCACGTCTTACTGGTTACAAGTTGACTCCGTTTGCAAAACACATCACGATCAAAAGATGTGCCACTCCGAATCCAGCCATGTTACTGCCCCTCCCTTTTGAGAATGAAGAAAATGAGAAACAGGATTGTATCTTCCGGACGGAAGAAGAGACGAAAGGAAGGGTAGACTTGACTGATGTTTCCTTATCTGACCCACAAGGTGAACTATAGGTCGATGGCTTTTGTTTTGAATTACCAGATGGCACTACAACTGCTGCTTATGCTATCACCACACTGCGCACAGTCGTAGAAACATCACGAGTCCCGAATCAGTCAGCCCAAGCAGCTGAGTTAGCCACCCTTATCCGAGCTTGTGAATTGAGCGAGGGACTTGTTGTCAATATTTATACTAATAGCCAATATGCCTTCAGGGGTCACGCACAATTTTGGATGACTGTGCTGAGAGAGGGTTCCTTACTTCCCATGGTACAAAGATCCAACAGGGTCATCTTATATTGAGGCTTTTGTCTGCTTTGACACTCCGTAAGAAATTGGCAATAGTGAGGTGTAGCGCCCACCGGAAAGACACTGACGATGTGGGTAAGGTGAACTCTTTTGCAGATCAGACAGTTAAGGAAACAGCCTGGACCAGGATGAAAAGAAGGTTTGTAGCAGGTCCCACTAGGTGGGTGCCTGAGGTCACCATGTTTGAGGATACACTTGAGAACGTAAAGGAGATGCAAAGCGAGGCCACAGTAGAGGAATTAGCAATGTGGCAAGGAAGTACAGCACAATTGAATGACAAGGGGTGTTGGAGGCAAGACGAGATGGATGTTGCCGGATGCATATGTTCTTCCTGTAGTCACAATGGCCCATGGCCCGGCCCATATCAGTGCTAAGGGTATTTGCAAGGTGTTAGACCCTGTATGCCATAATGACATTTCAAAAACAGCTGCACCACTTGTTACATCTGCATACAATGTCTCCCAGCTTGTTGCTCCTATTGTATCAGTATTTTCACCCCCTAGCAGAAAATGTCAATTCATGACACTAATGCCACAGTAATACTGCAAAAAGATATTGACGAATTAATGTAGCTCAATGAAAGAACTTTAAAAAGTACATCTTCCCTTGCAGCATCCGTTCCTGATTCTGAGTATATAGCCAGTTTTTATATATGGTCTTTGATTATTACATAAAATTAGCTCATTCATGCTAAAAGGAGGGTCTGTTGGAATGAAAATGCCTTCGCTGCTTTGATTATGCACTAATCCATGTAAAGTTAGCATTCGCGGCACCATTTTATGTCTGGCTGCCATTTTGAAAATGATCAAAACTAACTTTTTCTTTCTGTAAAACACAGCTTTTTGGTAGCTCTCGTTTCTCCAAGGTTGGGCCTGGTTTCTTTTTCTCTATGAATACACTGTTCTCATTACCGCAAACCTCTCCCACTAGATAGAGGTCTTCTCCCACTAGTCTAGCTGTGGGCACAAACAGAACAACCTTGACTGAAAGATAGTGTGTGCCCGGTCTCAGGATCAAAACTTATTCTTCGGTACTCCTTTGATTAGCAGAACCTTCCTGGAAAATTCCATTCTGGGTGTGCCTTTGTTGGTTCTGAATTGTACATAATGTATCTCCAGGTTTGCTGATGTCAGTCTCCCTCTGCAGCAATCCTAGAGACTGTGCACACTGGGCTCCACTTAAGTGTATCTGACTAAATATGCTTAGTTTGTATTCTAAACTGTGTGACCCCTCTTCATTTATTTGGAAGGCTGAGAGGTGGTCGCGAGTTACCCGGGTGACCCTAATAGGGTCGCTTCCTTCTCATGCAGGCAGAAGAGATGATGTGTCAGTTTCAGGACACACGGCCTTTGTTCCTTACTGCGGCGCGGTCTTGATAAAGAGTCAGGTCCGAGGGACGATGCATTGAAAATCCAGATGCACTGCATCAATGGCAATGCAGGTGCTGAGTCGATTTCACAGGCGCAAGGCAGGCACTGTCGATTCTTCAGCTGCGGGCAAGTGCTGCATCGAAGTCTGAGCAGGTGCCACGGTCGTCAGTGACAGTGCTTGAGACGCGCTACGGTGATTTTAAGGTCGACCCCTAGAGCCAGCACGCATGCACTGCGAGACTTGTGGTGGAGTAGCAAATAGAAGCCCCCCCCCCCCCCCACATTGGCTTGTGTTATCGTCTGTCCTAAATGCTGGCTTCAGATTCGAAAATAGGCTGGTTAGTCCCTCATTAGGAACGCCTACTCATCTGTCACCTCCCAAGGAGACTGGCCCCTTTACTTTAGTTGTTACACTGTACCTGTTATTTAGACTGTGAGCACTATTTTCTTTATTTAGTTTCTCTTACTGCAGGCACAACGTGCATTGGTGCCTTCTTTACTCCCTCCCGTTGTTGTTCCTTGTTTACCCCCACTCCCCCCATTGGCCCGTGCCTTCTCCCTCCCAGCGCCCCCCACCCTCCTGTTGTCCATGATACCTTGCTTTTGCAATGCAATAGGTCTCACATTTACACAAGTTTGAGCTATTGGCATAGTAAATGTCAATGCATTTTAATTATGTTTTGGTTCTTAAAACATAAATAAAACGCATGGTCATTTATAATGCCAATAGCTTAAAATTGCGTAAATGCGAGACCTATTACCCTGCAAATGCTTGTTCTGACATGCTGCGACGGTGAGCTAGGGCCTGTCATGAAAGCGGTGGTTGATGCTTTAAGCGGGAACCACACTTTGGTGCAGGCAGCAGCAATGCATCAATCTTTTGCAGAGGTGCACCAAGAAAACAGGCACTGGGAGTCAATACATGGATTTTCTCCTTACAATCACTAGTTAACACTTCCAAGGGCTTACCCAGGAACTGGATTTGGCAGCACCAGGCAAGTCAGGATTCTCAGTAGGCACTGGCCCTTGAAGTCTTTGCTGGCCCATGGAGAGCATTTGAAGGATACCGAAAACAAAGTCAGGTCCTTTCACTCCCAGGACAGAAGCTGCAAGCAGCAGGTTGGCACAACAAAGCAACAGGCAGAGTAGCAGTCCACCCAGCTCTTCTTCCTCGAGGAATTTCTGCAGTCCAGAAGTGTTCTGATTTTGGGGTGTTAGAGTCCAATAGACTGGGTAAGTGCCTCTTTTTACATTGTCAGCCCCCAATTTGTTCCTGGAAAATAATGTGGTTTCAATTGAGAATGCACAGGTTATCTGCCAAACAGGTACCCTGTTCCAGAGCTCCTTTCCTAAAACTGTACCACGATTGGCTCTTCAGACCCCCCTGTACGTCCCTAGTAAATGGTACCCTGGTACATAGGGCATTGGGACTGAAAAGGGTTCCTAGGAACCCCTCACCAAGGCCATGCAAACTGCCACTGCAGCCTGCATGCCTTCGTACAGAGGAAAACGACAAAGTTGACATGGCACCCTGCAAGCAGTACTACCTAAAGGCATAGGCAAGTCATACCTATAGCAGGCATTATAAGCCATACAGCAGGCTGCACTTTATCTCAGGTGTGGGCATATCTGCATGAGTAGATCTGCCCCTACAATATTTAAGTCTATGCCTACTATTGTAATTGCCTGTGAAGCCATAAGGAGTACATGTGCCGGAAACTTGACAACTCTAGATCTCCAGCACCATGATGGCTTTACTTAACCCAGGAGTGTTTGGTATCAAACAACTCCTCTCATTAATCCCACACGGATGCCAGTGTGGGACTTATTGAAACATGTCCCCAGAGGGTACCTGAGAGGTGCCCCTGAAAACCTACCAACCCTAGTGTGGCCTCTTGGCTTTAGGCAGCCTGCCACCACCAGACATGTTTCCAACCCCCTGGGCGAGAGCCCATGCTCTCTGAGGCCAGAAACAAAGAACATTCTGGGCAGAGGCGTCACACCTCCTACCCCAGGATGAGCACAGTGCTCGAGAGGGAAGCTTTAAAGGCCTTCCCACTGTTGTAATTCGACTCCAGCCTCTGCTGCTAGCAGCAGATGGCAGTCCCCGGTTTAAACCCCCACTTTTGGGGGAAGAATAAGCAGGAAAACTTGGTGAGGGGGGGGGGGGGGCACACATCAGACTCTTACTAACTCCACCCTCAGGCGCAGGAGGCAAAGTGAAGCACATTTTTCAGTGACCACCATCTTGACGATTGTAGGACTTAACCAATCAGGGCTACGGCTATGCCCGCCTCCCACAGGAGGGTGGGATATTAGTGGGTGTAGACACCTCAGGGAATAAACCCATTGGTCCCTACCTTTCACTTCCCAGTAACATCCCTAAATCTACTATTTTGGTGGCACCACCAGACCATGAATTCAAATTTTGATGACCTAAGTGGAGCTGCACACTACAGCGTCTCACCAGTAGAGTAGACTACATACACCAACTGACTTGGCCTCAGCCCTACTGGGCTGCCTGCAACCCTTGACGATCCTGCACCAAAAGAAGACCCGTCCTGCAGCTCAGTGACCTCCAAAGCCTTGGGAGGACTGCCGGCCTTCGACAAAGATCAAGATCTCCCATGGACAGTGGCCCTGTCCAGAAAAAAAACTAGCTCTGCAAAACCACAACCTGACCCACCTCTGCACCAGACGGCCAGAGTCCAAGAGGACCACCGGTCCTGTGAAAGTTCTACAGCGCTTCTGAGCAAGAGCCCACCATGGGCTGACCCATCAACGCCTACAGCCTCAATCCAAAGACTCCCCATGACAGCAACCTACCCAGTAAGACTTTTTCCGATGCCTATTGGTTTGCATTGGGCATCCAACACTGTGTTGGCACTCTGCACAGGTCTGTCCTTGTGCTGCTGAGGGTGTAAGTTGGGTGCCGCTTTGTTCACCCCCCACAACCCATGCCCCCTGCCCTGGGGCTTACCTTAACCCCTGGAGACTGGGTTACGAAACTGCTTTACTCATCTGTGAGCAGCATCTCTTCGATTACCCCTTTCTCCAGTGGATAACATTGCCACCAGGTTCCGAATTTTAACACTGTACCCAGCCGCTCATGCCGCTGGAGGTGCAGATCTGCTACTTAGCTGAACCTTGCCTGGTACCGATTCTTCATCCTGAAAACCAAGACTAAGTTGTATACTTGCCTGCATAACTGCATTCTTGTTTTACTCCCATGGGTTAGAATTGCTTAACGGAAAATTGCAATGTGTCCTCTTTTTAAAGTGAAAAGTATTTCTTATGAAAAACATATACCTTTTTACATCTTCCTTGGTGTTAAAACAAATGTTGAAAGAATTCTTATTTTTATAAAATTGGTGTGGATCTTGTTTTTGAGTTGCGTCAATATTCATAGAAATTTGCCTAGCCCACGAGTGAGTAAGTTTCAATTCTATTAAGGGTACGGAGGCGAGGATTATGCTAACTCTTCCTTCACTTTAATACAAATAATTTTTACAGCAGCCTTATTTAAAACAACATTACACCACTACAGTTCCCAAAAATCCAGGGAAAGGAAAAACAACAGTCACTAATTTAGTCCTTTAACGATGTCCATGGCTCTCATCCCATAAACCTCAGTCGTCTCCCTTGCACTTCCTCTTTCATCGAAGAGGAACTCTCCCTTGTTTACGCATCGTTCTTCAAATTATCGTTCCCTGGAAAAAACACGGATCAGCCCAAAAAAAACTAATTATGCAAAACAGTCAAACAACAGTCCATCATGAAAAGATCATGTAAAACACTGTACTGAACAACATGAAATCAGTGCTTGGCAAAGCAAGAAGATAAATCAATGCAACACCTTACTAGTAAACAATTACTTACGGCCATACGGGGGAATCCGCAACCTGTGAGTTGGCGGGGAAGGGATAATCCTCGCTTCCGTGTCCTTAATAGAATTGAAACTTACCTACTTGTGGGCTAGGCAAATTTCTATTCTATGTCAGGACCGGAGGTGAGGATTCTGCTCCTTTGAAGCTTGTCGATAACCACCTGAGCCACATTCAGCACTGGCTTGAAACAGAACCTTTTAAAAGGTGGAATCCGATCACCAATCTGCGGCTCTCATCAGGTCCTCTAACCGAGCACCTAGGGTAAATGCCTTCAAAGCCATAGCCCCCGTGCTGAATGGGCACCAAAAACTCTCGTGTTGATGCCCGCCTCTTGCATCACCCACTGCACCCAACAGGTTATAGTGGGAGAAGAAACTGCCTTGAACGTTTTTTTAAAGGCTATCAGGAGTGGTCGTTCGCCTGGAGGGCGGACTTCCTCTGTAGCCTCCTCATAGGCTTTAAGGCATTGAACCACACAGAGCTTTGGAGATTCCCTGAAAGCAGGGTAAGAGATCATGCGAGTGTTGGACTTAGTACATCTAATCACTGTGAAGGTAACCCCCTCAGGAAAAAAAAACACTCACCGAGATGTCGAGGGCTCGGACGTCAGAAACTCTTCTGCAGGACACTAAACATAGCAACATTGCCAGCTTAGCCGACAACTCCTTCCTTGAAAGATAACGGTTGGGGTGCCAGGACAGAAACAGGTTCAACACCTGGTTCACGTCCCAAAGGGACGAGTAGCGGGGCTCAGGAGGCAACGACAAACAAATGCCCCTAAGAAGCTTTCAAACAAAAGGATGTTCCCCCAAGGACGCTCCATCCACCGGAGCGTGTCCTGCTGAAATAGCAGACCGTACCGTGTTCACAGACCTATAAGCCAAACCTCTTTTAGCGAGGCCAGCTAAATAATTAAGAACGTGGGTCAAATCTGCGACCACGTGATCCACTTCCCGTCGCAAACACCAACATACCCAGTGCGTCCAGGCTGATTTATACCTTTTGGACGTGCTATCAGCCCAGGCTCTGGATAGCAGGAATTCAGCATGTTCCGAAAGGCCCGGCAGCCTCCATCGCTGCCTGTAATCCGCCATGCCATGAGCTGAAGGGATCCGTCCTCCACAAACCGGTGAGGGGCACCCTCCAGACTCGTGAGAAGGAGGGGAGTCGGATTGGAGAATCTCAAGAAAGTTCCAGTAGAACCGGAAACTAAACTTGCAACCTCCAGAGCGGCGTCACCAGAACCACAGAGGCCCTTTGCCTGCGAACTAGGGCTGCTGCCCGAGTGATCATGGAGAACGGGGGGGAAACGCATACCCGCTCTCCTGGCTCCAATCTTGAGTCAACGCATCCGTCGCCAGTGGGTCTGGTCTCCAACTGAAAAACCGTGGGAGCTGGTGATCGAGACGGCACGCAAAGAGGTCGATGGAGAAAGGTCCACACCGCTCCTGCAGGCGGAGAAATTTTTTCGGATCCAGCTTCCACCCACTGGTGTCCCGCAAGTATCTGGAGTGCCAGTCCACGCCTAAATTGTCCCGATCTGAGAGGTATTCCACCGTCACCGAGATGTGATTGGCTAAGCAAAACTCCCAGAACTCCTTGGCGAGATTCGCCAAAACTTTGGACCGCGTGACGCCCAGGTGATTGATATACCGGACCGCCGAAACGTTGTCCATTTTCAGGAGCACTGAAGCTTGAACCTGGTCCTTGTTCCAGCAACGGACTGCGAAACAGCGCGCCAGCAACTCCAAACAATTGATGTGAAGTCGCTGTTCTAAAGGAGACCAACTTCTGCCGGTGGAGAAATCCCCGTACCGTGCTCTCCAGCCGGACCGGCTGGCATCCGACTCTATCACCAAGTCGCGAGCGGAACCAAAGATAGCTCTTCCGTTCCAGGCCTCCATGTGCTCCAGCCACCACTCCAATTAGTCTCTCACCTCCTCCGTCAGGGGAACCACCTGTGAATAAGTCAGACCTCTTCGCAGATGATGCACCTTCAAACACTGAAGGGCCCGGTAATGTAACAGACCCGGGAAGATTGCCTGGATGGAAGCCGAAAACAGGCCCACCAGGTGCGCAATCTGTCAAAGCGAGGGCCTCCATTTGGCTAGAGTATGGCAGATCTCGTGACGGATCCTCGCCACTTTCCTGGAGGGCAGGCTGAGCGACGCCGAGACAGAGTCTATAGTGTAACCTAGAAAAACCGCCTTCTGCGTCGGGACCATGAGCGATTTCTGTTCGTTGATCACGAACCCCAAGTCCTGAGGCAAAGACACCGCCAGCTGCAGATGGGAGCGCAATTGTACCGGACATTGGGCTAAGATGAGAATATCGTCTAAATAGACGATCAAGCGGACTCCGTGCGCCCTCAAGTATTCTACTGCCGGTTTGAGAACCTTGGTAAAGCACCAATGGGGCCGACGATACACACAAATTCGTAAGCCAGGCCGTGCCACAGAAACTGGAGGAATCGCCTGTGCGGTCGGAATATGGGTACCACGAGGTACGCCTCCTTCAGGTCCAGGCGCACCATCCAATCGAGGGGCCAGAGAACATCTCTGAGCAGATGAATGCTCTCCATTTTGAAGTGTCTGTACACCAGCCACTCGTTGAACTCCCGGAGGTTGATCACTGGTCTCCGCCCCCCTCCCGTCGGATTTGTCCACCAGGAAGAGGTTGCTGAGGAAACCCCCATGGTGAACGTTCGTACGGCAGACCGCTCCCTTGCGGAGTAAAGCGGTCACTTCCTCGTCTATCATGACCACGTCGGACGAGGAGAAAACTATGGGATGAGGCCGGACGGCCTGGTGGATGAACCATAAAACTATCTGGAACCCCCGCACTGTCTGTAGAACCCAGGCGTCCCCTTTAAGCGCCTCCCAAGCGGAGAAAAACTGTGGCAGCCTGCCACCAACTTGCAACATTGCCGCGGGAAAAACACTCACCGTTTGGGCTTCCGGAATTGCCACCTTTGTATCTGCCACGGCCCCAGAAGCGTTGTCCTCTGGTCAGGTAGAAGTTGTTGAAACGCTGGTCTGTTTGGTACTGTCCACGTCTGGAGCCTTGCCCCCTGCCCTGGGGGTTTCGGGTCTGGAAACAGCCGGCCGGATGGCCCCTACTCCGACCGGCCCCACGGAAAATCCGAGAATGAAAAACCCTTTTCATGCCCACCTGCGCTTTATCCAGGGAAGTAAACGTGGCGACGAACTTGCCCAGTTCCTTGAAGAAGGGCTCGCCAAACAAACCCCCTTGTGCGACCGCTCCTGCCTCAGAGTACGCCAAGTCGCCTAACTTAGGGTCGACTTTGATCAAAAGCGACCTACGCCTCTCAGTCGAGAGGGCACAATTCACGTTGCCCATAAAACAGATCGCACGTTGTGCCCACGCGGACCAAACCTGCGGGTCAATCAGGGAGCCCGAACTAAGGGCCTCCTCCATCATGTCCAGAATTTTCGTCATTGGACCAATGGCATCCAACAGCTTGTCCTGACAAGCGCGCCAGGAGCGGTCAATCCCTTTCTTAGGGTACTTTATAGGTTTCGCCAGGAATGTCGCCATTTTACCTTCAATATCTGGGGTCAAGGCTACTTTCCCCTCCAACGTAGGGCGAGGACACTCCGCCCGCAATCTACTCCGGGCCTCGTTCTCCAAGGGCTTCCTAAGTCTAGACGCTACATATTGGGCCGCTTTTTCACCAGGGACCCAACACGCCGAGCGGGGGTGGATGATATCATCCGGGTCTAACATATCCGAAATACCCGCCTTCGACGGTTCCGCAGGGCCAAACGGTCGCCAAGACCTTGAGGAACCGGCCTCATCGTCCGACCCATCGGGGGAATCTCCTACCTGCGTCTTAGGGGAAGCCGGTCGCGGGTCAAAATCCGATGGCGCCAGATCCTGGGTAGTTCAGGAGGCGCAGAGCGGTTTAAAAAGGTCTGCTTAAGGCGCGCAAACGCGTCCATGTCCACCCCAGCCTCACACTTTTTCTTGGGGGAGGTGGCCCTTCGTTGTCATTCGAGTTTCCCACAGACTCTCCACCTGGCGCTGAAGGACCAACCAGGGTCTGACCTATCCTTGCGCACAACTGCTCAATCTTATCAACCAGGCACTGCTCCATAGGGGTCATCATTCCATTGACCGCCCTATAAATGGAGTCATCTAATGCAGCGTAAAAGTCGTCGTCCCACTGTAAGTAGGACAAAGAATCCTCCTCCTGATAATAATCTTGTGCCATGCTCATAGGCCGCACTTTATTGGAGCAGTAAACCCGGAGGAGTGATCACGCAGGGCGTGAGGATTAGGGCTGAGGGTCTCTCAGGAAAATATGGAGGGCCAAAGGCACAAATTTTTGCGGGCGAACCACCCTCGGACGCCAGCACCCACAGGTACAGGTACAAAGGGTTCAGCTACCTGCCAGGCGTCCTCAACAGGCCTTAGGCCAAAAACTACCTACCCCAACACCCAGGGCGTGCAGAAATTAATTACGGTGCACCACACCACTACCGACCCGCAAAGCGGGCGTTTTAATGACTTTTGAAGGGAATAATACTGACCCAGGGCGATACAGGCAGCGCGGACAGTACCAGCTTAGCGGAGCGCACGAGTACTCTATGATTAAACGCCCTCTAGTGGCAGCAAGCTGCGACCGCGGGCGGGAATGCAAACAGGGTAAAACGAGCCGCGTAAGGAGCGCCGAGCATTCCCGCGGCAAACCAGGAAATCTGGAAAGGGGAAAACGCGCATTAGAGCACAAGAATACAATACCATCCCAGACCCCCAGCAACCATACACCAAGCAACCAGTAAGAGGAGAAAAGGCACTTAACTCTAGCTGCTAAGCAGCGAAGAAAGAGGAAGTGAAAGGGAGACGACTGAGGTTTATGGGATGAGAGCCATGGACATCGTTAAAGGACTAAATTAGTGACTGTTTTTCCTTTCCCTGGATTTTTGGGAAATGTAGTGGTGTAATGTTTTAAATAAGGCTGCTGTAAAAATGTGTATTAAAGCGAAGGAAGAGTTTGCATAATCCTCGCCTCCGGTCCTGACATAGAATCGCTGTGTACACAACAAATGTCTAACACTCTGTTAGTCCAAGGCTGCTCAACCACACTGCTACAAATGGAGCACTTTGGGTTTTTCGTTAAGCCCTGTACACTTCTGAGAAGAATCTCTGGACTCTTTGCACTATATAACCACTTAGTGGTATATCATATAAAGAGACAGATTCCTACGAAGACTAATACTCCTTTCTGCGTTTGAAGTAGGCAAACTTTAAAGGACAGTCTTTATGGAGCACAACATCCTGCCTTTTCCTGACCTAGCTCCAGACACACACTACTTCTGGAGACAGCTTTGTGTGCGGCCAGGCACATCCCTATTCAGGTGTCAGAAATAACTCCTCCCACCACCCTAGCCCAGGAAGGCCCATTAGCCTGGTGATGGGTCATCAGGGTATGCAAGAAATACCTCAGCTCCCTTTGTGCGACTGTCTGGAGTGACTGCACAACAAGAGCCCAGTTGTCAGCCAACCCAAACATGTATTCTACAGACAGGCAGAGGCACAGAATGATTAAGCAAGAAAATGCCTATCTTCTAAAAGGCGAATTTTCAAACACGTAATTTAAAAACCAACTTCACCGAAAGATGCATTTTTAAATTGTGAGGTTAGAGACTCTAAACTCATAATCTCATTTTGCTCCCAATGGGAAAATACACAAGAGATATTTCAAGGCAATCCCGTTACCTGATACGACCGCCTTGTAATGAAAGGCGAAATTAGCAGTCTTTTAATATTAGGACATGTAAAAACACATAGGTACATGTCCCACCTTTTAAATAGAACCGCATCCTGCCCATGGGATTGCTGGGGCCTACCTTAGTGGGTGACCAACATCTAGTAAAAGGGAGGGTTTGGGCCTGGCAAGTGGGTGCACTTGCCAGGTTGAAATGGCAGTGTAAAACTACACAAACACCCTTGACCTATGTGTGGGTTTTCTTTTCTGTACTCTTATTTTCCTACATATTGCTGCCTTCCTTTCTTTGAAAAAAGCGTGAACCTTGTGACAACCCTCTTTGTGATAATTGCTATGTTGCTTTGTAGATTCAGCGTCCACACAATCCCACAGCTGGGCATTTTGTACAGCTTTGTCTGGATCATTCATTGCCTATATTTCCGTTGCGGCGATCATTACGCTATCATTGCAATCTGCCATTGTTGGATGTTTTTATACACATGGACCATTGTATTATTTTTGTATCTTATCTTAATTTCTTCAATAAAAAGATTTGATCCCCAAAAAAGAATCTCTCTCTCTCTCTCTCTCTCTCTCTCTGCAGTGTCAGGTCTGAGACATGTTTGCAGAGCTACTCAGGTTGCTGGCACCATCAGTGCTTCAGGCCCTCTAGTAGCATTTGAATAACAGGCCCTGGGCAACCTGTGGTGCACTTTACTAGGGACTTACTTGCAAATCATGAATAACCCAATCACCAATACAATTTATACGCACTTTAGCACTGGTTAGCAGTGGTAGAGTGTCCAAAGTCCTTGAGCCAACAAAAACAGGTCAGAAAAAAAATAAGAGGAAGGCAGCAAAGTTTGGGGATAACCCCGCAAAAAGGGCCAGGTCCAACACTCTGCTTCCCCGATTGACCCAATCTGTGAATCTAGGCCACATACTTAGGACGCATGACAATGGACTTGCCTCTTAGTTCACTAATAGCAGTGTTATCGGAGTGGGGGCAGAAATGTTTTTAAGTGCCTATTTAAAAGCTCTCACTTTTAATTAATACTTCTCAATGCAGTGATATAATCTGAGGAACTAACTTAAAATGCTTCCGCGTGTTAAAGGAAAACACTTTTTCCAATTTTGAAGACAGCTCAACATATTCTAACATTTTTGCTTCATGATTTACAGGCCACATATTTTCAAGGCTCGGCTCTTACACTAGTGTTTAGAGCCCAAGTCAACCCTTGGCTCTGCAATCCGTGGCTTGCACACCTCAAAGACCAAATCTGGAAAACACACTTCTTCGCCACATTCATGCTGGGCAGCAGCCTTTCCCTTCTTCAACACAATGGATGGGGAAGCAGCAGTTGTGAAGAGCATCAGACAGTTCATGACAGCAGGAACCTATTGAAGAGGGTCTACCAGCACGAAATATAGACAAGGCGGAGTGGTCAACACAGGGCAAATGTGCATCCAGCGGCCAAAGATGCTAAAGCAAAAAACCACTCAGTTTACAGCCCTAACAATGTTAACAGATAATCATGATAGCAACTCTCTCCATCCGTCCCTGGCTAACTTTGTCACCAATCATCTCCTCCCACCAGCTGGAAGGAAAGCGACAGTTTGAGAGTAGTAGCATTCTACCCTTTTGATCTGTTAACCTCCACTGCTACCAAATCGTGAGGATACACTATATATCTGCTCATGCACCAGGCTCATCATGCCTTCATTCAAAGAGTACACAACCTCTGCTACTCAGGTGCTCAACCTCACATTCTGCATACCTACAAAGCCCCTAACTCAAAGCCCCATGGTCTAAATGGCATTCTAATCCAATCACCACACTCAAGGCCCGAGAATCAGGATGAAGTTTTTTGTAAAGAAGGGGAGTGCAAAATCATTGTAAGAGGACCTGGGGACACAGTAATTCGGGAATAATCTTGCATAGTACAGATTCATATAGCTGGGAGGATGAGCAAGAGAAAAATAGAAACATCCTGTCCCCCACTTAAGTCATTGGTACACAAAACCCCATCCTTCACCACACACTGCACGATAACACTGTGCATACTCCTACAAATAAACGCAGGCCTGGAGAAAAGCTAAGAAGACCATTAACACAATCCAAAATAACTTACACCACACAGTACACTAGGAGCACACCATAACAATCACAAAACTGGTTTTGGGTCATCTCAGTAACATTAATCTCTTATGATGGAACTACATGGCAAACAATTCTAGCCCAAACACACAGCAGTGTTTAAAAACCCCAATGGCAAACCCTGGGGAAAAGACATTTTAAGGGGTAGTAGATACTCCAGACAGCTTCACTACATATTTTGGTACCTCTCTAAGAACTATTATATCGCTAATAAGGTGGCCACTATATTTATTCCACAATTTAGATGCACAACTTAAAGAAGAGGAGGCAACTCATGCGTGTGCTGGGATCACAAAGCAGCTTGATCATGCAATGAGGCAAAGGCCTTCACTGGGTGGTCACTTTTGTAGGTACGCTGGCTGAGACTACTGAGCATTTCTAAAGGCATACCTCTTACCAGAAGTCTGATAAAGCTGGTGAAACACTGTCTAAACCAGGAGCTAACCCAAAGCCCCCTGTCTGTATTATGTTCCATATCAAAAGCTCCAGACCTAAAAACGAGGTGTGTATGTAGTAGAAGCAAAGCAGTGTAGGTATTTTCTTGTCTGGTCAGATTTAAGCAGCAGTTTCAGTTGTCACCACTGAGTGGAAGAGGCATCCACAAACTAAGTACGGGAGCAACCTCCCACCCCCTCCCATCTCTCCACTTTTTCAAAGGCAGAGTAACCGGGTCATCATAAATCCATATCTGGTTACTTTAATGAGAAAGCCATTTGCAGTTCACGAACAGAGATGAATGTAGATGGAAATGTCCAACGTAAGAACCACTGTTGTATAAAGTCACACAGGTGACCGAGACAAAAAATGAGAAATATAATTTGATAAATGTAAGCATCTAGCAAGATTCTGCCAAACCACCCCTGTTAAGATGGAGAACTCTGCAATAATACCAATAGAATATGAAACAGAAACCAAAAATGCAATTCACAAAGTACATAACTTTGCAGATATGTTCCATCATTTGTACTTTACCTCATAACAATCACATGGAGAAAATAAATTCCAGAAAACTGAAACATGTAAACTTTAGTTACTTTGAGTCCAATCACATCAGAACACAACGAAGTATATGAATTACAAAGCTGTATTTCAAGTCTGACACCTCAAATTCAAATGGGCCAAAGAAAAATTAGCAGCAAACTGTTTGAACATAAAACTCCAAACATTCCCATTAATGCTGCAATGTATACATTTCTACATTTAATACAAACGCGTCTTTAAATGGCATTAATTCATAATTTTGCTTGCTTTCAAATCAAAAAAAGTAATTAGGGTTCATTTGGAAATGGTTACGACAAAACTCAAATATTTCATATTCACGTTAAATGCTGCTTTCACTATGAGAAATGTTGCAGTTTCTTAAAGTAACCATAGCTGGCCAAACAGTAAAATGTACTCTTAGAAAGCAAACATAAAAAGGTACAGCTATATACATATTTACATACACAAATATACACAGACCCGTCGAAAAGATAACTGCCCATATAATTTACAAACGTTACTTATAATTTACACTCCATTCGTCTTTGAATCAGTGTTCCTGCTAAGCCTTATGCATGGGCAGCGAGTGGGCTGTTGTATGAAGAAAACCCTCAATGAGTGCACCGCAAAAACTGGACCACCAAATATACCACGCACTAGTGCCGCAAATCGCCTGTGCCTTCGAACGGGTAGGCTACTTGTCAGAAGAAGATCTGCATATCGTGCGAGTTTTACTTCTCGCTGAAGTGGGAATAATCACTCAGCACTGTATTGGCAATGTTGTAGTAAAATAAAATGTGGCGCAGCCGGTGCCAGGATGCGTTTTGGCATACCGGTAAATACGTGCATTTCTTTTTAAACAGATTTGTGAAGAGCGTCCAACAATGCATTTTAAACGAGGGGCAAGCTCCACACAGATAGCCCAGAATTTGCGTCCCATCTAATGTGGTGAAAAAAGTCCATAGGCACACTTCAGTATGACACGAAGAAAAGGAAGGAGAGAAAGGAGCAATCCAATCAAGACAAACAGGAAAAAGGGTTTAGAGGGCAACTGCAGACCAGGAGAGAAACTTAAGAGTACAATCATTCCCATGCTGGACAAATTTGAAATGCACCGTATAACTGCAGATACAAAATACATTCCCATTACTTTCTTAGACATTTCCATTCATCAGATACTCCGGTAGTGATAATTTTGTGACCTCTAAGAACAGGAGGCACACGTTTGGGTGGTTCTAGCAGTAACAAAAGGCAGGTAACAAGACTACAAAAAGTGCATTGATCTGCAGAAGAAAGTGCAAAAAGAAATGGTGACGATGAATGGTACTTTCACCCATCACGCAAGAAATGTTTTGTTGATACAATTTCCAGGCAACATATAGGTCTTTAGCCTAGACACATCATTTTACAGTACAGGTCAAAGTTTTCGATGCCCACGTAATTCCACTGACCCAGCTATCAACTGCAAGCATCACCGACTCACAATCACAAATTTTAGGAAAAGTCAAATTAAATCTAAATAAAGGAAAAACAATGTAAGGCTTAGAAAGAACACTGATCGGTTCACCCTTGTCACATCAGAATATCCACCTCGCCTTCGTGGTCCTCTTCATTGACTTTTACAGAGAGAACCTCTTCATTAACAAATAAACCACTTAATCTTTCCTTTCGCGCTTGTCTCTGCTCCTTTAGTTGTCTTTTCCGTAAGGCCTTCTGTTGAAGCTTCCTTTGTTTTGAACGTTTCTGGTGAAATACAAGAAAAATGGAAAGCAAAGAAAACCATTGGTCTTGTTTCTAAATAAAGCAACGAAAAAAAAGTAAATGACTGGAGTAACATTTTACATCTAAAATAGTATCATTTTGCCCAATTGCAGGTTATATGGATATCCAAACGTCCATATTATGAGACACACAACAAACTGAAACATGTTTTAATAGCTAGAGAACTTACCAGCAAATAAATCTGTTGCTAAGGGCCTCAAACCTGTGTTAACAGTTTTACTACTGGTTTATACAATACATGTCAAATTCCCAGGTGTATTCACAGCAAATAAAATAAAAATATATAAAATACGGAAACACCTGGATGAGTATCTATCCCAGCTATAGAACGACAAAACTATTACAAGAACATCTCTTGCCCCAGCTGTGTGTTTGATCTCACATTCAGGCAGTCAAGTTTTGTAAACCTGTGCCTGAATCATCAAGTAACTTCACTACAGATCTTCTGATTACTGATTATACACAAAGCATCCTCCTAGTGATGGGTAGTGTGCGAATTACTATATTCATATTGATTACATCTGAAATTATGCAACATTGCTAAAAGACAGATATACTTTAAGGTGGAATTTAAACAAAAACATACAAGACAGTAATAAAAAAATAAAAAATAATAATAAAAACCGACAGCCAACAAATACCGTGCAAAGTAATGGTTATAAAAACCTAAAAACCCTCATTTTCCTGTTAACACCTTGTGAGAGGCTGACTCAGTATATGATGTACACTTCTATAAGTGGACACCCTGCACTGATCCAGGCAACCCTTATGGTGCTTTAAGTGGTCTTAGACAACCTTAGAAAGCTCTCCAAGTGGTAGCTGTGGAGAGCAGCCTTCAGGCTTAATCCAAAAGGAGTGTAAAGCAGCTTGTTTTAACAGAACATTATCTTATAGGTATTACGTGAAAAAGAACCACAGTGTATTTATAAAAATATGTATTTATTATAAGACTCTTACTAGCACATGTAGATATCTCCTAGCCAGAGATATACACAATACTTTGCAATAGAAACAGGTAAGTAGCACAGAATATACAGTGGTCACGGGGGGGGGGGGGGGGGGGGGTTGCCTTAGGAACCAGGATACCTGCCCCAGGGGAGCCGGGTGCCTAGGTGTGAAGTGAGGTCGGAAACTGCCGTAAAACCCAATGGAGGACTTCAGGAAAGTGCAGCTGCTAGAGAAGGTTAAAGTGTCCGGTGGAACCCAAAGGTGCATTCAAGTAGAGAAGTACCTGAAAGCAGAGGGGACAGATGCGACCGCGAGGCACGGAAGACGAATGCCCACCGATGTTGGGTGCTGAAAAAGAGTGGACTGTGTTCTTGGAACTGCAGCTGTGTGGACCAGGAGACGCTGTGGAAGATCAGGAGCTGTGCCAAGTTGGATGTCGAAAGCTGACAGGTCGGTGTCCGGTGGGAGCACCAACAAGTCTTAGCAAAAAGAGGGGGGGGTGAGGGGATACTCCCCTGTCCTTTGTCCAGTTTAGCGCCAGAGCGGAAGCCAACGGTTCCCTGAGCTGGACTATGCATGGAGGACACCAAATGTGCCCTGCATGCAGACTATGTGGCGCTGGCAAGCGCGCCCACCCTGTCCCAATACACTAAACCCTGTCTTGGAAGTGGTCACACCTCCCTGTGACAGGATGCCTATTGTTCTGCCTTCCTCTGCTCGAGCTTGGCAGTAGGAGGGCAGAATCGAGTCTCTGGTCGGCAGCAGCCATGTTGTGCTGTCCGGGTCTAGAAGACTGGCACCGGGAGCACTGAGGACCTAACAGAGGGCCTTTACAGTGCTTGGAATCATACCTTCCACACCGTTTACGGTGTTGGAGGTAGGACTCAAACATAAAACGCAACCAGGTTTGTTACAGCCAGTTTCGAGATGGTCATCGCATATTGAAACGGTGCCCCTCTAGATGTTATATGGCTGTCTCACTTACAACCCAGGAGAATGGACTTTAAAGACTGTAGGGGTGTCCAGCTCATGCAGTGGGGCCCTCACACTCAGAACCAAGCACCCTGCCTTCAGGATTGAAAAGGCCTGCTGTAGGGGTGACTTCTAGGTTAAGTGAAGTGACCTTAGTAATAGGGAAACCTATATCTTTCGTGAGTGGTGCTAGCATAAGCCGACACAGGCTGCAATGGCAGGCCTGTAGAGATAGTTTGAATGGTCTCCCATAGGTGGAATAATACATGCTTCAGCCTATGGGGGAACCTCTGGGGTACCTATGTCCTGGGTATCTCAGTACCATATACCTGGGAACCCACAGTATCCAATCTGGGTTGAACCCAAGTACTTACCATAACAGTTTAGGGGGAAAAGCAGAGACTGGGGTCCGGATTAGCAGGGTCCCAGTCAGACTAGTCGTAAACAGCATTACATCAAGCAAAAAGTGGGGGTAACCATAAAAGCAAATCCTACAGGGGGGGGAACCTCTGAGGAGCCCTCTGTGGGATGCATTGTACCATGTACCCAAAGAAATCATTGTGGATTTATTGAAAGGAGTAGTTTAGTACCAAACACTCCTGTGTTCAGTGAACCATCCTGGTGCTGTGGAACTTGAGATATTGAGTTTCCAGCTCATGTTCTCTCTATGGTCTCACTGGCACTTACAATATTAGGAAATGGTCCCCAATATTGTAGGGGCATAGCTGCTAATGCAGATATGCCCTCACTTGTGGTATAGTGCACCTCGCCTTAGGACTGGAGGACTGCTAGAGAGGTGACCTATGCCTTAAGGCAGTGTAAGCTGGCATGGCACCCATGCAGTGTGTCATGCAGACTGTCGTTTTCTCCTTACTGGGGCATGTAAACTGCAAGAGCAGTGGCGTGGTCCCAGTGAGGGGGGCGTGGCCGCAAGGGCCCCTCTTCAGCTCCCAGTGTACCATTTACTAAGAACTAACAGGGGCTAGAAGTAACAATTGGGGGGTTTGCGGCACAGGGGTACTGGTTGACAGGAACCCTGTGAGCTACAATAGAAACCATATCAAAACCAGGCAAAACGTTGGGGTCTAAGCATGCAAAAGAGGCACTTTCTCACACATCGGACAGAGGGAAGGGTACAAAGGTCCGACTGCTCAGCCTGGCTATGCTTGGAGAATCTAGAGTACAAAGGAACTATCTTGCTTATCCAAAGACTGGAATAAATCTCGATGCAAAGCACAATAATCCATTTATCACAATATTTATACGTGTCATGACAGCTTCAACGAGCTAAGTATTCTGGCCAGTTGCGTCAACCAGAACCATGCAGACAAATCCCTATGATCATCATAAAGTACTACTTAGTTTATACAATTGCTACTCATTGACCAAGGCGCACGGAGGCAACACATCAAACATTTAAGAAATAATGTTCGATATTAACTTACAGCAAGTACAAAAATTAAAGCGGTCTCATTACCCCTAACAATGCATACCACTCCAACCCAAATCAAAAATATATCTCCCTAAGAGTGCAAAAAATAATAAAGATGGATTCCAAGCAACATGTACATCTCAATTAAACGTCAAAGAAGCTGTGTGGGAAAACAAAGCGAACAATGAGGAACCATAACCTCCGATCTCTCTCAGCACACTGGGCAGGTGGGATGCTCCTGTACTCTGACGGGACAATAGATGATAATGATGATGGAGGAGGGAGGGAGGGAGGGAGGGAGGAGGAGGACCTGCTCAGCTGATTACGGCAGTGTGTAGGTGGATCTCAAAGCCAAAACAAGCCCCACCTCCATTGAAAAGAAGTGAGAAGCAAGAACATGCATATGAAAAGAAGCCCAAGACAGCCCCCACAGCACAAAAAAAAAAACAACGAACAAAAAGCGTACAGGGGACGTTAAATAAAGGCGCACTGCTCGATGCAGTTTCGGAGGTGGGAGTGGTGTGCTTTGCAGGCAAACCAAGGAGAAAATCATCATATGGGCACCGTCAAAGGGGCACAGCGAGCGCTGCTTGAGGACAGCTGACCGACCAGCGCTGCTCTAGGACAGTTAAGGAATGAAATAGTGTTTACAAGGGTTAAAATAACTTGCAGCGTAAGAGCCCATGAAAAAGGGCCAGTCCATATAGGAGGTTACAATATTTAAAAAGGAGGGACTTAAGATATTTCGCCAAAGAAAAGGCCAAAGGAGCCAATACAAAAGACGGGAGGGGCTTAGAAAAACTGGGAGGTGCTTCAAGCCCATATCCCGAACACGGCAGGTCTCAAAAAGACACCGCAAACGCTGCATACGTGAGACCTAAAAAGGTAGATGTAGGTCCATAACTCACAGAAGAAATGTGTTCCTTGCCAGTTTTCGAAAGAATGGAAATAAAAACTGCCTTTTTTCTGTGCTGGAGGATAACAACCAGACGACGGTGCATTTACCAAGCAGGGAATGCCCTAGAATAGTAACATACGTCTCTGGACAAATGTCACTTAGCAATGGGTCTTTACTTTCTGAAGGAATGATTGCTACCACCATGCAACACAAAATGTAAGCATCTGAAGTCAGAATTAACTAAATTACAGTCTGTAATAACAAAAAGGATAAGTTACTTACCTGTAATCCTAGTTCTCTTCCAGGGGTATACTCATCAATAGTCATAAGCACTGAATAGTCCCGCCCATGTACAGGGACCCCAGAGCAATAACAAATGATTATATATATATATATATATATATATATATATATATATACACATACACATACACACATACATACATACACACAATATGCGTTTGTATAGGATTTGCATTATACCCACATGGGTTATATTTGAGAGTAGTCTGCAACTGCTTTTTAAAAAAATTATTATGAAATGAAAATATATGCAGCAGACTGACATTGGTAAACTGGTCACAGATCATTATACTGTACAAACATTACTAACGCACAATAATAGAAGCAAAGATCTTGTGGTAATGCGCGTCTAAGAAAGTGTTAAAATGCCAATTAATTTAGCACATGGCCATGAAAAAGAATTTATCTATGAATTTTAATCGATTTGTTGACAAGTATAATCTTGTTGATAACTCAAATACTATGTAATTATTTACAAATTCCAATGTGTGTTGAAAAGTTAAATGTGTAAAAACTACTAGTCTGTTGTCTAATGCACTTTCTGGGTAGTCATGTTATGTGACAGGCTATGGAGCACTTTATTTAAAATCGCCAATTAGAAACGGTAAAGTTGTTGGTGATCAAGCATATAGGACAGGTGAAACGCGTCCTACCAGCTGACTGATTACATTTATTTGGCCAGTACACGGCATCGTCAATCCTTATTTGTAAGAGGAATCTGCAAATATTTAAACGGACCTTGCTTGGGTGGTCCTTTGACAACGACGCACCCGCTGTTTGAGCCGCCGCGGCGGCTGTACCGGAGCGTGGAGGAAAAAGTTTCGAAGACCGCCGCCCCCGCAGTGTACACCGAAAAGTAGCAGAACAGGCACTCTTCGCACTAAGGAAGTGTTCCCGAAACCGAAGGCGAACGCCGGAGAGTAGGAGGACCCGCAACGCACGCCGGTGGTTTTCAGGTAGGAGACACCCTTTGAAAACCTTGCGGGTAGAGGGGAAGCCAGTGTTTACAACCTCGAGTCTACCAGCATTGTACTAGGAGAAACTGGCGGTTTCTGGCCAAGGCGATAAGCTGTAATTTACGTGAATATGTCAGCTTGTGAACTACAAGAGAGAGGAATGGGCACTCCATTTTTAATGATACTATTGTACCCACAAAGAGAACGGGAACAGTTGAAAAAAAACGATAAAGTTTCAGATGTGACAGCGCGACTAAAGTGTCTAGAGAAATTGAAGCGCAGCGAGTTATCAAAATGGTGGGAGTCGAAATCCGGTCAGCGCTATCTGGAAGTGAAATGCATTCCACGAGGGCTGCGCATTTTGGTAGCCCCTACATATGAAGACCCCAAACCCCAATATGCTTTGTGAATGGGCAGACAATAACCATGAGTCATCTAGGAGAATGCTTGCAATCCTAGTGAAGTATGCGGAAATAGACCGACAAAAAATCTTGGAAGAAATCTCCCAAATACTAGAAATGCTCGACAAAGAAGCTGATCAAGAACCTATCAACAAGTTCAAAAAAGAAATGGAGAGCCTTAAGAAATTGAAAGTAACAATCAGAGAAAGTAAGGCACAGAAGTTCTTAAGAGACAAGAACGATTATGAACGTGGGAAGATTTATACCTTTGCCAAAAAATTTGAAAAACGTAAGGAGACTAAGAATGAATCCTAAAGGACAGACAAGAGCAGAGGCGCAATCAGATCACAGTAGTATTTAAAGCTCCGAAGTAAACACTGATCTAGAGGAAGGACAAAATAGTCAATGCAGTGGAGCAGCACCATCGATTATAGAGGAATTTGATTTTCTAGAACAAGAAAGGAGATTCAATCTCCGACCAAGACCCCAAGTAAATTACGAAGGCAAACAAAGAGTAAGAGGCAGAGGCAACGGAGCCGCAAAGGGGCCAAACCAGGCCAATGCCACAAATATGAAAAAGAACAAATGGATTCATTTGCGACGGAAAATGAAGCTACAATAATCAACTTGACTGACATTGTATTATCAAATGATGAGAAAAATATCCTCAAACTTGGCCTATCAAACTGTCCACCAGCAGAATTTAATTACGCAACAATGCAAGTGGATGTCTTTAAAATTGTAAGAACTTTAAAGTTAAAAAAACATTTTGCTCAAAGCCAACAACGAAAACCACTTGCAGCAAGTAATGTATCCATGGTTGAGGGTCCAACAGGTAAACTGTCTGTGGCGGATATGGATCTTCTGCTTGAATTAAGGTGTTTAGATATGATTGAAGAAAGTCCGCAGAGTATGAATATAAATACTTCTATGGAAAGCAATTCACCTAGCCATTTTGAGGCTATGACAATATCAGAGTCAAGTATTTGAAGTAGCAAGAGAACAAGAAGTAGACATCACTGGCAATGCACCCACCAATTTCAGACCAGCTTCCAGATTTGTACCAATGAACACTAAAGACTCAGTGGACGTATTCAATGAATTGGTGATCAATGATCTTACAAAATTGGAAAAATGCACGAGTGTAAAACATAAAACCCTCACACAGCATGAAAAAGAGTATTCTGCTTTAATTACCAAACTTACATGTAAGGGTAATTTCATTGTGAGGGACACTGACAAGGGTGGGAACGTTGTCCTTTGGGATAAAGCTAACTACCTTGAAGAAGCTTATAAACAGCTTAACAACCGAAACAATTATGCTAAAAATAACTGAGGGAATCATGCATAGTAGTTTTAGGTTGTATAATGAACAGTTGCAAGAGTGGTACAATCAATGTTTAATTACACATGAGGAATTCCAGTTTCTTAAAATTGACAGCCCTGTAGTACCCGTATTTTATTTAATTCCTAAAGGTACATAAAAATGCAGAGAACCCTCCAGGCCGCTCAATTATTTCTGCAATTGGCGGAGCTCTGGAAAACACTTCTAAATACATCAACTCCTTTCTATGCCCTCTTGTTAAACTTCTTCCTTCCTATATCCAAGATACGGGAGACTTCCTAAAGAAAATCTATGACCTGCCATGGGAACAAGATCTGTTACTAGTTACCATAGATGTGACAACCTTGTATACTAGCATTAGACATGAGGACGGACTCAAGGCTACGAAACATTATTTAAGTAACCGTCCGATCAAGTTGTGGTCACATACACAGATGCTACTTGCCATGATTTCGGTTTGCATAAAAAGTAATTATTTTCTCTTCAATGATGAACTGTTTCATCAGGTCTGCGGGACAGCGATGGGCACCTGCTTCGCCCCCAGCTACGCAAATCTGCATATGGGCTGGTGGGAGGAGCAGGTGGTCCGGGTCGTGCACCAGACAGAGTGGGAAGACAATGTATTAATTTGGAGTAGATTTATCGACGACCTATTCGTCGTATGGAAAGGGACTGAGGCATCAGTAAAAATCTTCATTAAAAAAAATGCAGGTGAACGTTTTAAATCTAAGATTCACCAGTACCATCAGTAACAGTTCCGTTAATTTCTTGGACTTGACCATTTATGTTAAAGACTCCAAACTACTTTCAAAGCTCTACAGGAAACCAACGGCAGGGAACACGCTGCTAACATGCAACTAGTTTCCACCCCCAAAACCTGATAAGAAGTATACCTTATGGGGAATGCCTAAGGACAATCCGTAATTGTAGTGAGCAAGATGTACGAGACAGTGAATTGAAGAATCTTAGATCTCCGTTTCGAGCATGAGGCTATACAGAAGAGAATGTGCAAGCAGCAACTAGCAAAGCTAAAAAGAGAACGAGAGAAGATATCCTGTTCAATAAGAGCAAGATCAAACGAGAAGAGACACAAGAAAATCATGTTAGAATGATTACCTCGTTTAATCGTCAGCAAGGCCAAGTGAGGAATATCTTAACCAGACACTGGCACCTAATACGCAATGACCTGTTATTCGGGAAGTTAGTTCGGAAGAAACCAGCAGTTACCTTTAGAAGAGCGCGCTCTTTTAAACAGATGCTAGTCAGCAACAAGTTTAAAAAAAAAAAAAAAAAAAAAAAAAGCAGGGGACTCAGAAGACTACATGGCTAAAGCGTAAAGAAGGCTTCATTAAGTGTACTAAATGTAAAGCCTGTAGTCATAGTAAACACACAGTCCTACATATTGGGACTCTAGGAGTAAAAAAGATCAAAGGGTTCTTTTCGTGCAAAACAGACTTTGCAGTCTACGTCCTCCAATGCCCTTGTGGCACGTAGGCAGCCCAATCCATCCTGTTCATAAAAGGGTGTTACAACATCTTAGAGCCATTCGTAATGGCGATAGGACTGACCCAAAAGCGCGTCATTTCGAATCTCATCATGAGAAAAATACACAAGGTTTAACATACTTTGTAATCGATTGTATTCCACCAAATGCCCGAGGGGGTAATCGAGAAAAGAAAGTCAGAAGGCTAGAGTCCTGCTACATCTTAGAACTAAACACACAAATCCTGATGGGACTAAATATGGAAAAGGATTTGATTACACATTCGTGAATCTCCTCTATGTGTGTTTCTGTGCATTACTTTTTTGCGAAAAGAACACACATCCTCTCATCAATTGTTTTTAACCGTTTCGTTTTGTAATTAATATAGTCAAAAAGTTTTCTTTTTTAACACGTAAATAAACAGACAGGGACTGTGTACATATACAATGATCAATTGCCCACTGGGGCTTGACACAAATAGTTACATGAGTTAGTAATATGCATTTGTATAGGATTTGCATTATACCCACATGGGTTATATTTGCGAGTAGTCTGCAACTGTTTTTTGTTTTTTTTAATTAATAAATTAAATGAAAATATATGAAGCAGACTGACATTGGTAAACTGGTCACAGTTCATTGTACTGTACAAACATGCCGCGCAATACCAACGCACAATAACAGAAGCAAAGAGCTTGTGGTAATGCGCGTCTAAGAAAGTGTTAAAATGCAAATTAATTTAGCACACGACTATGAAAACAAAGCATTTATCTATGAATTTTAATTGATTTGCTGACAAGTATAATCTTCTTGACAACTCAAATGCAATACTATGTAATTATTTACAAATTCAAATGTGTGTTGAAAAGTTCAATGTGTAAAAACGACTAGTCTGTTGTCTAATGCACTTTCTGGGTAGTCATGTTATGTGACACGCTATGGAGCACTTTATTTAAAATGGCCGATTAGAAACGGTAAAGTTGTTGGTGATCAAGCCTACAGGACAGGCGAAACGCGTCCTACCAGCTGACTGATTACATTTATTTGGCCAGTACACAGCGTCGTCAATCCTTATTTCTATGAGGAATCTGCAAACATATACACACACACATCCAATATACATGTAATATGCATAAATATACATATACAGCCTAAAAAAACATTACTAGGCTCAAATATGCCACAATTGCATTGTAACACTTTTACATTTGAAATTATAAAGAAATAAAACACCATGATATTTTCATGATGCAGATAAAGAAAACTGCTTCCAGTTGTCTTTGAAAAACACAGCCTTTATTTTCAAAGGCAAAAATGGCAAGATCATAGAGGCAGATTAGCCTAGAGAGGCTGCATATAGAAAAGTTGGAAAAAACTGGTGCCGTGCCTTTAAGACCCCCAGAAACCCCCAGGCTCCCATCATGCACCACAGGTGACAGGTCAGTTCTTTTTGGACGGCGTATAACAGTGTAAGCACAGCATGGGTAATGGATACATATTCATCGCCATGGTATTCGTCCAGGAAGGAGGGTAGGTTGCTTATGACTATTGATGAGTATACCCCTGGAAAAGAACTAGGATTACAGGTAAGTAACTAATGCTTCTCCTCCAGGGGATACTCATCAATAGTCATAAGCACTGAATAGAATAGCAAGCCCATCCCGATACCCTGCGGATGAATACCAGCATATCATAACCTGTTAACAAAACATGTATTACCCAAACAAGTTTCTCAAGGATACTTGCCCAAACGGAGCATCTGCTTGAGTGTCAGAATCAAGACAGTAATGGCGTGCGAAAGTGTGAACCGAACGCCATGTGGCTGCTTTACATATTTCCTGAATCAGTACATTTGTAAGCATAGCTACAGTAGCGGCTTTGCCCCTTGTAGAATGAGCTCTCGGCTTGCCCGGAAGCTGTTTGTTTGCCAGCAGAAAAAATAACATGATACTGGACACTATCCATCTAGCAATGGATCTTTTAGAGGCAGGTAAAAACCAGTGTTCAAAGGACCAGAATTAACAAAAAGCTGGTCTACCTTTCTTACACTCCTTGTTTGGTCTAGATAAAATGTTAACACTTTTCAAATCTAGGGAATGCAAAGATTTCTCAGCAGGAGTGACAGGGTTAGCAAAGAAAGTGGGAAGAGTGATCGACTGGTTGATGTGAAAATCCGAAACTACCTTATGGAGGAACCTCGGATGAGTTCTTAGCACCACTCTTTCATGGAACACAACATAGGGCTCCGTAGAGCACAAGGCCTGTATCTCGCTCACTCTGCGAGCAGACGTGATTGCCAATAGAAAAGCGGTCTTCCACAAAAGATGTTGGACGGTGGCCTTGTGAATAGGTTCGAAAGGAGGGCCCCATTAACTTGGAGAGAACCACATTAAACTCCCAGAAAGGGGATGGCACCCTAACGGGTGGATAGACTTTTGAGACCCTCCAGGAAGTACTTTACCTCTGGCATTTGGAAGAAAGAAGCCTGAGGGGGACTTTCTATAAGCTGTAATCGCAGCCAGGTGATCCTTTATGGAGGAATATTCCAAACCTGCTTGGGCCAAGTACAATAAATAGGGCAACAGTACCTGCTCTTGACCCTGAATCGGATCATGACCATTAGCATTACACCACATGTAAAAACACTTCCACTTGAAAGCGTAAGATTTTCTCGTCGAAGGTCTCCGTGCTTCTTTTAAGATCTGCATGCAGTCTTGAGAGACCTAAATGTCCATATTGGATGAAATCAGGAGCCATGCTGCTAGCCTCAGGGACGGCAGACCTTGCCGCTGTCCTTGGTCAGTAGATCTGGAAGGCATTGCAACCTCCTGCGTGGCACTTTGGACAGATGAAGAAGGTCCGGGTACCTTCACTGGCAAGGCCACTCTGGTGTAATCAGGATCATTTCGGTCTTGCATTTGTACAGCTTTCTAATTACCAGGGGAATAAGTGGAACTGGCGGAAAAGCGTAGAGCAATGTCTCTGACCAGTCTGTCATCAAAGCATTCCCCTTGAAGCCTGGTTGAGGGTATCTGGAGACGAAGACCCTGCATTTTGCGTTTTCCGCGTCCGCGTTCCCCAGCTGCGGAAGATGTCTTGCGCTACCGTTTAGAACACAGTTGTGCGCTTCTGAGAAATGCCTACTTAGGCCGTCTGCTTCGACATGGAGGACGCCTGGAAGGTGAACTGCTGAGATCCTCATGTTTCTTGCCAGAAGCCACTTCCAAATCACCTGCACAACCAGAGACAGGGGTCTGGACCTGGTTCCCCCCTGCTTGTTCAGGTAATACATTGTTGTGGTATTGTCCGTCTGAACAAGCAAAGCAGTTGACTTGATGGAGGGAAAGAACGCCTTGAGGGGCCAGATGCACCGCCCGGAACTCCAGCATATTTATGTGGTACAGCTGTTCTTTTTCGGACCACATCCCCTGTATCCGCAGAGACTCCATGTCAGCACCCCAACCCTGAAGGGAGGCGTCAGTCACCAGAGTCTGCTTGGGCAGCTCCTCGTGAAACGGTACTCCCATCAGGAGAGGAGATCGTTGCATCCACCATCTGAGGGAGAGCTGGACTGACAGAGGCAAGGTTACAGTGTCCTCCCAGCGATTGGAAATTTGGGACCATTGATCCTCCAGAGTTTGCTGTAGAGGTCTCATGTGAAGCCTGGCGTTTGGGACCAGAAAAATGCACAAGGCCATCGATCCCAGTAGAGATGAGACCTGTCTGGCCGTGGGGTGAGGTTTCCGCAGGAGAGCCAGACACCTCAGGAGAATGGATGATCGTCTCTCCTCCAAAGGAAACACTTTTGCGCTTACCGTATCCAGCGTTGCGCCTCGGCGTGGGATTGAGGATGGATTTTTTTAAAGTTTACATGCAGACCTAACTGATGCATCAGCTGAATGCAGTAAGCGAGATGTTCCTGCAGAAGAGCTGGCGACGCACTTTTTAGTAGCCAATCGTCTAGGTAAGGGTAGATGAAGATTTTCTTCCTCCTCAGGAACACCGCCACCACAGCCATGCACTTTGAGAAATCTTAAGAACTTCCAATGCCCTTGAGAGATGGGGAAATGGGTATCTTGAAGATCTATAGAGCAAATCCAGTCCCCTTGATCTAAGCCAGCATCCTGAACCTCTCCCGCCGAATGAACTTGCTGAGAAGCCTAAGATCTAGTATTGGCCTGAATTCCTTGTTTGGAACTTTCTTTGGGACCAAGAACTAACAGGAATAGATTCCCTGTTGACTCAGGGTACCTCCTTGATGGCCTCTTTTTGTTGGAGAGCAGAAATCTCCTCTCGGAAGAGGTGGATGCAACAGACTGCAGACGTCCGAGGAGGAACAGAAGGTGGAGGAGACTTGAATTGATAGAGTACCCATTGAGCATCCACTTGTCTAGTGTTATTTTTGTCCACTAGTCCAGATGAAAACTGACACTTTACCCCCACCGGAGTGGGTAACGGAGTTAGGGGAAGCAAGCACTCACTGATTCTGCTGGTGCTTGGCAGCAGGTGTAGACAGTCTGGAGTTCCCTCCTCGTCCTCTACCAGGAGGACACTGGTTGGACTGATCTTCCCGGATGTTGCTGGGAGGACCACTGAGGGGTCTGAACCCTCTGTTGGTATTGGCGTCAATCGTAGGGGCGATAGCATTGCCTGAAGTCCTTCCTCCTCGAACCCAACCGCCTTCACAGTGTCCAGTTCGGTCTTCATCCTGGACATTTCGTCATCAGCAGGGGAGCAGAGGAGCGATGTCCCATTGAAAGAAACATTGAGGATACGATGTGGAGCCTCTGGCTTCAAACCAGTCAGTCTCAGCCAGGGAGAGCGACGGGCACAAATCCCATGTGAGTATCCATGGGCAGCTAAGTCAGAGGCATCAGCTGCTGCACTGATGACCTGATCGGCCACCAGACCCCCTTCATGGAGAACCTCCAGGAAGTCCTGTGTCTTCCTTTGGTAGCTTCTCTGTGAAGGGTGAGAGAGCGAGTCCCACAGAGAGCAGTCGTACTGACCCAGTAAGGCCGAGGCGCTGGCTACCTTCATAAAGGGTGCTGAGGTGTTGCACATCCTCGTGCCGATGGAATCCATGGCCTTACTGTCTTGATCGGGGGTACTGCAGATGATGCTGCCCCCGTCTGGTTCTTCCGTGCTGCTGACACAATAACAGAGTCCGGAAGAGGGTCAGCTCTCAGGAAAAGCGGGTCCTGCTCAGGAGCCTTGTATTTCTTAGTGATCCACGATGGAGCCTCCCCCACCGACGGTGGAGTCAGGAATTTCTGAAGAGCAGGCTCTAGTGGGCCAGGCACCAGGGGAAGCAAAGGCCTAGATGAAGACCTGTGATGAAGTGTTTCGAAGATGACTGACTTTGCAGGAGTAGAAACAGGCAACTTAATATGAAGCTTCGCAGCACCCCTACACAAGACCTCATTGAAGGTTACAATGTCATCAATGGGCGATACTCTACTCGGGAGGGAAAGGAAGAAAGAGTAGGAGAGTAGTCTGCCTTCGATGGTCTGGAGTCTGAGGACCACAAAGAAGATCTGTGGCTTCGTCTTCTAGGAGAGCAGTGGCGAGATCTGGACGCCCGACTCCTAGGGGAACGTGATGTGCGCCTTCTCAAAGCAGGTGACCTTTGCGGAGTGGCACGTCACCCAGAAGAGTGAACTGAATGTATTATGGGGGATCTGAATCTGCTAGGGGTACGTCAAGGTCTTATCCTTCGGATCTTCCACTCCCTTATGTCCCCCCCAGCCATCTCGGGGAGATGTTAGTTACCGGGGCTGGAGCCGGAACTGGTGAGGTTTCAGGAGTGACTTGCACTATCTGAAGTTCCAGGGGGGGGGGGAAGAGACTCCTGGAGGTCACGACCTGGACGTCCTTCAGCGTTGAGCGGTCTCTCGATGTCGCCCTGGGTCTCTTGGCAGGAGGAGACCTGCGACTGGACTGCAATCTCCTTTTTAGCCTGCATATGTATATTTATGCATATTTCATATAATTTGTTATTGCTCGGGGGTCCCGGCACGTGGGCGGGACTATTCAGTGCTTATGACTATTGAGTATCCCCTGGAAGAGAAGTCATATTTCTAAGCATGACCACTTTCAAGACTACTGAGGCCCAAGTTGTATAGCCAACTGTTATGTTTTATATAGGTACCCCAATATATGCTCAGGTAGTCACCCAACCTTTCACCTATATTCTCCCCTACCATTACACTACATAACAGTTCTTCGGACTGACCTTTTACCTAGTTATGATACTGCTTACAGGACGTAGGGTTTTCCCTGACAGCTAGCCTCATACATTATGCATGAGGATTCTTGGAAACTCAGCAGGACGAACATCTCCTGCATAATAACGATGTATAAGGGTCATTCCTTCTGTCATCCTAAGTCCGACATGACACAGCAAGGTAGAAACCCCGAGGGTACCACTTTGGGTACATAAACACCATATCTTGCTGAGGTAGTCAGAGGAGAAAAGGACTTCCATGCTGACGCACTGACGCGAGACACTGAGGTTCCTGCACACAGACACTCCAGCTCGCAGTGGTCTGACATCCTTCGAGGGGTGTCCATCTCGAGACCAAGACTGGGTCCCACAGTCTCACTTTAGGTAATGAGGTTGACTTTATCCGGGAGGAATTCTTGGCTTTACACCTATATACATGCTTGGTACACTTAAGTACATCTAGTTAGGGTCGCATCGTAGGAGTACGCATTTTACGGTCATGTATTTTATATACTTGCCTGTATTCATTGTTTTAGCACAATGGTAGGAATCTACCATCCTTTTACTCGGTTAGTGTTTCTAATCATTTATATCGGTTTCGGTCTAATGGTTGTTTCAGCACACCTATTGTACACAAGAATGACACTGGTTCAATAAATGCTTATTAGAAAACGTCCCCATAGTTTATTCGGTGTATCTCTGAGACAAATTAAGCACGAGTGACTGAGCGAAAAGTATAGCACGGTTTCCACGATCCTGAGGGATCAGGGTTGTCATGTTCAATAGTTGCCAAGAACTATTCTCACCTCGGTAAGAGGGGTTTCTAGTGGCACTGTGAGCTAGCTTGTACATAGGCTAACATACCCAGCGGGGGTGTCTAGAATCAGTCTGGACACCGATCCTACAGGGCATGTTGTCTAAACATGCAGGTCCTATACAGGTTTATAGGGACTACCCGACAACACGTATACCATCCACAATCAATGTAGAGAAATTGGAAGGCACCTGAAACGAGATAAAAATGTATGGCTACGCAATAACTTTTTTGGGGGGAGGAAGCAGAAGAAATAAACACTCGCCTGTTCTATTTACAAACACCATGATTTACATTGCTAAACATGCAGTGACCTCAACTTTGAAAACTTCTCCCAAGCAGTAACGCCTTCTTCAGAGAAAACGTGACAAAAGTATTGAACGAAAAATACAGTTAAGGAAATGAATAACTAATGTCCATACCAACCTCAGACTTTGATTTTTTTGTTTTACTTTCAGCATAACTGTTGTTCAGGGCTATCTTACAAACCTTTCCAAAAAGAACAAGAATGTGTTCCAAACAACTTGTCTTTCCTAAACGCCTCTTTGGCATCAGATACAGTGCCTGAGATTTAGCACGGCAATGGTCAACCTGCTGTTGAAGAAGCCAAGAGCGGATCCAAAATGTTTTAAGAATTATCGCCCAGTATCCCTGCTAACATTTCCGGCTAAAATCTTGTTGTGGCATGTATAAATCCTGTACGAAATTCATGGAAGATCATCAATTGTTCCATTCAGGTTTTCAGAACCATCATGGTACTGAGCTGGTGATACTCTGTACTGATTGAGTTTAGATTGGCGGCTGATCAGAACAAATCTTCCTTGTTGATTCTGCTGGACCTTACAGCAGTATTTCATACAGTGGACCATCAAATGCTTTTGCACCGGTTAATGAGTGTGGGATTACGGGGTCTGCACTTTTATGGATTTCTTCGTTCTTGAACGATCAGCCACAGAGGGTGTAGATGGGTGGTCATGTTTCCAGAGAAAGGACGCTTTCTTGCGGGGTTCCTCCGGGATCGGCGCTGTCCCCATTGCTGTTTAATATCCATCTATATCCACTGATAGCAGCATTAGCACACTATTGCTAACTATTTCCTCGGTGGCAGAACAAGGGAACGGTTTGAGTGCTCCGTATCAGTAGGAATTGTTGGTTCATGTGATTAACCCGCAGTTTAAAATACCTCATTATTGACTTGCTGTAAAAAACTATTGCCGATTTGCACAAGAAAAATATTTTTATTATCTTTGCTGACCCTATATTTTTAATTACAATTGCCGATTTGCACACTAAAAATATATTTTTTGCTGATTTCCACTTTGCGGTGACACGTAGGATCCAACCCCCGGCACGAGCTGTGTTCAATGCTCGGCGGGCAGGAAGGCCTCGTGCACCATTTCCGGTAGTAGCGCCTCAGACGCTCGGGGCAGCGGTCTAGTTGCTGCACCCGACGGCGGAAGAGGTGCATAAATCAAGCCCATGACGCGACGGCGCAGCGGACGCGCCGCTGGCGCGCCTGAGGCTAGCCCGTCTGCGCCCGACCGGGGCCTAGGGTCAGAACCCCTGCTTCCTGTACCCCAGGACACCTAAGATACTCTGGATTGCAATTGCTGCAACTCAACAAAATCCCTAGGGCCAAATGCCTCCATTCGTTACGATCAGATAGCCCCCATCCTAAATGCCCTCACTGCCCCTTCACATTCACTCCCCACTTCCCTCCCTCCTCCTCCTCCTCTAGTCCAGTCATTAATTTCCTCCTGCTAAACTGCAGATCCCTTCCTAAACACTCCACGGAAATCTCGCTCCTTTTACAAAGACTCCTCCCCCGAGGTGTTTAACCGAAACATGGCTCAGTGCCAGCTCCGATCCAGACATCGTTCAATCATTTCCCCAGGGATATGTGATCCAGAGAGTAGATAGGTCCCCAGGCAAAGGTGGAGGAATCGCGATTATCTATAAGGACCATCTCACTTGCTGCCTTCTTGGCAGCCCTCTCCAGGACTGCGAGAAAGTCCACTTCTCCCTACAATTCTCCCCCCCTTCTCTCACTCTCAGGCATTCTGATCTACCGTCCCCCGGGGACAGTAGGCACTTTCTGTAAATCCCTGGTGGAAACTACCATCACCCTTGCCAGCTCCTCTGCGAACTTCCTGCTTCTTGGCGATCTTAATTTCGACGATTATAGGTCCACAGTAGCAGTTGAACTAGCAAAAGACCTTGCTTCCATCCAATTGGTGCAAAAAGTTCTCCTTCCCACACACTCACAGGGACACTGTCCTGACCCATTGTTCACCAATTTGGAGACCCTTCAGGGAAAAGACCCTATCCCCATCCCCTGGTCCGACCACCATCTGGTGCCTTTTTCCTGGCACCCCCAAACTCCTACTCCTCCAGCCCCCCCCACTCGGATCCTTATCTGTCCCTGGTCCAAGTTTCCCCAGGAGAAATGGATCCATGAACTCAGAAAGAGCACACCCCAGTCTACTTCCTGCCCGGTGGCAATGTATAATAACTTCCGGAGCTGGATAGATGACTCTTAACCTCGTCCTTCCGAAGGTCCGGATCACCAAAAAGCATGGCTCCACTAGATCGCCTTGGTACTTGGCTGAATTGCGCAATTTCAAACAGAGTTGCAAAACTTTAGAAAGAAAATGGAGGAAAGATTTTGCGGCTGAAACAAGTTCATCTACAAGGAAGCTATACGCAACTACAGAAAGGAATCGAGGAAAGTCCAGGCAGCCTATTACGAGGCAAAAATTCAGCAAGCGGCGAATTCCCCCAGAGAGACCTTTGCCATTATAAACAGACTTCTTAAATGTCCAGCCCCTCCTATCCCCACAGACCCCCATGGAACTCGTTGCGAAAACCAGGCCAAGTTCTTTGATAATAAAATTCAGATCATTCTAAAAACCCTCCCTCCAATTGACCCAGCGACGTGCTCCCCTACAGACCCCCCCCCCCTCTACCACTCACCGCCTAGAATGCTTCCCCCCCCCCCTCTTTCTCTGGAAACGCTCCGGACGCTTCTGCCTACAGTAAAAAGTGGCTCACCTAGAGACCCGGCGCCCATGAACATCCTAACCAAAGCTGCTTCTATCAATCGGTCCCACAATCACCCAAACTATCAATGCCTCTCTCTGCACGGGAAAAGTCCCCCCACTTTGGAAGGAAGCTATGGTTAAGACCCTTCTCAAAAAAACGCACTCTTCATTCTCTGTCCACTCGCTCAATAGTCATGCCTAGCGCTGGGAGGCCTCCGGGTAGCCATGCGCTTTATAAATGCCCTTTTCATTTCAACACAGTTGGATTGCCAACTATTTAACTATGCAGATGATACCCAGCTGATCTTACAGATTGAGAGTTCAACGCAGGCACAGTTAAATGTGCAGAATATTCTAAGGTTCACTGTGAACTGGCTGACAGAAAACTTCCTGAAATTGAACCCAGAAAAGACAGAGGTTCTGGCTATCCCCATGAAGGGAATCCATGGATGGTTGGTTTTTGGCCCCGAGAGCTAGGTCCTGTCCCAGAATCCGTGCCAGCAGTGAAAAGTCTCGTTATCAAACTGGACAGTAACCTGTAAATGGCTAGGCAGGTGGCATCAGTGGTTGGAAGCTGCACAGGTCTTCTTCGAAAGCTCCGGAAATTGATTCCTATTCTCTCTTTTACAATTATGAGAACAGTGGTGGCTGCATTGATCATGTTCGACTATGGCAATGCCTTGTACATCGGCCTCCTCAATAAGTTGCTGGGTAAACTTCAAGTGGTTATGAATAATGCCGCAAGACTATTGTTCAAGCTCCCAAGACGGGCACATGCTGTGCTCCTGATGCAACAATTGCACTGGCTACCAGTCAAATATAAGACCTAGGTTTAAAGGCCTATGTATTGCGCACAAGGCATTGTATGGCATAGTACAAGCCTGTATTTAAGACCTGCTGAGGCGCAATGGGGCAGGACAGAGTCTTCACTCTTCTGAGGCGATCTTGATGAACTGTCTATGCTTTAATAAATCAACCATGGGCGGTCGGGCTTTTTCAGTTCTGATACCACAGATTAGCGGAAAGTTTGAGGAGAGAAACCAATCTCCTCCCCTTATGGAGGAGATTGAAAACGTTCTTATTTGAACAATCTTTTG
The DNA here is from genome assembly GCF_964204655.1 of Triturus cristatus. Classification (NCBI taxonomy): domain Eukaryota; kingdom Metazoa; phylum Chordata; class Amphibia; order Caudata; family Salamandridae; genus Triturus; species Triturus cristatus. The sequence continues at coordinate 899,104,867 of NC_140588.1, forward strand.
GAAGAGGAAGACTCATTTTAATATCTGTTGCAACACTGTATCATAACCCTTCTATAAGTGACAAGAGACCAAATGGTATTTGTGTGCTACCCAAGTGTTATTAACATTAAGGCAATAGACCAGCAAAGGCACCCGAAGTGGAAATAAATTATGCCATCCACAAACGTGATGGAATATGCTACTTACCAGTATGCATCTGTTCTTGGCATGTAGAGCTGCAGATCTACACACTTTTGCATAGATCGCCATCTGGTGTTGGGGCCGGATGTTTGCAGTTTGTTTTTCCTCTTGGAAAGTCTTTGGAAGTCACGAGGTCGGTGACTCCTCCTTTGGTTCGTATTGCGCATGGGCTTTGGCTCCATCCTCAGATTGTTTTTCGCCAGCAGGGAAAGATGGAGCGTAGTAATAACAGTAAAGAAACCCAGGTGTGTTGTATCTAAATAAGATAAACTGGAACGGATACAGGTAGCCGGGGAGGCGGGTGGGCGAGTGTAGATCTGCAGCTCTACATGCCAAGAACAGATGCATACTGGTAAGTAGCATATTCTGTTCGAGGCATATGAGCTGCAGATTACACACTTTTGCATAGACTATATAGCAGTACCCAACCCTAGCGGCGACCACCGGCCTCTGTTGCAGTGGTTTGGAACAGTGTTTTTAGTACAGCCTGGCCCACACTAGCTTGTTGCTTGGTTTGCACATCTACACAGTAATGTTTTGTGAAAGTGTGCGGTGTTGACCATGTCGCTGCTTTGCAGATGTCATCTAATGGTATGTTCCCTAGAAAAGCCATAGAAGCCCCCATCATCCTTGTAGAGTGGGCTTTAGGGGGAACAGATAGCGTTTGTTTTGCTTTGTGGTAGCAAATGTGTATGCATTTTACAATCCACCTAGCTATCCCTTATTTAGAAATAAGGTTGCCTTTATGTGGTGGAGAGAAAGACAAATAGCGGTTTGGTTTTTCTGAAAGGTTGTGTTCTTTGGATATAGTAAAGTAAGGCCCTTTTAATATCCAGTGTGTGTAGAACCCTTTCCGCAACAGTTTGAGGTTGTGAGAAAAAGACTGGTAATTCTACCAACTGGTTTAGATGGAATGGAGAAATGACTTTGGGTAGGAATTTTGGGTTGGTGCGGAGTACAACCTTGTTCTGATGCATTTGGAGAAAAGGTTCCTGTATAGTGAGTGCTTGTATTTAACTAACCCTTCTAAGGGAAGTGATGGCCACTAGAAAAGCTGTTTTCCATGTGAGAAATTGCAGCTCACATTTATGCAATGGTTCGAAAGGCGGTCCCATTAGCCTTGTGAGAACTATATTTAAGTTCCAGACAGGTGAGGGTGGTACTCTGGGTGGAATTACTCTTTTGAGGCCTTTCATAAAGGCTTTGATGGCAGGCACCCTAAAAAGAGATAGGTGCTGTCTGTTCTGTAGGTAAGCAGCAATTGCTGCGAGGTGTAACCGAATGGATGTATATGCTAGGTTACACCTTTGTAGATGGAGCAAGTAACATATAATGTGCTGTATGGATACATCTAGAGGGTTTGATTGTGTTATGGCAGTAAACAACAAATCTTTTCCACTTTGCAGCGTAGCATGCCCTAGTAGTAGGGCGTCTAGCTTCTTTGATAATGTTCATGCAATCGGGGGGAAGGTTAAGGTATCCGAATTCTAGGACCTCAGGAGCCAGATCGCAAGGTTGAGCTGAGCTGGGTCCGGGTGCCTGATCTCTCCATGGTTCTGGGTTAGGAGGCATGGTGAGAGGTGTAACTTTTGGTGTGGCACTACTGAGAGTTCCAGCAGTGTGGTGTACCACGGTTGTCTGGCCCATGTTGGAGCTACCAGGATGAGCGTGAGGGAATGCTGTTGTAGCTTTCGCACCACTAATGGAATTAGTGGGAGCGGTGGAAAAGCGTACGCAAATTTGCCTGACCAGTGCATCAATATCTCATTGCCTTTGGACAATGGGTGTGGGTATCTGGCGGCGAAGCTAAGGCATTTTTTGTTTTCGTGGGTGGCGAAGAGGTCTATTTGAGGATGCCCCCACTTCTGAAAGAACGGGTGAAGAACCTGTGGGTGAAGTTCCCATTCGTTGATCTGTTGCGTTTGTGTGCTGAGCAGATCTGCCATGGTGTTTTGGACTCCTGGGACGTGTTGGGCCAGGAGAAAGATTTTTTGCGGAATTGCCCATCTCCATATGCTCTGTGCTAGTTGAGAGAGCTGTGGAGAGTGTGTGCCCCCCTGTTTTTGAATGTAGTACATGGCAGTCATGTTGTCTGTGCGAATGAGGACTGCCTTGCCTGAAATCTGCGTCTGGAAGGATTTTAGGGCTAGAAAGATTGCCAGTAACTCCAAATGGTTGATGTGGAGTAACTTTTGTTGCGGCGTCCATGTGCCCTGCACTGTGAGATGTAACAGATTAGCTGCCCAGCCGGACAGCGATGCGTCTGTTAGGATTATTTGTGGAACCGGGTCCAGGAACGGTCGCCCTTTGGAAAGATTTGTGGTGTTCCACCACTGCAGAGCGAGATGGGTGCGACCGTCCACCAACACCAGATCTGTCAGTTGCCCCTGGGCCTGGTTCCACTGGCGCGCTAAGCACTCTTGGAGTGGACGCATCTGGAGTCTTGCATGAGGCACTATGAAAATGCAAGAGGCCATCCTCCCCATCAGTTGCATAAACACTCTTGCTGGGAGAGAGTGTGAAGTATGAATTTTTGACGCAGAGCCTGGATGCTTGCAATCCTGGCAGGATTGGGATAGGCTATGGCTTTTGAGGTGTCTATGGTGGCACCGAGGTATTGCTTTGTGTGCGATGGTATCAGGTGGGACTTTTGGTGGTTCACCGTGAAACCTAGCTGGTGAAGTAGTTGGATTGTAGCGGCGGTGTGGTGCACATATTGGCTGTAGGACGTGGCTTTTATTAGCCAGTCGTCCAAATATGGGAAGACGTGAATGTGCTGTCTTCTGAGGTGTGCCGCCACTACTGCTAGACACTTGGTGAATACCCTTGGTGCTGTTGTGACCCCGAACGGGAGCACTTTGAACTAGTAGTGTTGCCCGTCCACTACAAATCTGGGGTACTTTCTGTGAGCATTGTGTACTGGAATGTGAAAGTATGCGTCTTTCAAGTCCAGTGTGGTGAGAAAGTCGTTCTGGGAGGGGAGTGGAAGAACCTGTTGAAGGGTTACCATGTGAAAATGGTCTGAATGTATGTAAGTGTTTAGAGGCCTGAGATCTAGAATAGGTCGTAGAGTCTCGTCTCTTTTTGGTATCAGAAAGTACAGGGAGTAGACCCCTAAATTTTGCTGATTGATGGGGACTTGCTCTATGGCTTGTTTTTGCAGGAGGGAGATTACCTCCTGTTTTAGTAACGTGGCATGTTCTTGTGACATTGGGCATTGCCTGGGTGGAATGTTTGGGGTGTAGATGTTAATTCTAGGCAGTACCCTGAATGAATAATTTGGGTCACCCATCTGTCTGAGGTGATGGTCTCCCAGAGGTGATGGTCTCCCAGACGTGAAGGAAATTTTGTAGTCTGCCCCCGACCGGAGTGGGATGGTTTGGAGGGAGCGGGGGAAAGTCATTGGGTAGGCGGTGTGGCAGAGCGGGCGGTATTTGTTTTGCCTCAGCCTTTATTATTATTGCCTCTATAGCCGCCTCTTTGATAACCCCTTGTGAAGGTGGACTGAGGAGGGGATTTGTAGGGCGTGGATGCGTTATCTGAGGAGTAGCCTCTGCCTGGGCCCCGAAAGGAAGAGCGGCGAAAGGAGCGCCTAGGAGTGTGTGACTGTAGGGCTCCCATGGATTTCGCCGTATCAGTGTCTTTCTTCATCTTCGAGGGCCTTATCAACCTTTGGACCAAATAAATGTTGTTGATCAAATGGGTGGTTTAATATGGAGGCTTGTACCTCAGGTTTAAAACCTGAAACTCTTAGCCAGGCGTGGCGACGGAGGAGGACACTGGTGTTTATGGCCCTGGAGGCGGTGTCTGTCGCGTCTAGGGCACAGTGTATAGAGGTATTAGTTATGATTTTCCCCTCTTGAATTAATTCATTAGCCTTATTTTTGTATTTTTCAGGGAGATGGTGCATGATGGTTTCTAGCTCATCAGAATGCGCTCTGTCGTATCTGGCCAATAGCGCTGGAGTGTTGGCGATACGCCATATATTGGCAGCTTGTGACGCAGTGCGCTTCCCTGACGCGTCTAGGAGCTTGGACTGTCAGGTGGTGGTGCTTCGCCCGACGCCTGAGAATTTGATCTCTTCCTAGCTGTAGATACCACTAAGGAATCTAGTGGTGCAGGGCCTTTAATGTAGGCAGGATCTGTGGGGGGCGGCTTTATATTTTTTCTCTATACGTGGATTTAGGACCCTAGCCCTGACTGGGTCTTTAAAAACCTCTGGTGCAGGTTTGATTACCCCTTTTAACATAGGTAGTATAGCAGTAGACCTATGTGCAGTATCGAAGGTGTCTAGGAGGAAATCTTCCTCTACTGGGTCAGTATGTAGCTCTACCACGTGATAATGTGCCGCCCTCTGTAGTAGGTGGTGAAAACCTAACGAGTCTTCTGGTGGGGATGGCCTGGATGGATAAAAGTCATCCTGTGGGACATCTGGGATGTCTGGATTGTTATAATCATCCCATGGGTCTGGGGATCCAGTAGGGGTGGGGTCTTGTGGCACATCTGCTGGATCGTAGTAAGGTTCCCCTTGATCATCATGGTCTGGAGACGGGGTCGGAGAGCGATGAGGCAGGGGTGGAGAAGGTGGAGGGGGCGGAGGTGGAGAGGGTGGAGGAGGTGGGGAAGGCACTCTGAAAGGGGAGGTAGCACAGTCCTTCCTCTTTGGAGGTGGAGCTGGTTTGTCCAAATGTCTCTTTTTTGAAGACAGTGTCAAATGTCCAGTTTTTGGATCCTTGGTAAGTGTCTTTTGCAGAGGATCCGGTGTGAATAGTTCTTGCGACACTGGTTGTTCGGTCGGCGCCAAGGTTTTCGGGACCGACGGCCTTTTAGGCTAGTCTGTGCCGTGCTTTTTTGGAACCTCCGATTTTTTGTTCGGTGCCGAGAGAGGCTTCGGCACGGGAGTGGTCGGCACCGAGAGGCCGGGTTTCGACACCGAGGCCTTTGGTGCTGAGCTCGGTGTGGAGGTGGAGGACGATTTTTTCTTCGGTGCCGAAGGGTGTTTTCGGCACCGCTGGTAGGCTGGTTCGAGCCCGAGCTGCCGGAAGGCTTATTAGGCTTCTTTACTGGGCCCGAAGGTGGGGTGTTAGAAGCAGTGTCCTTGCTCTTGCCTAGGCTTGAAGGCGAAGGCGTGACCGAAGCCTTTTAGGGTGTCGGCGCGGGTGTGGGAGGGGGTATAGGGGGTATAGTACTCACGACCCTCTGCGCCGGGGTGATGTCCTCCACATCCGAGTCGTCGGCTTCGGAAGCACTGACGAGGTCGTCGGTGTGCTGCTGTCCCGGAGCTTCGACGTCGTCCCCGAAGATGTCGACTGGAGCGGAGGTCGAGGAGTGCGCCATGTTGCGTCTGGCACTTCGATCTCGAATAGTCTTTTTCGATCTAAAAGACTTGCAGGCGGGACAGTCTCGAGCCTCGTGTTCAGGGGAGAGGCAGAGGTTGCACACCTCATGAAGATCGGTGTGGGGGAATTTGGACCCACATTGAGGGCACTTCTTGAAGGGAGTTCTTTTCATCAGCCGAGACCGGAGCCGGGATAGGCCCGATGGCCACCGTCAACGACTGGAATCGAAGAAGTGTCGAAGAGAAGGTGATTAAGATGATTTGTGATTAAGATGATTTGTTATCTGAAGAATCTCGATGAACGAGGATTTTGCGTCGATCGTAGAACTGGAAAAGTTCGGAACCGGAGTGCGAAGTATTACATCCGAGCCCGATGGCGGAAAAAAACAATCTAAGGATGGAGCCGAAGCCCATGCGCAATACGAACCAAAGGAGGTGTCACCGACCTCGTGACTTCCAAAGACTTTCCAAGAGGAAAAACAAACTGCAAACATCCGGGCCCAACACCAGATGGCGATCTATGCAAAAGTGTGTAATCTGCAGCTCATATGCCTCGAACTGAATATGCTACTTACCAGTATGCATCTGTTCTTGGCATGTAGGGCTGCTGACATTCATATCTGTGCATAGATCGCCGCCTAGTGTTGGGTCCGGATGTTTGCACGTTGTTGTCCTGGAAGAGTCTTCGAAGTATCCTTGGATAGGTGACTCCTCCCCTGGACTACAGTGCGCATGGGCATCCTCTCCATCCTCAGATTGTTTTTCGCCATTGTGGCAGTGATGGAGTAGATACAGAAAGTGATGACCATGCTTGCAGTAATTCTGAGAGCTGCAGCTGCGACAGGCGCCGGGGAGGAGGGAGGGCGATATGAATGTCAGCAGCCCTACATGCCAAGAACAGATGCATACTGGTAAGTAGCATATTCAGTTCGAGGCATGTGGGCTGCTGAATTCATATCTGTGCATAGAATACATAGCAGTGCCCTCTATTGGCGGCGGCTACCCGTGCCAGCTGCAGCGGTCTGAAAAAGTGTTTTGAGAACAGCCTGTCCTCCAGCTGCCTGCTGTTTTGACTGCACATCTACGCAATAGTGTTTTGTAAATGTGTGTGTAGTGGACCATGTGGCTGCTCTGCATATATCATGCAGGGGAATATTTCCTAGGAAGGCCATGGAAGCCCCCAACTTACGTGTTGAGTGGGCTCGTGGTGGAATAGTTAATGTGCGTTTTGCTTTTTGATAACAGATTTGAATACACTTAACTATCCATCTGGCTATCCCTGCTTTGGAGATGGCGTTACCTTTGTGGTGTGGGGCAAAGGCAACGAACAGTTGTTTTGTCTTCCTGAAGGGTTTAGTCCTATCGATGTAGTACATGAGGGCCCTCCGCACATCTAGTGTATGTAGTGCCCTTTCTGCAACAGTTTGTGGGTTTTGGAAGAAAACTGGCAGTTCAATAGTCTGATTCATGTGGAACTGCGATATTACTTTGGGCATGAATTTGGGGTTGGTACGTAGTACGACCCTGTTGGTGTGAACCTGTATAAATGGCTCTTGAACGGTTAGTGCCTGGAGTTCACTAACTCTTCTTAGGGAAGTGATCGCTACAAGGAAGGCCACTTTCCAGGTAAGGAATTGAATCTCGCATGAGTGTAGAGGTTCAAAGGGTGGACCCATCAGGCGTGTGAGGACCAAGTTGAGGTTCCACATTGGAGCCGATGGGTGGCTTGGTGGAATGACTCGTTTAAGTCCTTCCAAGAATGCTTTGATGGCAGGCACTCTGAATAGAGAGAGGTGCTGCCTGGTTTGCAGATAGGCTGAGATTGCGGTCAAATGGACACGTATAGAGGTGTACGCCAGATTGCATCGATATAGGTGTAAGAGATAACAGATGATGTTTTGGATGGATGCGTCCAGCGGGTTGATGTCATTATTACCGCAATAAATGACGAACCTTTTCCATTTGGCTGCATAGCAAGCTCTGGTAGTGGGTCTCCTGGCCTCCTTGATGATGTCCATACAGTCAGGTGGCAGGTTGAGATAGCCAAACTCTAGGACTTCAGGAGCCAGATCGCCAGATTCAGCTGTTGCGGATCTGGGTGCTGAACCTCTCCATGGTTCTGCGTCAAATGCGCGGGTTTGATCCGCAGCCTTTGATGCGGCACCACGGAAAGTTCGAGGAAGGTGGTGTACCACGGCTGGCATGCCCACGTGGGAGCAACTAGGACGAGTGTCAGGGAGTGTTGTCGGAGTTTGCGGGCCACTAGCGGTATCAATGGCGCTGGGGGAAAAGCGTACGCAAATCTGCCGGACCAGTTCATCCATATCGCATTGCCCTGCGACTGCGGATGTGGGAATCTGGCGGCGAAGCTTTGGCATTTTGCGTTTTCGCTTGTCGCGAATAGGTCTATCTCCGGATGATCCCACTGCTGGAAGTACGGTTGGAGTACTGATGGGTGTAACTCCCACTCGTGCATTTGGTGGCTGTGTCTGCTGAGCAGATCCGCCATCTGGTTGTCCTTGCCAGGGAGGTGTTCCGCCATGAGGAACATGTTCCTTTGAATGGCCCACTTCCACATGCTCTGAGCCAGATGAGACAACTGTGGAGAGTGTGTTCCTCCCTGTTTCTGTATGTAGTACATTGCGGTCATGTTGTCCGTCCGGATCAACACGACCTTGTTGCATAGATGTACTTTGAATGCCTTCATGGCTAGGAAGATTGCCATCAGTTCCAGAAGGTTGATGTGCATTTTCTTCTGTTGTGTCATCCATAGTCCCTGCACTGTGTAGTGGAGTACATGAGCTCCCCATCCCTGGAGAGACGCGTCCGCTGTCAGTACTATCTGTGGGACAGGCTCTTGGAATGGTCGGCCCTTGCAAAGGTTTTGTGGATTCCACCAATGCAGAGAGTTGTATGCCCGACCGCTCACCAACACTAGGTCCTTTAACTGTCTTTGAGCCTGATTCCACTGACGTGCTAGGCACTCCTGAAGTGGGCGCATATGTAATCTCGCGTGCGGGACTATGAAGATGCAGGAGGCCATCATGCCTATCAACTGCATAAACACTCGCGCTGGAAGTGAGTGATTGGGTTTGAACTTGGAGATCAGCAGTTGTATGCTGTTGATCCTCACTAAATTTGGCTGAGCTGTGGCCGCCAGAGTGTCTATAGTCGCACCTAGGTACTGTTGTACGTGTGCGGGCTGGAGATGGGACTTTGGATAATTTAGTGAGAATCCCAGACTGTGAAGAAGGTGAATGGTGCGGGACATGTGGCTTGCACATTGCTGGGCTGACTTCGCTTGAACGAGCCAGTCGTCTAGGTAGGGGTAGACGTGTATATGCTGCCTCCGTAGATGTGCTGCCACCGTAGCTAGGCACTTCGTGAAAACCCTGGGCGCTGTTGTCACGCCGAAGGGAAGGACTTTGAACTGATAGTGCTGCCCCTGAACAGTGAACCTGAGGTATTTTTTGTGTGAGGGGTGGATGGGTATGTGAAAGTACGCATCCTTGAGGTCCAGTGTGGCTAGGAAGTCTCCCTGCTTGAGAAGCGGAAGGACTTGCTGTAGAGTGAGCATGTGAAAGTGCTCTGAAAGAATGTACTGGTTCAGGGGTCTCAGGTCTAATATAGGTCTGAGCGACCCGTCCTTTTTTGGAATTAAGAAGTAGAGGGAGTACACTCCCGCACCCTGCTCGTGGATGGGTACGACCTCTATAGCGCCTTTTAGAAGCATACTTTGCACTTCTTGCTGTAAGAGCGTTAAGTGCTCTGAGGACATAGGACGGCTTCTTGGTGGTATTGTGGGTGGAGTGGAGGTTAACTCCAGACAGTAACCGTATTTTACAATATCTTTGACCCACCTGTCCGTGGTGATGGAATTCCACGTGGACAGGAACCTTTGTAGCCTTCCCCCGACAGGTGTTATGTGGTCGGGAGGAAGGGAGAGGGCGTCACTGCTTATTCTTGGGGGAGGACCTGGTGTTGCCGTAGCCGCGTCCTCTGCCCTTTGTGCTGGAGCCACGATATCCACCTCGGGTGTTTTTATCATAGGTGGTCTGTGTATTGCCTTTGTTATATGTTTGTTGTGACCCCTGTCCTCTACCTGCTCCCTTGTTTCCGGGGCGACGAAAGGAGCCGCTCCGAAAGGACTGAGTTTGTAGGGCGCCCATGGACTTTGCAGTGTCCGTGTCCTTTTTTATCTTTGAGGGTGGTGTCAACCTCTGGCCCGAATAAATAGTCGGGGTTGACGGGCTGGTTCAGTATATTGTTTTGTACCTCAGGCTTGAATCCTGAGATCCGCAGCCAGGCATGTCGTCGCAGCATGACGCTTGTGTTTATGGCTCTGGCAGCCGTGTCTGCAGCATCTAGTGCGCATTTGATGGAAGCGTTCGTTAGTAGCTGTCCTTCTCTGATGAGCATTTCTGCGCCTTCCTTGAACTGGTCAGGGAGATGTTGGAATATTTGCTCCAGTGTGTCATAGTGCGCTCTATCATAGCGAGCAAGGAGCGCTTGAGTGTTGGCTATGCGCCATATGTTGGCAGCTTGGGCGGCAACTCGCTTGCCAGAGGTTTCTAACACCTTGGACTCTTTGTCCGGGGGAGGAGCGTCACCTGTCGTTTGCGAGTGTGCCCTCTTGCGTGCATTCGCTACGACGATGGAGTCGAGTGGTAATTGTCCTCTGATGTAAGTAGGATCCCCAGGTGCTGATCTGTATTTTTTATCAATCCTGGGGTTTATCACTCGTGCCCTGGTGGGTTCTTTGAAAATGTCCTTGGCTGGTTTGAGGACCCCCTTCAACATTGGCAGAGTCTTTACATGTCTTTCTGAGGATGCAAAGGTGTCCATTAGAAAGTCATCTTCGATGGTATCAGAGTGAAGCTGTACCCCATGGTTATTTGCAGCACGTTCAATAAGAGCGTTGAACGCCGCAGTATCCTCCGTAGGAGATGTTTTTGCCCCATAGAGTTGTTGGTCCTGTGCATCGAGAGGTGCACTGGGGTCTGCAGGGTCGCCCCAAGTTTGATCAGGGTCCTGCTGGTCATCAGGGTCCGTGTCTACATGGTAGGGGACTTGGTCATCCATGTAGTCCTCCAATGCATCCGTATCGGAGCGTGTGGGGGAGAACCGGTGTGGATCCTGGTAGGATGAATGGAAGGGTTCATAAAGGAGAGGTTCCGGTTCTGCAGGCAACTTCCTTTTTAGTGGGATCCTGAAAGGGTCCAACGGCGGCTCCGAAGTTATCCTTCGGTCGTGGAGAATCATCCTGCCAGTGTCGGCGTCGATGATACGTGCCGGAGACGTCTCAGCAGGTGTGACCGTAGGTTGGGTGACCCGTGTCCTGAGTTGGAACATTTTTGGGATTGTCGACGGAGGCAAGCCGAAGGTAATGTTGGCCGGCACCGAAGAGGCTGCTGGAGCTCCGATCGAACCGGAACCCGACGTGTCCTGGAGGACAGCTGTGGTTTTGCTGCCTTGCGTCGCACCAGGTCGTACTTGGGGCGCCTTCGAGGCTTTGGCACCGGCCAGGCTCGTAGAGGCGGCCGTGGATTTTTTCGGCGCCGGCGGTTCATCGAGTCGAGGTGCAGAGATCACCGTCGAAGTCTTCGATACCTGAGGCTTAGGTGTCGTCGAGGGAGCGATGCGAGACACAGCAGGCGGTACGGCCCTTGGTGTCGTTGGTGCCGGTAGCCGAGCAGGTTTGTCGGTGCCGATGGCTTTTTTCCGTTTGTCGACTCCAACGTCGCCCGCTTCAAGTTCGGCACCGAAGTCCCTCTTGGTGCGGTCGGTGCCGACGCGGTGCGCTGGCGTCGAAGGCCTCGATCCGACCAGCGCCACTTTCAGTTTCGGTTTCGGTGGAACTGGAGCAGCTTTCGGTTTCGGTTTTGTGGTAGGGAAACCAGCCTGTTTATGTAGTAATGGCTGCCGCTGAACGTCCGAGGCCGGGCCCGAGGGCGGGGCCGAAGAACTGCAGGATGGGTCTCGGGTAAGGCCCGAAGGCGATCCCTCGACCGGAGCCATAGGCTGTGGCACTGGTGTTTCAACGGTTTGAACAGGTAGGCCTTGTTCATCATTGGAGCTACTCTCTTCGGCCCCTAAGGCCTCTTCGTCGTCTCCTACCTCGGTGTCGTCTTCACCTCTGTGGAAGAGTGACTCGTCTACCTCGTCCGATCCGGGTTCGTGTTCGGAAACGGGACTGGAGGGCAAGACTTCTAATTCCTCGACGTCTTCGGCCTCGTCGAAGATGTCTGTTGGGGCCGGTGCCGCGTGCTGCGCCTCGAGTCTCGCCGCTCGTCGATTCCGCAGAGTCTTCTTGGAACGGAACCGGGCACAGGCCATGCATGTCGATTCGTCGTGGTCCGGCGAAAGGCATTTGTTGCACACCGGATGGACGTCGATGTGTGGGTACTTCGCATTGCACACCGGACACCTTTTGAATGGCGTCCGATTCCATCGTCGAAGTAGTCGATGGACAGGTAAATGCGAAAAAAGTCGGTGCTGAAAGTTAGTAAACTAACAGGATTGTATCGAAACCCGATCGATAAACAGTACCGACGCAAACTAAAGGCCTTTTGGCCTCGAAAAAATATTTTCCTAACTTGAGCTAAGATAGCACATCCGAACCCAATGGCGGAAAAAAACAATCTGAGGATGGAGAGGATGCCCATGCGCACTGTAGTCCAGGGGAGGAGTCACCTATCCAAGGATACTTCGAAGACTCTTCCAGGACAACAACGTGCAAACATCCGGACCCAACACTAGGCGGCGATCTATGCACAGATATGAATTCAGCAGCCCACATGCCTCGAACATTATATTTCTTTTTTGCAATTACCACCTTCTCATCCCTCAAACCACCTAAGAAAGAAACTTGAAGCAAAATCATTCAGAAGTGTAGTAATTCTCAGAACCAAACAAGTTTAATTGCAGCCAAGTGGGGTTAAACCCAAGGCTAAAGCCTTCACATCAGTGTGCGCTCAAGGATGATAAAAATGTAAAAGGGAGGGGTAAGCGGACGTACAGATCAAGACAGCCTTAAACTGAATGTGTACTTTGCCTACCTCAACACCATTCATTTCTTTACAACTATTAATGTAGGCTGAAATGCTGGAAACTGGGTGGGTGGGGGCGTAGGCTGAATGATTTAGCTATAGACCTAAGAACATCCAGGTAGTTTAGACTTTCCTAAATGTTCTTTGTAATGACACCAATGAGACAGCTTACTTTAAGGGGGTGGGGGGTTGTTAGCCAAAGATTCAATGGAATTGAACAAAACTAATAAGCATTGAGAAGGAATGTATCCTTAGATCTTCATTCTCTCAAACGTGTAGCTCTAGGTCAGTGGAGCTAGGTCTGGTAAAGGGCAGCTCCTGCCAGGACTGTCTTTATTCTCTACTACACCATCAAGAGTATGTAGAAACAAGCATTTTGTTGCGAGTCAAATTTCATCTTCAGCATAAAACCTGAAGAACAATCACAAAAAATAAAAAAAGAATAGTGAGCCAAATATTATATAGGTATTTGTATGCTTATTGGGTGTGGGAAAGTGAGGCAAAGGGTGTGGGGGGTGGAGGAGGACTTGACACATCCTCAATGCAAGCTGTCACTTATGTCCCTCAAGGTCTAATAATTGCCCAAAACAAGGAAAACGAAGATCGCAGGCCATAGAAACCGCAGTTTGCGGCTATATTGTACCAGTCTCTGCACTGGAAACAAGTGAAAAAGCAGGAGAGTTTCACCTCCATTCCACCTCTCTCCCTTAGAAGATAATGCTCTTTGGTAAGGAGAAGCAGCCAGCCTCCCAACATTTTTGCCTTCATGATAGCATTTACTCAGAGCACGGATGAATATGGGCAGGAAATGTTCAGCAAAGAGGGTTGAATGAGACATCACTGAAGGAAGGTTCAACGAAGGCAGGCAGAAAAGGTCCTGAAAGGGACGCAGGGAAGGGTTCAAGTGTGAGAGGACGTGGGCTGATAGTATGGAAACAGGAGAGGGGACACCGCTCCAACCTTATCTGAATTTTGGCTCTGGTGTAGGGTGTATAGGTGGCAGCGATTGCAGCATCACTTCTAGTCAGAGTACAAGCAATTGTGAAATAATTACAACCACATCTAATATTCTAGCCAATGACCTACAGCGTGTTTCAAGAGGTCTGTCATGAGCAGGGTAAATTAAACATGTGCTGTATTGAACGGATGCTGTAAAGTCTATGCATTGCAACAAGCACACAGTTTTGCCCCATGAAAGGAGATACGACTAATCCACCACTTCCTTACTGCCAAGGAGCCCATGTCTTGAAAAACACTCAAACTGTTTCCTACATCTGGTGCTAGACCCTCACCATGCAAGAACATACACACCACCCAGAACATACAGAGGGGGGGGAAGCAAAGAAAATCTAAAAGACAAAAGGAAGTGTTAAGAGTTTGTCTCAAAAACGACAGTGTAGGTTACTTACACTTACCAGGTGCCAACAGGAGTCATAATGCTTTATAAATAGGCCTAGTTGTCCCTCATTCAACCTCACAATTGTCCAATGCACACTGCAAAATGCATTCTCGAGCACAGTCTACAATTATTACTAAAGACTTGTTACAAAAAACACCAGCTGTTCTAGTCTGCAGCAGATTACCATGTGCTAGCTAGCTTTCCAGACTGAAAATGGGAAGTGTAGACTATTGAGAGGCATACAAAGATTATGCTACAGTGAACAATTTAAAGAAAGGTGTTAAAAGAAGAACCGCTTAAACAACGGTGCACTTAAATGGTTTACCTTTGAATCACGGATTCTCTCTGCAGCACTTGCAGATAAATTGCTGTCACTCTGAGCACGGCTCATGTTGGCACTGGAATTTGATGCAGAGTTGCCCGCACTAGATCCACTGCTGCTTGCAGTACTGACCATGCTGGCACTGCTGCTGCCAGCACTGGCACCGCTCACCCCGCTAGTGCTGGCACAGCTGTGACTGTTCCTCTTCCAGCAGTCTCTAGTTGTTCGCTGGCGAGGCCCATGCTCTTTAATATAATTCCTCACCTTAATTGCAGGGAAAAAATATTCAAATTACCCATCAGCTTATAGTGAACTAAAAAGCAAATCTAGGTTATGGAAGGAAAACAGCTATCTAACAAACGATGATTTGCATCCATGATTAGGTAACAAATAAAATTGTACTTAACGAGGACTTTGATTTTGCAAAACCCACGCTCACAGCATCATAGATAGAACATTAGTCATCACCAAAAAAGTTATTTATTCAACTACCAAATGAATTACGAAAGAAGTACTTCGTTATACATTTTTGAGTATTTAGTCTTTTAGAAGAGCTGTTAATTCAATCCTTAACAACTCCGGACGTGGGACAAACCCGCGAACATGAGTGCCACAAACTTTAAATATCATGAGTTTGTTTTGATCTATAGGTCAATCTTTATACAGTTCCTCATAATGAAAGTTAGAACTGGCGCTTCAGCAATAAAAAGACCAGGATTAATGCAAATTGAAAATGATCAGAAAACATGAAAAATGTAAAAACATTTACCATTTGTAAGCATTCTTAACCCACCTGTTTCAACTTTTCATCTGTCAAACAGTTCAGCTCAATGATGAACTCGCTATCTGTTGGTGAAATCTGTGCTGCGGGATCGATGATTTTTATAATATCGAGTTGCTCCCTGAGGCCCATCTCGGTACTGACTCTCCGACTGAGGTATTCAATATATTCCACCTTAAAAAACATAAATTAAATGTTTTTCAAAAAAAGGCAAAATCCCCATTACTTCACAGAAATGCCATCTTGCACTGCATTATAGGAGTTCAAAATGTGAAGAAAAGCAGTAATTCACTAAACATTCCCTCAGACACACAAAGCACACCGGTGCTAATTTAAGACCACAAGCAGTTTTCATAAGTTGATTATGGTGATTGGGGAGAGGAGTTGGCCTAACAGCTAGGGCGATCGACCTCGGAACTGGGTTCGAGTCTCGCAATAACGCTGAACATCCTGTGATTCTGGGCAAATCACTTAATCTCCCCGTGCCTAACAAAAATGAATGTGTCCTCATGTAATGCAACTGGTGCTATGTAAAGTGCTCTGATACCCGATGCGGGTCAAGTTCGCACTATATAAAACTCTGTAAAGTTAAAAAAAAAAAAAAAAAAGTAGCATTTTTTTCCTTTTCAATAAGAGGTACTACATCACCACTGTATCATACGCAAGATTACTCAAACAAAAGGGCATCGAAAGTGAAGGTTTTACACAATGCATAGCCTCTGAACAGGTTTTAGTAGATACCCATCAAATAAGCAATAAAGAAAACTAAAAATTATGAAAACGCAGGGGTAACTGTCACTTTCAGTATGAGGTTTGTCAGTAGGTTTGTATATGCATCAAAACACTGTAGTGTTTTCACTCATTTCCTAAAACTGAAAGAAAAAGCTTCTTAACTGGGACATTAGAACGCCAGTGGAGTAATCTTATCTTGATTCAAGTGCACAGTAGCAATTTTCCCAGCATTGTTAAAGAGTATCTTTTAGAACGGCGGTTCTTCGTCTGTAGTCCATGGACCCCCATGCGTCTGCTACTGTTCAGAAAATAATAGATTAAGTACCTATACATCAAAAGCAAAATTGAATTTTTCAAAGCGCTCTGTAAATGTGAAGTAATTTAACATTGGAAGCTGCTCTCCTTATCCTAATTGGTGGAAGCCGCATACATGTAAAACAAACTGAATTTAGAATGGACAATTGGATGCCTCAATTGGAGCAAAGAAGACAGTGATATGCTAGATTCTAGCATGTCATTTCACCTTTCAGAAAAAACGGCATTATGAAGGGCTCCAACTTTCCCATTCAAATTTTGTTTATGAATTAAATTAAATAGTAAATAATGTGTATGAGATGACTACTTGTTTCTGTATTTTCCCCTATTGTTTTGATGTTCAAACTGTAGAAATTCCCTAGACGGGGGACCCCCAGCTCCCTGTAGTGATTCATTGGGGGTCCACTGAAGGCAAAAAATAAAAAGAAGTCAGCACAAGAATAAGGTCCTACTGAGTCATGCCGAAGGGTGAGGGAGGTTGGGACGGACTTGTTTTAACCCCTTCAAGAATCTGTGAACTTGGGATTTGAAGAGAGATAGCTGATCAGGCAGCCACATGAAGGCTGAAATGGTAGAAAGATAGCCCTTAAGATTGCCCAGAGCAAAGCCCTGCTGGGCGAGAGAAAGAATGAAGAGAAGGGCCTGTAGCGGGTGGGGGGGGTCAATCGGTTTTGTCTGCAAACCATGCTACAAGCTTGCCCCACCATTTTGGTGGAGGGAAGCCAACATTAAAGACTTCAGGCGTAAGATCGGAAGCGGTCAACTGTCGCCGCTCAACCTCCATGCAAGAAGGCATAGCGTTGGCAGGTTCAGATGGAGAACCAGAACCAAAGCTGTCGAGACAGAAGATCCTCCAGAGTCCGGGACCCCACCCGCCGTTTGTTGCAGTACCACATATCACTGGTGTTGTCCATGAACACCAGCACTAGTCTTCCCTTGATGGAGGGTAGAAAGGCTTTTAATGCCAGCCGAATCACAAAGAGCTCCAGAAGGTTAATGTCGAGTCCAGATTCAGCCAGAGGCCTCTGATCTCCACCTTTCCTAGATAGCCGCCCCATACCAGGAGTGAGGCATCGGTCACTACTGTCAGATCTGCTTGAGGAAGGGAGAGGAGTCTGCCACGGACCAAATCGGGCTTCGTTAACCACCACTGCAGATCTTGTGAAGTTCCCTTTGAGATCTGGACCATGTCAGAGAGATTTCCCTGATGCTGCGCCCACTGGAACTCCAGGTCCCACTGCAGAGCCCGTATATACTGCAGGTATGTGTCACAAGGTGGTAAGGTTTTCCCAGCCATTCCCAAACCCCCACAGTACCTTCTGTTATGCAAGTCGTTTATGCTTCTGGAGTTAACTCATCTTCTGAACCATCCTTTTTCAATATATAAAACTCCTACAGTTTTCATTAGTTGCCTAGTCCCAACTATTGGAAACATAAGGATTTTTTCTGAATAACGCATGTTGTACTACGAAAATGACTCCTGGTAGAAGAAACTGGATTCTTCCTGATGGCTCAACATTTCTGGCAAGACAAACTAAGAGCTCTGCCAGACAAGCCTATGCTGCTCCTGGGAGTAAGAGTACACAGGTCGTCATCTATATTCCAATGGAACCTACTGCATTTTCCTCCGTTTTCTAAACCCCTAGCAGAGGTCTGCTTAGCATCTTCTGTGATCTTTAGCAAGGTTGTGAAATTCTTGTGCAGAGCTCATTTCTTCACATAACACTACTCCCAAAAGAGTAGGTCTTATAGTAAATCTTCAGTTTTATTGGAAATAGGTCCGATGACAATTCTAAGCATCTAAAGGCGCCAATTAGGAATTCACATTTCTCACTGACCTAGGGTCTGTAGCAGAAGGCTATTGCAATGAGGCAATCTGAAGTACCAGCTTGGTATCTCAAAGCCCAAATTTCTCACTGGACTAGTAGAATTAAATTTAGGAGGGAGAGCAGAGACTTTGCAGAACACACTCCTCAGGCTAGAAGAGTGAGAAGGAACGAGGAACATATAGGTTCTCCACTACTATAATAAACCAAATGGTTTATTAAACCAAATGTTTTCATGATACCTAAAGAGTGTGCGGTGTGGCGCTACGGGTTCTTTGCAAAGGAGAATCCTTGGGCATCAACTTTACCTACTCCCCATGAACAGGTGGTCCTCCATTATGTAAGAAGCGAGGGGGGAGGGGGGGGGGGGGGGGGTGAAGCAAAGGCCCGGTCTGCAATAATAGAATTTACTGTTTTTTTGTGTCCTACTCAATTCAGGACAAGAGGAAACAAAGGATATAAAAGGTTCTGCAGGTTTGTCATAGAAACTCCAGTCTATCCACGTGACCAAGAACACAAACAGAAAATACTTCAAAATTACAGCTATAAAGGTGCCACAAATAAATATTTCGAGCAAGAGATATTGAAAGTGAGAAGAAAGGAGATAAATGATAGAATTTCAAAATCAAATGGGAGGCAAGCTACGTAAAATCAAGATGATTTTTTTCATATCTAGAATCAGAGTACACAGAGTACAGCAGTTGACAGATTGCAAATATTAATTATTACCTTTGCCAACTGTCCCTGAACTGCTTTTTTACAGTTAGGAAACGGTGTTAAAGTAGAAATAATTAACACAATAGTACTGAAGTTACATTAATAAGGCCATTTTAGCAGAAAGTCTACTCCAGTTTGATTTTCTTCAGCTCTGGAACAGGTTCCCTCTTAAGAGTCACACAATTTTCACTGACACAGTTGAAGAAACTTCACCCAGAATGGACAATGGAATATCGCCTCACTGTTAAGTGGTGTTGACCACAATCCCCTGTTTATTTGCCAAGTGTTACATATATTAACAAGCCCTGGCACAGCCTACGCAAGAGCCATTGGCTTTGCCAATTTGTTTAAGCTATGATGTACACCAGCGCGTCTACTTTTCAGCATGGCTAAAAGTGGAGCATCATAGAGTAGAGAAGGATTCTTCAAAGTCGGTCCCAAATCCATACCAGATTTTTAAACATATCCCCATTTAGATAAACGTAGTAATCTTAAAAATTTGGCATGATCTGGCCCTCCAGGACCAACTTTGGAGAACCCTGGAGTAGAGTGCCGCAGACAGTCGTGTAGTACAACTTTAAGAAATTTACATCCGCACTCGAGTACAGTAGACTTGGTCACTGTGCACGTCTATTTTAGTCATTCACCCTGTATGCTCATTTCCATTAAAATACTACAATGGTCCATCCCAAAAAGTAGGCTGCAAAAGAAACCGATTAAAAACATCTAGTGCCAAAATAGATACTATACATAAATACGTCCCTTCAAAAATGTACCAGTTTTAAAATTCAATGTCAGGCCAAGAGGCGAGGATTATGCTTTTCTTACTTCGCTTTATTACAAGGTTTCAAAACAGCAGCCATTTTAACATCAACCAGGGGGAAAAAAAAAACCTAGGAAACCATATCAAGTCGATTTTCTATTGTACAGCAACTGGCACTGATATAGTCCATCTTCACTTTCAGGGCTCCTTTTTCTTTGCTGCTCAGCGAACTGATTTTTTTTGTTCTCCGTGCGGCTGACTGTACTCTTAATGCATTATTAATTACGGTGCATTGTTGTATTACTGTTCCTAATTCTGCCATTTTCATTGCAACCGGTTTCCTGTTCAGTCTTATGACCGCATTGGCGATCCTAACGCGGCTTTCCCCTTGTACGAACGCGGCAGTCCACGGCCCATTAGGGGATGTGGCAAGTCTCAACAGCCCGCGGCACACGTCTTCTCACAGAGAAGCAGTGGTCGAAGTGTGCGGGAACGGAAGGGCATGGCGTGCCCCTACTTTTTAAATTTAACAAAGTCCGTTCCCCTACTTCTTGCGTCCCAGGATGGAAGAAATGGTCCGAACTTGAAAAAATATTACGAGCCCTGTGTGGTGCACAATGAGGAAGGCCTCTGCAGTGGCGGGACCTCTTCTCCCTTCCCCTCTGTTTCTGTGGGAAGGGGCCTGCCCAGGAACACTGTAAGAGCCGTTTTGCACTGTAGGAACAATTAAGCAGCGCGAGAAAGTGGCTTCCAATAATGGCCTGGCTGCTGGAATGATTTACATCTCATTCACTGACGATGCTACCTGCCTGCCCCATACCGTGACTATTACAATTTGTCTCATCAGGATGCATTGGCGCCGCGCCCTTGACCTCATCTGTCGTTTATTTTTAGACTCACCCAGACTGACGACGCCACAAGAAAAGGAAGAAGACTCCAGCGTGGCCATTGGCAAACTGTGCCTAAACCTTGGCGCTTTTTTACAACAACAAAAAAAGCTGTAGAAAACGTTTAATATCTTCCTTATTTCCTCAATTAATTTTATAAATTGTGTACTGCTGCTCTGTGTGTTCAGGGAGAGATGCAGTATTTTTAAAAATACTGTTTACCCTTTTTAAGGATATAACATAAAAGCAGCCAGAGGTGTTCAGTTCTGTGACGCCCGAGCACCGGAGCCCCTTGTGGACCCCATTCAGGGTCGGACTGTGAAAACAAATAGACCCAGGCACCAAGGCAGGACTAGCGTAATGGGCATCGGGCTGTAGGAGTGGGAGGCTGGTTTTATTACTGTGGGCTGAAAAACTGTCCCCCAGTAACAAAACCAGCAGGGCCGTCCAGAACACTAAGGGGGAGATTTACTAAGATTTTGCACCGTGTATGCATCCCAAAAATGACGCAAATTAGTAAAAAAAAACAAATTCTCAATTTACTTAGTAGCTCTAAACTTGTTTAGCGCTGGAAATAACGGAAAAGTAATGCGAAACAGCGCATTGCGCTGCTTCACATTACTTAGCGCCATGGGGGCGTATCAAGGGTGGTGCATGGGTGTTCCCTAGCACCCACCCAGGGTTTCTCACTAAACCCAATTTACTAAATGCTGTAGATTGGGTTTAGCGTGAGAAAATTGCACCTTTTTCAAGTAGGCGTACAGAAGGAGAAATGCTTTCATTTCTCCTTCCTTTTCCGACTTTGTATGTGTGCTGCACTGTGCAGCGTGCATACAAAGTGGGAAAAACGTTGGCTGTGCCTGGGCATCGTATTTCTTACAGGAAATGTACCCTTCCTGTACAAAACCTATGCTGGACTCACACACCGTAGCGCTATGGCGCTCTCCTGCTCCCTCCCTGTTGCGCAATGCTACACTGGTATGAGAGGCGCCATAAACCCAATGAAATACATGTGAGAGAGGCTATGGAGAGATGAGGGGCAGTGTTGGAGTGTGATAGTGAGGGAAACCTTGAAGAGCCCCAAAAAGATTGTCATATTCTGGTGCACTGTAAGGTCATCATTTACTGTGCTCTACATGCCAATACAATTGAATATATAATAACATATGTTGTAGAATGCACAATTTATGTAATTTGTTCTAAATTTTCTTGGGAAGAGAACACCCTCTTCTCATTCCCCCTTCGTAGGGGTCAGGCTCGCTTACTGCGTTCGCTCGCAACACATGTAAAGGGGATGGACAAAGTGCCGAGGCTGCTTTGGGTTCCCAGTTCAGCCTCGTCTGGTACCAAATTAAAAGTACCCTATTTAGCAAAGAAGATATCTAAAAAAGCAGTGGCAAAGCCAATAGGTCTTGTCTTTGGGACCTCTTTGCTAGGACTGGTTTGGGTTCCCAGTTCAGCCCTGTCTGGCACCAAATTAAAAGTGCCCCATTTAGCAAATGAGATATCTAAACAAGCATTAGTGAAGCCAATGGGTCTTGCCTTTGGGACCTCTTAGGTTTGGGATTTTTGTTTAGCGACGCTTTTCAGCATCACTAACATACTATAGTGTCACCCAAAAAAATAAAGATGGATGTATCCTTCACTTCCCAAATGAAAATATAATTTTTGCCTTTTAAATTCAAGAGCTCTCTCAAGTTTTTTGTGGGTAGCAGAGTTAGCCAAGCTGGACAGTTCAAAAAGTATCCTTTACAGGACACTTGAATACATAATGTTGATGTTTGAGCACCTAGCTGCCTGACATGAATGTGGAGAAGCCCTTGTGGGTTTCCGTGAGTCAGATCAGATGTTCCTGAAGAGTGTCTTTATCTTCTGAGCCATACTTAACCCATTCCTTGTTCTCCACGAGTGCAACAATGGCACACCAGTGTTTTTTGTTTCAAACGTTGAGGGCATGAATACAGGGCTTCTCCTGTACACTCATTGATTTCTGAACAGTGAGTGTTAAAGCGTTAAGGTAATCATGATGTTCCTGCTTATATTTTGCATGCTTTACATAATCTTGCATTGCCTAGGAGAGTTTGCTTCTTCCAGAATGTTCTTATTTTTTCCAGTTAGTGCATAATTTGACTTGAGTCACATCCAGGCTGTTATAACAGGGCACAATTGGGTTGTAGCTGAAGGCAGTGCATGTTTCTCTCAGTGGTGCAGAAATGTGTTGAGTGGGGAGAGGATGAGGCACTGTGGCCAAAGCTACCAAATTTGGAATTGGGGAACCAGCATCAGGCTTCATGACCAGTCCACAAGACCACTATCCTGAGGGAGCACATTTTGCTACTGGACCATAGAAGGCCCCACTAGACCATAGAAGCCCTAGTCTCTTAGCACCAGCAGGTGTACCCTACCAGTGGCCAGTGTGGGTTAACCTTTAAGTCTTGTCCACCACAATACATACTGAAATTCACCTCCAGTCTTGCA
Organism: Triturus cristatus; assembly: GCF_964204655.1. Taxonomy (NCBI): domain Eukaryota; kingdom Metazoa; phylum Chordata; class Amphibia; order Caudata; family Salamandridae; genus Triturus; species Triturus cristatus. The sequence continues at coordinate 899,127,654 of NC_140588.1, forward strand.
GACAGGCCTACAAAGCAGCACACCCAAGATCAACAGAGACACTGTCATTGAGGGTACAGGACTCTTGAGGCCAGTCCGCCTCAACCAGTGGTGCCTTCATTGGCCTTGTTCCAGCAGTAGTAGTGCAACTCACCAGGGATCAGCAATGCATGATTTGCACGCACACCAAACTAATAGACACATTTATGCGGGCTTGCACCGCGGAACATGGTAAATGCATGACAAAAATCTCCAAGCCATATTTATGAAGCCACGCAAAGCAAACTTTGCATGGCATTGAATGGTTTCATAAATATGGAGTAATGCAACACAGCGCAAATCGTTGCTTTGCCTTACTCTGTAAAAGGAAGGCATTGCAGTGGGTATTCCCACTCTACCTCCATGGTTTTTGACGCATTCCCATATTTACAAGGACTTGTAAACCTGGGAATGCATCAAAATCTTACGCCTACCTAAGGGAGCCACAACAAGGAGAAATATCTTTATTTCTCCTTGTTTTTTCCTCTTTCTATATGTGAAACACACATAGAAAGAGAAAAAAGCCTCAGGATTGTTTTTGTGTAGAAAGGTACACTGATGCCAGTGTGGGATTTATTCTAGATTACACTCAGACGGCATTTTAGAGATGCCACCTGAAAAACAACCAGCCTCTGGTAGGTTGCCTGGCTGGTAGACACCAGCCTGCTACCGCGAGACAAGTTTCTGGACCCCTGGGGAGGGAGCCTTCACACCTCCCCCAGATCAGGAAGAGCCATCTGTGGCAGGGGAGCTACAAAGGCCTTGCCGCCTTTGCAAAGCCACCCCAGCCTCTGCTATCAGGAGTAGGCCCCCTTCCTGCCTCATCTCTTTTTCAGCAGAAAGACAGGCGGGCAAAAATAGGACAGCCTAGAAGGTGTGCCCACCTCAGTCATCCTCACCCCTCAGGAGGGGGTGGGGGGTGAGGTGGAGCCCACTCTTCAGTGCCTGCCATCTTGCAGATGGTTGGCACTGTCCAATCAGGGTTAGGGATTGTGCTCACTCCCCCACGTGGGGTGAGCACACCAAGGGTGCAGTCACCCTGAGGTCAGTAGATTTTTTGTTTACTAATCTGAGATACATAAAACGCTCCCTAAATAGTGTGATTTGGGGGCTGCCCTGGACCCAGAAGGGAGATTCCCACAACCTACGAAGAAGGACGACGAAAGATGCACAGCAGAGGAGACTGTAGAGGAGAACTGACTGGTCCCCAGCTCTACCAGCCCATCTGCAGTTTCCAGAGGTCCTGCGCCAGAAGTCGTCTTGTCCTGCAGCCAGCAAGCTCCAGAACCCTTGGGAGGGCCGACTACTGTCAACAAAGGATATCCTATGAACAGCAACTCAGAATCTCCTAAGAAAGACTGAGCCTGCTGAAGACAAAGAAACCTGATGCCTGGAGCCACCACTCCACCCGTCGCCTACGGCCCGAGTCCAAGTGGCACACCAGTCCCAGCGAGGTCCCCCAGCGCTCCAGAGTCCAAGTCCTCCGCGGGTTGACCCCTCCAGGACTCCGACATTGCCTGCAGCCTCTGTACGGGGACCCCCCAACCTTGAGTGGCCCAGTAAGGTGAAATCCAACCTCAAAAGGCACCCCTGCATCCGGCCACCCTGCACCCTGAAGAAGAGGAACTGAGGTGCACCTACGTCTCGGAGCCCTCAAACTTACCTGCCAGCTGTTGGTTCCACCTGGAAGACTTCTTGGATCGAGCCTGTAGCTGAAATCCAAAACAGGCAATCTCCATAGAATTGCATTGGGCTCCAGACCCCTCCTAAGCAATCTGCACTCGGCCGCCCCAGCACTGCTCGTGTTGTGGACCTAGTGATGAACTGGGGTTCCCTTCGCCCAGACCTTAACCCTAGGAGCTTGGCTCCCAAGACCGAGTTGCCTGCCCGTGAGCAGCCACCAACCGAAGGCCCGCCTAGCCCCATAGGCTAACATTTTGCGTCAGCCCTCTGCCCTAGTGCCGCTGAGGGTGCTTTTGGAGTTCATCCTTGACCCTGGGGGATTCCGTGTTCTAACCCCTGAAACTCAACCCTCAAGACCAATAACTTACCTGCAAACCGATAACCACATTTTCCTCCATATGATTGCATAGACTGTTTTTCTCTGAAAAAGTGGTGTTGAGTTGCGTTTGTATGGAAACCTAAGTAACTGTGTTTTAATGTAAAAGTGTTTCACTTACCTTTGTCTAGGAAATGTCCCAGTGTGATATCTAGGCATATCACACGGAGTAGAAAGAGTAACCTAAAAAGTAATCACAAAGTAATCCAAAAGTAAGTACAACTGTTTTTAAGCATTGTACCTACCTGTAAAAGTCAAATTCATGCAGCTTGCATATTCTTATCAACCTGTCTGAAATTACAATTTTACTTACCATTACCAAGTCCTGCTGGGTTCTTAAAATAAAAGAAGTGTTTTTATACAAACAATTGGTCTGAGTTGATTCTTTGAGTGTGTTCTATAATTTCTTGCCAGAGTGTGTACAATAAATACACCACTACCCTCTGATGAAGCATTACTGCCCGCCCACACTACCACAAATAAAGAGTAAGGTATTATCTACTTTTACCTTTGTAAGCCTTTGGGGATTCACTGAACTCTGTGTAAACTATACCTTACTTTGGTATAGTATTTAACCTCTTCAGTGCCCCGCCCTTTCCCCGCCCTGTGCCGGGCGTTGAATTAGCGGGCGGGGTTCATGACGAGATAGTCTCGTCATGGGCACAGCGCAACCGCGCTCCATGAAGAGACTCTCGCGTCATGGGCACTGAAGGGGATAAAGAGCCTGCTTCCTACACTCATAATTCCATAGCGGATACATTTGCAATTCTCATTGCCAACCAACTGGAGTAGTAATTACACAAACTACTAATATAATAGTTGTATCTCATTCATCTGATACTGCTTAAAGCATCTGCAAATCCAACTTGTCTGGGTTGTTTTAGGTGTATATATTCACTTTTGAGTGTTATGACTAGATACGATAAAAGGAAACTAAGAGGCATCTAATGCTGGCTTAATGACATGTGTGAAGCACATAAAGAATTTAGGACTACAATTTTGCATTGACTGTGGGGCACAGAATGATGTAATCAATAGAGATCCCCAAAACCTGGGGTCTCCTGTCATAGAATTTAAACCCACATGTTATGTTCAGAAATGGTTTGAAAAAGGGAGGAGAAGTGCTGATGAATGAAACTGCATGGTTCGGAGACAAATGGCTTATGATTCCACCTATAAGCGTATTTGGGACATTGTGATTGAAAACATATCCCACATTGTAAATGTATTTTAATGTGAATAACTAATATATTAAACCTCAAATGAACGTGTATCTATTGGTTGCATTAAATAACATTATAAGCTGTAACTGGTCAGTGAAATACCAAACATACAAAAAATTGGTAGGTTTTGCTCTTTCTAGCCACCCCTCTGACTCCGCTCACTGACCCAATCCTCTGGTTATTCCCGCCCCCCCCCGATTCTCTGCCCACAGTTCACCTAATTTTTTTCCCCCACTTCGACCGCTGCAGAGAAGTGTCAGACGCACACAGCCCTGCCACGCCGCAGCCTGTCCGCCCTGCCTGGTACACCCTTCGGAGGACGTTATTATCCCACAATACAAATGTGATGCCCCTCTGGGGTCCGTATTTAATCGCTTCAACACACCCTGCGAGATCTGTAATTACGCAGCAGTTGTAGACCGACGGGGGCACCTTCCCAGGCAGTTTTCTCCAATGATCAGTGGGGTGCGTGTCCCTTAGGCTTGCACCCGTCAATTGTGTGCTTCCCATAGCCTCTGGGTCCCCTCCCAGAACCAGATTTGCACGCCTAGCATGCCCTGTATCTAGGTTCAGCCTATATTTACTTGCCCAAACCCCCACCCTCCACCCGGGCATCTTGATAGTGGACTAGTACACAGTCTGGTGCACAAGTTACATCCCAACTGTATCCCAAGCATGCAATCTGATGACACTTACCAGGAGGAATACTCCTTGTACTTCTTCCAATGGGAGGACAAGTTTTATGAGACTGTAGATACCTCAATTTAGAAAGCTGTTAATGTAGTGATGGAGCCCCTTGAACAGCCCTGCTCTGAAATAAATTGTGCAAGAGTGCATAAAAACCCTCCCGCCTACTCGTGCTGCACCCTCTAATCCCCCACCTTCCCAAGATACCCTGGACTGAGAGACCCGCCTCCTCAAAATAAGCAGTACAAGGAAGGGGTGGATCACAGCACGTTTGTGCATCTTAAGAAGGCCTCCCAGGCCCAGGTGCCTCCTTTGAGGGGACAGAGGAGCCTGCAGACTCTTTCCCAGCCTGCTTCCCCCGACCAGCCTGACTCATATGAGTCTCATGGGGAGTCCGGGGAAGAGGCGGTCCCATCCAAGCCCTGGCACCCTTCTCCAAAACAGACTCACCCACGAAAGCGATGAAGACCTGCTCGATCCAGATGACAAGTTGCGAGGTATGTGGCAGCACAGCTTTGCAAGCCTTTGGAAAGAGATGCCCACAACCGCCTTCAGATGGAGTGCCCTTGAACCCTCTTTGGAGGGTAAAGTAGCCCTTACCCCGGATATCGATCCCAAGATGGCCACCTTTTTGACAAAATTGACAAGAGCCCTTAACAAGCATTTGCAATGCAATAGGTCTCGCACTTGCGCAAATTTATGCTATTGGCATTGTAAATGACAATGCCTTTTATTTGTTTAAAAAACCAACACATTAATAAAAGGCATTGTAATCTACAATGCCAATAGCTCAAACTCGCGTAAACGCGAGACCTATTGCATTGCAAATGCTGGTTTCTTTTGTAACCTATTCTTATTTTTTGGGGGCTTCGCTGATTTCTGCCTCTCTTCCGCTTGCCCTGAAGGAACTCCTACAACTGTTGTATTATTGCAGAGAATCATACCAATAGACCAGCAACACAACCATCATCATGTTTCTTATATAATTCACTCCAATGCAGCTCGCATTAGTAAAGAGAGCAACAGAAAGGGAGGGTAGTGAGAGTGAGATGGAGATAAAAAAAAGAGGGAGCTGGGGAGAAGGGATAAGGAGGAATCTAAATGGGCAAGAAGAGGTGAATACTCTGGGGGTGGATAAAATAAGTCACAATGGGTTGATTCACCTGATGGAGCGTAAGAATGTAGGACTTTGTGAGGGAAAGTAGTAGGAGGGAGAGGAATTACTAGTGCGCACATTGCTGGGGGGCCGGGCAGCATCTCTTTCAGTGGGTGGGGGCTGCATCTGCTTGTTTTTTTAAAGTTGTGCTTCTGACACCATATTTCCCTTTAAATCTGGGTACATCTCTGAGCCAACTGCCAGTACCTTTACCACACAGGCATTGTAAGTTTTTTTAAACCATCTCAAAGTGGTCTAAACATTTTCCTCCCTGGAGAATAATGCTCCAGTAGGGCAATCGCTTAAAAGAGAAATGCACAAGGAACTAGGGACTGCATCCTGAATAAGGTGCAGTGACCTGATTACACTGGTGCCTCCACATTTCAGGATTCTACTAGTGTGGAAGCACTAGATGGAACAAGCTTCATAAGGCCCAACTGCTCTAAAGTCCCACTTCAATGAACTACTTACATGCAGCAGTTTAATGAACTGGCACACATTTACTAAGCAATGATTGTTCTGGTTGCCAGATCCTAATGTAGCAGATAATTAAAATCCCAGCCCTGTTAAATAGCTAATCATCAACCTAAAAATGTTTTAAAACTACAGGGCTGAGTATTTACAATAGAAAAGCCAACATCATGCCAGTGCTCTCCTTGTACCACATTTTATTGGGTGGCCGCAAAGAATGTTGCATCCGCCATTACAGGACATTAAAAAAAACATGTAATAGTCTGTAAGGGAGCAGGTTGTGCATACCCTGCTTCAGGAGACATCTGGGTCAAAAAAAAAAAAAAATCCGGGCTCCAGTACCAAGGTACAACTGCCTGGTACCGATTTACCATGGTACACAAAAACCATTCAATAAAATTCAAGTGTCTGGTCATGGACCAGACCATGTCGCCAACCATCATTGTGCATGGCTCAGCCCGTGTGCAGTGGAGGTTGGCTACCTGCAGTCGGTTAGGTGCAGTGATGGCCTACCACTGCACACTGCTGAAGCATGTGCACAGAGGGGGTTTGATACCTGCAGGGGTTGGTCGCAGGACTTGGACAGAGGGTAGGCTTTGCGCCCAGCAGTCAGCCGCGCATGGTGATATGCTGTGCGCAGTGAAGAGGTTGACAGCAGTGGTAGGAGGGAGAGCTCAAAAGGCCTGGGCAGACCCTGCGGCCAACCCCCCATTCCGTGCATGGAAAAGGCCATGCACAGCAGGAGACTGGGCGACCACAGCGGGACCTTGAGTAAGTTGGACGTATACTAAAGTTTGAATATGATGAAAACAAATCCAAGAAATTCACTGAAATAACAAAAGGTTATTGTGACAATATAGACCGGTGTTGCAATGAAGAAAAATAATGTTTAATAAAAACAAAATACTCAAATTCCAAAATAACAGTTTAATGAGCTAACTACAACGTGCACCACTGCCATGCACCGTTCATAACCACACATTTGACATCACTAATGACAAATTAAATGCCGTCATGACTGACATCATTCATGACATCTCAGTTTCTGGCATATATTGAATAAAACTCTCTCTCCATCACATCCTCTCTTACAAAGACGTACAGGAATTAATTTACTCTCACATTTTTCTGAGAAACACTGACTACCTAAGAAAACCGAAAGAGGCAAATCTCCACTCACACTCTGAAAAATATTGGAAAAGGCCGAGAAAGGGCAGCAAAGGGGGTCTCTATACGTCACGATGTGAAACAAGAATGCTAGAAAAACTCAGAATTTCACAGGAAACAACTTGGAACGCTAACTAACAAAATTATTTATGTATCAAATTATGTGACCACGTGCATACTTGCAGCAGCGCTTTGTTGAACGTTGTGCAAATTAAGTATCTGTGTGTAGCGGCCAACTGGTCCCGTTTGAGGTTACCAGACAAGTTATTTCCTTATTAATTGAATTGGGTAATCGAATATAGCGCTTAGCGAACAGAGATGACAATTTAGAGGAGAAAAATAAAAGGAATCCTCTGTTTTAATCCAACAGCAAACTGCACCCTGAAACGAGTTTCTTTGCTACTAAGACAGCACTAAGGCGTTCAAAAACCCAGCATACAGTGTGCTAGCTAATGGCTGAAGGTATGTAGCTTAAAAACGAAACGTACATTTCTGGCATGCTCAGTGTTTTTTTTTTCCCCTCTGAGCTTTCAGAATCTTATCGCAACAATTGATTTACGCCAAAAACCAGCTTGGGCTGTTGGTTCCTCAGTGGTTGCCTGTGTGTGCTGGGCAGAGAGGCCAAAGATTGGATGGCCATGTACTCTGAACACCCTTTAACCCACAGACAGGCACTGGAAGAAACCTGCACTGCCTTGAGCCTGAACACCAGAGCTCTTCAATGTGGCCGTTATAAACACCTGGAGGAGACTCAGCTGAAAGGATGCACTATACGAGAGCAATGCGCTGAACAGCCGTGAAAGCGAAAGTAATAGCAATCGCGATCAAAGAGAAAGTGATCGACAGGACGGGACGCGCTCTGTGGCAAGCACGCGAGTGGTGCGCACGCAGCAGTGATTGTCGGCTCACGTGCACTCAAGCTTTAGGCCACAGGCAGCACTTTAAAAATCCCACATACAAAATGTCTCTCCGAGCCAGCACATGCGCTGGGCTCAGCGAGACCTAAAAAGGGTACCGACTGTTCTGAGCGATCATGCCAAGACAAACTGCAACGCCTTTGGCCCCATGACAAAGATCCTTGATATGGCAGAGGAGGCAAATGCCTCAGGTTGCCTCATTCCTCCCAATGTCCTCTCTGGATGGGCCCAGCACACAATTGTTTTTATGGGAATGCAAGTTGTGCGCTGTCCACGAAGCGTCGCTGTTCCTGGTTTATTAAGATTGATCCCAAACTAGGTGACCTAGTCTCCGCGGAGGCAGGACCAGTGGCCCAAAGGGGTCTGTTGGGAGAACCATTTGTGGCAACCTTCATGTCACTTGATAAGGCCCAGACAAACAGACGTGTTTTTACCCCGAAGGTTTTTCAGGAGGGAGGAGGGGAGGGGAAACGGGACGTGCGGGCATTGTAAGGGCCACTTTTCTTCCACACTCCCTCCCAAGGGACGAGGCTCCGGGCGTGTAGTGTTAGAATAACGGACGCTTCAAGGACTTCTAACACACAAGAGGTCAACGGTTCAGTGAACGAGGCAGATTTAAGGCTCAAGCTGGAAATAGTAAGTGTATTTCCTTCGACCCAAATCAGGGTAGGGGGCAGTCTGGCACGGTTTCTCCCAGCTTGGTCTTCGATCACATCAGACACATGGGTGCTGCAAACCGTACAGGGGTTCCAGTTAAGAGTTCTACGGGGTTCCCTTCCAGGACTCCAGACCTCACCCCATTTGCTTCCCCCAGCAGGCCCTTGGTCTTTTAGACAAGGAAGTAGAGGACCTTACACAAAAAGGTGCAATGTGCCGTTCTGTAAAGCATTCCAACAGTTGCATCAGCAACATCTTTTTAGAGGACAGGGCAGATGGCGAGCCGAGATTGGTGATCAATGTCAGAGAATTCAACGAGGGGCTGGATTACCGCCACTTCAGGATGGAAGGCATTCACCTCCTCTGAGATGAGCTACTGCCAAAGGACTGGATGACACATCTATACCCTAAAGGCCACACCATTGGTTTCGCCAATTTGTCTGGCGTGACCAGATGTTAAGAGTTTACCAACCTTTTATTCAGTCTGTCATCCATCCTGTGGCGTTTCATGAAGGTGTTCAAACCAGCGATACAGTCCCTCTGGCCCAGGGGATAAGACTCATCTACAATCTAGACAACATCATGCTCCTGGCCCAATGTCCCCTAAAGCTTATCAAACAGCTCTGTACGACAGTAAACCGCTTGCAGGGGTTAGGCTTCATGGTAAACGAAAATAAATCGCTAGTCTCCAGGTCAGCAAACCACCTACCTAGGTTTTACGATGGACTACCACTGCCACCTGAGCCTTCTGTCCCGGAAGATGGCAAAGTATTGGCTAGAACTGTGCCATTAGTTGGCTGAGCCTCATTCCTCTCCCAGGCTGATTGCTCGCCAAGTGCGTCTACTATCTTTATCCATCCAAACAATCTTCCCATACCCATTTCAATACAGAGAACACCGGCGTTTAAAGGCGCACCACCTGCGCAAAGGCTTTCCTTATTCTCAGTTTGTGCCACTATCAGAAGAGCAAGAGATCCATTGGTGGCTATCCCACAAGGAGGCCTGGCACGAAGGGGGATCTTCGGATACACTCCTGAATTGGTGATAAGTGTCCGACGCAAGCCCGTCCGGTTGGGGCGCTCGGTTTGGTGAATTCTCTACAGGAGGAAGTTGGTCACCACAAGAACAGATCTTTCATATCTACTGTTTGGAGCTACTGGCAGGTGCTTTCGCAGTGCACTGTTGGACAAAGGACAGGATTCAATCCTGTGTCTGTCTGAGGGTGGACAAATCATCATCGGTATGTTATATCAATCACCTGGAGGGTACCAGATTCAAAGCTCTGGTGGATCTGGCATTGAATTTCTGAAACTTCTGCTTGGAGAATCACATCTCCGTGACGACGGAGTACCTCCAAGGTCAGTCAAATCAGGTGGCAGATTGGCAGCCATGCCACTTTCACGCCGCGAGTCTTGTCGCTAGACCCGTAGTTGTTCCTGCAGCTCTCAGACATACGAGGCCCGTTCTCAACGACTTCTCGGCTCGACCACCAGCTACCCCAGTTCTTCAGCTGGAGTCTCGGTCCACAAGCGGTGGCCAACAGACGCATTTCTGTAAGATTGGGCTCCAGAGAAGGGATATGCATTTTGCCCCTTTTGAATGATCACCTGAGCGTCAACCCAGGTGCACAGCTAGAGGGCGGAGGTGGTCATGGTAACATCCTTGTGGAGGTTTCAAGTGTGATTTCCTGTTCTTCTGGAACGTTCCTGGGATTCTCCAATCAGATTCCCCCTCTCCTCACATTCTGCAGAATCTAGATCTCATGTCACACAGGTAGGTGAGGGGCGGTTCCCTGCAGCAGATGGCCTGGCTGATTACAGGCCACGCTGGACACTACCAGGGCTTTCGCAACATTCTGAGTTCCTCCTCTCCAAGGACTGGGCGGACAGCACGACCAAGCGTTACCAGACAGCCTGGACGAGATGGGTACGTTGGGCTCTGCAGTGGGGTGTGGATCCCGTGGGCGCAGGAGTTGTCAAAATCCTGATTTGTTTTGTCCAGCCTAGCAGAGGAAGGGCTAGACTACCAGCCCATTAACACCTTCAGATCTACCATTTCAGTGGGGCATACTCTCGTTGACAGCAATCCGGAGGGAGAACAGCCTTTTGTCTTCTGCTTACTTGGAAGGATAAGGCTCTCCCTTCCCCCAGAACCTCGTTACTCAGAGTTGTGGGGCGTAAATCAGGTTCTCAACCTTTTTGTGTCCCGGCAACTAAATAGATTTTTATCATTGAAAGAACTTTCAATCAGGTTGGCAATGCTTCTTTGTCTGGTCTCATGCAGATCGGTTTTGGACGAGAGTACTTGATCTTTCAGGCAGTATCTTCCCCAGATGGGGTGGCATTTACAGTTAGTAGATGGACTAAGTCTGGTACCCGTTTCATTTCCTACCTGGCTTTCAGAGATGTACCCAAACTGTGTTTATTACAATGCATTAAGGACATGACAGAGGAGGTTCGTCCTCCGGGCGAAAGGCAACTCCTCATTGCCTTATAGAAAGGGTACAAAGTGGTATCTTCATCTACTATAGCCCGCTGTGTGCGGTGTGTTATGCAGGAAGCTGGTATTGATACCAAAAGGTTTGGAGCACAATCAGCGAAGGGGACGGTGGCCTCAAAGGCTTTCTGCCTAAGAGCTCGCTTGCAGGACATAATGCAGGAGGCTGATTGGTCTACAGAGTTCACCTTTAAGAGGTTTTACTTTAAGCTGATGCTGGATGTGGCACAGATGGTTGTGAGCAAGTTTTCAACTAGCATAATCCTTGACTCTGGTATGTGATCACATTTGTGCTACAAGTCGTTATTGTGCACTAGATATATTTGCACTTCACTGGAGTGTCTTTGGCACTTTGTTTTTAGTCTCCGTTTTCACAAGCTACTTTAAAATCTGCAGATTAGTTATCCTATAAACTCTGTTTAAAACCCTTTTTTCCATTCAATGACAATATCAGTGGGGATCCAACTCTTCTCTACAGAGAAGTTATTTGGTCCTTATTAGCTTCTTGTGGGCAACACAAAGTTCAAGTAAATATTAGAAACTTTTTTTACCTGCTCGTCGTTTGACATTGCACTCCACGGTAGCTCATCAAGATTTCTGTGCTTATTCTTCTTTTTTGAGGCGAGGCATGGAGAGCTGGGGATACTTGGTATAACATCAGATAAAACATCACTTCCGCTTGCGATATCACTGCCAGGCAACTTGTAGGGTGGTAAAAAAGAAATGTATTTGTATAGGAACAAATTATCACATATGTCAATACATGCATATTCATACCAGTATATAGGTTGCTGTCAATTTGTACCAGCCAACATCTGCTTTCAGTTCCATCACGGAGATTGGCCTTACATTTCAAACTGAACTACCTTCTGGTAGTCAGCATCCTGTTTTTCTTTTGATAATTTAAATCAACACTAAGAATTAACCCCTTCAGTGCCCCGCCCTTTCCCCGCCCTGTGCCGGGCGTTACATTAGCGGGCGGGGTTAATGACGAGATAGTCTCGTCATGGAGCACGGTTGCGCTGTGCCCATGACGAGACTATCTCGTCATGGGCACTGAAGAGGTTAAGTTTGGACTCAGAACTGGAAACCAATAAAATGGTCTCTCAACTAGGATTTTAGTATACAAGTTACATAAAAAGTTTTATCAGGCAGCAATGTGAATCTGTGCTACAGCAACAATCAGTTTATGTTCATTATTAGCAAACTGGAATTATTTGACAAAATATAAAGGTGGGCACTTTGTGTTATACATTTAGATGTGGAACCTGCTAAATTAGAGCAACCACCACCAACCAAAATTCCTATTTAACTGTCAAAGATGAAAAAAAAATAATCTGTTTTGGGAAAGAGGACAATACTTTTAAAAAGATTTTCTGCAAAATTAAAAAACTAGAAACATTGAAATGTGTAAAATCTAAACCTAAAAGGAGAGCACCAGTAGAACTTTGAATTCATGTGTTTTGAAATCTCCCATATCAGTTGGAGACAACTGACTGCAAAAGAAAATGGGGAGGGCACTTCATGAGAACGTCCCCACCTCTCCAACAAATAACTTCACTTTATTACAAAAGGCAGTGCAAATGTATTACGAGTCGCACGCTAACCACCACTTTTAAATGGTTGAAGGATTTTGAAGTCTATATTAAGCATTCCATTCTTAGTGCTAAATTCATAAACCTAAAACTTGCAGTACTGATACTTTAGAAAAACTCTGGTGCCATCACCAGAAAACTCCCTTACCTTTAAATCTGCCAATGTCCCTGGACGCACTGCAATACAGACTGAACCTCAGCAGTCACATCAAGGCGGCATTGCCCTACTTTCCAGACAAGGAGGAAGGGACAGGCAGTGCAAGAAAGAGGCGATGCCCTTTCCAATAACGCACCTCCGTAGAAGGAAACCAAATTATATATACTTTCTAAAAAGAGCTACTTTTTGACTATTTTGTGCATGGGGAAAAAAGCTCCCTCGCAGAGGGCTTTTTTAATAAGTAAAATGAACAAAATATAGCTAAATTTTCGCTATTTTCTAGGTTCCTTCCAGGGGAATCCACAAACAATGGGCACATTGGCACATTTAAAATCCCCAATATGTGGGGAAAATGATACAAATTTAGCCTGGACACCATTTCTGGAAGAATGTTATGAAGGCTCAAGCGTGGTGTGCCGCAAACTTCAAACAAGCATTTGCAATGCAATAGGTCTCGCATTTACGGGAGTTTGAGCTATTGGCATTGCCTTTTATTTATGTTTTGGTTTTTAAAACAAAGTAAAAGGCATTGTCATTTACAATGCCAATTGCTTCCTCGCGTAAATGCGAGACCTGTTGCATATTCAATGCTTGTTAGATAAGCTTCAAAGACTTTTGAATGGAAGCATTAAAAGAAAACCTCTCATAACTGTACCAACAAATAGGTCCTTTTTCTCACAGGCACATGGCATGCACGATTATAAGCTGTGTAGAAATAGCGCTTCGCGGTACTGTGGTAAACACTAATGTACTGGAATCTTTATTTGAATCCCTTTCGGAGCAGTCAGTAAAAGTGACAAATATAATTTAAAAAATTGAGCAGTTGACATGCACCTTTTGGTTTCACTTTTCCAAAATTATCCTACATAAAATCCTACTGAGCAATGTGCTGGGGGTTACTCACTTGGTGCACATGGGGTCTAAGTTTATACTTTTTGACAGGGCCGTTTTAAATTACCAGTCCGGCCCTGGACGTGTTCCAGAGTAGAGTCAATGACAAAGAAGTGGTCCAAATGCTACGTTCAGAAGGGGGAGGGTGTGGCTTAATGGCCAGTGCAGCCGACTTGGGCGCTGAGAGATCCAGGTTTAAGTCTCGTCGTGTGCTCAACATCCTGCGATTCTGAGCAAGTCACATCCCCTTGCCTACAGACAGCGCCTACAGACCCTCACGGGTTATTAGCGGCGCTATACAAATCCAAGTATAATATTATAGTATAATTATTAAGAAGAGAAAGAGGCAGCCAAAGGACGAGGATAAAATGTCCAAGCAAAATAGAAAAAGTGGCCTAGAAGGAGACTAGATAAGAGGGGAGGGGGGGGGGGTTGAGGGTTGAGGGGGGAGGAGTGGCCCGAACGCTACTCTTAAAAGCTGATGAAACACAACTAGTAGAAATGGACAAAGTATTGAGGAACTATATGCAGCCGTTCCAGGCGTTCTGAATTTCCGGTACCGACGGGAATCTCTGTATGCAATTACGAGTTTGCAGACCAAGAATTACTTGGCATAATTCTGCATGGAGAGCTGCATGTTTAAAGCTACAGATCAAATTTTTAATGAAACTGCACTACAGCAACAGCACCGGCCCAGATATAATATTAATGGCCGCCGAGCAGCACGGTAGCAGCAGAAAGCCTTTTAGGCTCTTACGCAACACGTAGCTAAATTAATTATTTGCAGGGAAAGGATCCCATACCCCCGGCAGTCTCCGAGGGATCAGTGAGAGCCGGACTGCGGAGGCGCTCATTAGCGACCCTCAAATGTCAGACACCGGGAGGAAAGAAGAGGCCTGACAGGGAAGGAGACACAGCGACACAGATCTGGAAGGGTGGGGGCACGAGAAAGACAGGGACAGCGAGGTACAATGATGGAAGAGGTGGCGACGGAGCGGGCACAAAGAGGGGACAGGGCGCGAGGTAGACGGGGACTGCAGGTTAGACAGGCACAGCGAGGTACTATGATGGAAGAGGTGGCGACACGAGAAAGGGAGCGGGCACAAAGAGGGGATAGGGCGCGAGGTAGACGGGGACCACAGGTTAGAGATTGGAAATGATGGAAGGCTCGTGAGAGAGAGCAGGATAGAATGGGGAGAGCAGGAGTGACAAAGAGCAGTAAATTCAGACATAAGCGAAGAGAGCAGTAAATACAGGCATAAGCGAAGAGAGAGAGAGAGCAGTAAATACAGACATAAGTGAAAGGGAATGGGGTCGTAAGAGAGACAGAGGCCTAGGAAAAGGAGGGGAGCCAGGTAGAGAACAAATGCGTATTACGAAGAAAACAAGACAAGCCCGGCTTCTAAAGTGGTCCGGACGTGAGCGAGCGCCCGCCGCACAAAAGTGATAGCAAAGTTGTCACGGCGAGACGCGGTGGAGCGTGGCGCGTGTGCTTGGCGGGGGCAGGGAGCGCATTCCAGGCAGGGGAGCGGACCCTTTGAAGTATGATGCCGAGGGCGCCAGTGGGCTGAAGTGCTTCCCCAAACGGATTGCATGGCGACACGATGCACGTGATTGTGCACGTGCTCGTCATGCAATCCACTTTTGGGAGCACTTTGAAATGCCCCTCTACTAGAGTCTTGCATAGCGATTGCGTAAACGCAATAGCTAGGCGAGACCTAAAAAGGGCACACCATCTAATGGGTTAAGCCAACACACGAAGTTCAGCACTTTGTAAAGGTTTTAAAGGGATAGATCAGAAGAGCCAAATTGCCATTCATCTCTCCCAGTAATATTTAAAACATATTTCTCTCATTATATATAAAGCTAGTAGAGAAAATTACATCTGTCAAAATATGGAGCTAAATCTGGTGCTAAAACTACTTGACCCAAAATATTTTTGCTCCAATATGTGCACTTCTCGTGGTATCTAAAGCATTAAACCCTAGTGAGTAGCTGCTAATATGTGCCTCTACGCTGCTGCTACTGATAAAAATGAGCACAAAAACTTTTGTGCCCGATTAAATACGTTTGATGACCTTTGATCCTATGATACTCCTCACAGATTTTTTTTTATTGATTTCAAGAATAGGGGTAGTAGTTACACATTCTGCAAAGCCCTAAGCCAGGGTTGCACATAACAAAAGAAGAGCAAAGCACACCTGCCACTCAAATTCACTGTCCGACCAATCCCAGTAGGTGCTAATGGATGAAGAAACATCGCTGCAGACACTGCCCTCTGGGAAGAGATCAAAAGACGTGAACTCTTGATCATCTAGCAGAGAGTAGCAGTCATCCTGGTCCCCAACTGAAACAGATGAAAATAATTCTTCACTGCACTCTGAACTGGCAACGCTGGTCCCACAAGACGTCAGGTTCCATCTGGAATGTAAACAAGAACATGTAATTAACAACAAATACCAACAATTTTGTCAAGTCAATGATGCACCAAAAAACATATGTAAAACACAACCCAAAAAAAAAAGAGAAAAAAAAAAAAAAATCACACACACTAACTTAGTTATTTAATTAAACAATTGATGCCTTGACCCTTTTCTACTAAGGAATTTTTTTCCCATAAAATAAATACTTGCAGTACAGTCCAGTTGAAACCGCTTGTTGCTGAATACTATGCCACAGAATAAGTGCTTCAAAAATTATGAGTCCAAGGGTATTCTCAGAAATTGAACGTACCAATGGGCTGGGCGGGGTTATACATCCTCTGTAAGCATGTGCACCACTTCTGATGAAAGAAACAAATAGAACTTTGTCAAACAAATCAACGTCTATAAAGAATAAAATATGGGATATGAAAAACACTTCTTCTGTTGCCAAGTTCTTGGTTTAAAAACAGCCCTCAGGGGGGGCGTGGCCAAGATGGCGGGTCAGTGAGAGGTCTTTCTTTCGTCTCCTCAGCTCCGCCACCCGCTAACGCCGTAATCCCTGCTGAATTCACTCAGTATAGCTCCAGCTGGGTGTGCTGAGTGCCGGAGGCCGAGCAGGGAACTCAGCGACGCACCGCAGCCGCTCGAAGCCCGAGAGTCAGTCGTCGGCACAGCCAGCGAGCAGTAGCAGCCTAGTCCGCTGCGTGGACCCAGGGAGGAGCCAGCGGTCCCAGAGCACAGCTTAAAAGTCACTTAAAGGGAGTTCTGGGTCCACGAGAGGCCCCCGGCGAGACGTGCATGAGCAGGCAGCCGGGAGTGGCGGCCCTGTCAGAGAACGCGCCCTCATTAGTCAGCTACCAAGGGGACTGGCGACCACACACCAGGCTGCCTGCAGAGGAGCCCCCAGAGGGGCAGAACAGCCACATTCTAGGGTCTCGGGGAAGCTGGGATCTGGTGGACCTGAGCGCAGAGGCCACACAGCCAGAGCACACAGGAGTGCAGGAGTTCTGGGACCCGAAGGATTCAAGGAGGCATGTTGAGCTAGCGCAGCGCCGCAGGAACCCGATAGCCACCCTCTCCTGAGGGGCCACAGCGGGAGGCACTGGACTAAGCTGCTGCAAGCAGAGGGCCCACGGGGCACCAGTCTACAGTTCCTGAAGCGGAGGTGCAGTTCAGCTACAGGGGAGGGGAGGGGCGCCTACGCTCTAGCTGCATCGACGCATCAAGAGCCCCGAATGGGGACCGCAAAGGCACGAGGGGGGGGGGGGGGTGGGGACACGTGGAAGCCCCACCACGGCATTCTCCCTGGAGCAAATCTGAACACACCGTACTCCATGCGTCGCCCCCCCCCGCACCCAGATGGAAGCTGCCAGATCTAAAAAGGAGTGCACCCTGAAGGAAATACTCTAGACCCCCAGGGGGCCAAGTGTGGGGGGGGGGGGGGGAGGGGGGACTGTCCGCTTGGCGCCGTCCGTACTACCCACACAGGAAGAAGGGGGCTCGGAGGAACCGGTCACCCAGTCATTCCTGAGTCCCTATTCACTGCCCTCAGGGATGACCTGCAGGAGGTCAAACGAGACCTCTCCATAGATATCCGAGAGATCAGGAGGGATGTGCACACTCTAGGGGACCGGGTGGCGGCACTGGAGGGTCAAGGCAACGGACACTCAGAAGATGTGTAGGCTCTACAGCAGGAAATCCTGTGGCTGAAGGACCAGCAGCTGGACCTTCACGCCCATGCAGAAGACATGGAGAGCAGGTCCCGGCAGAACATCCGGATCAGAGGCGTACCATTCAAAAGAGATGGCACTGATCTAAGGGGAATGTCTTGGATCTCTTCCGCTTTGTGCTGGACGACTCTCCAACTCTCAAAGTGAAAATCGAACGGGTACACAGAGTTGGTCCCCTACACGCAAGTTCGGGCCTGGCGGCGGACATTCTGGTCTGCTTGCAGGACTTCCAGTTGAAGAAGGACATTCTACGGAAGACACGGGAGAAGCAACCCACCGCTTTCCGCAAACAGCCGCTTACTGTCTACCAGGACTTGGCAGAATTTACCTTACAGACTGGCGACCTCCCATCTCTGGAATATGGGAGCACCCTATGCCTAGGCTGTCCTGTTTTAGGTTTAAACCTATAACTGATAAAACCCCACTGAAAGAGAAATAGCCCTCGCCAGTGAAGACATAAAATCACAACCACAACCACAAACTAAATGCTATTCAAAGAAAGGAAAAAGAGAGTGAAAGAGTTTTTTTTCTTCCTGAAGGGGCCAATACAATATAACTTTGTTATACAAGCTAGCAGTAAGAAAGCCTGGGCTAACATTATTCTACTTGAGTTTTGTTGTTTAGGGATGCGACTAAAATATGGTTTCTTCTTCCTTTAGTTTTTTTCAGTTTTGTGGTCTTTGGTCTAAAGATGCAGGGTTTAGAAGCATGTTTTAGGTCTTGTTTAATTATTTTATAAACTGTTGGGAATCAGGAAATATCAAAATCATATTTGATATTTTGGCTGTGTTTGATTCCTTCACTGATAGGCAAAATAGCTGGTTTCATAAGAATCTTTCCTAATATGTGTCATCACATTTACCCACAGAGAATGGGTAAAAACCCTTAATACATCACCCCCCAGTTTCTAGTGAGTCAGTATTGATAGAAGAAAGAGTCATCCCAACTGTGTCCCTTAGCTGATGGTTCTCAGTCCAATGGGCTATGAATGCTAGATTATCCATGTGGTAACCGTTTACAGAATTTTTGCTGAGTGATGAGAAATGTGAGGATCTTTGATCACATATTGATAGTGTTGTGAAAAAAGTAAACTCAACTGCATTCTTAGATTTTTACAGGAAAACATAACTGCTGTAGTGCACATAATAAAAAAAAAAACTAGAGTCTGAAAACACCCTTGTCTGCCAAATGTTCAGCATAATTGGTGTAGATGTGAAACATCTCCTTGAGAGTAGGCTGGGCGACACCTTTAGTGACTTTGGCACTGCAACGTGTTCCATGTTAGAGTGCTTGCCACTTGGTAAGCAAAGCAATGGTGAAGAGCAATTCAGGAACTTTTATTTTACAATGTATGAGAAATGGCTTGCAATGATGCATTTGAAGTCAATGAAACCTCACTGTGGTACTCTGTTCTAGATCCCTTCCATACAGGGAAATTTGCTCCGTAGTTTCAAAAGTGCCGCTTCATTTTTGACCGCTTCAATAAATCCGAGGGCATAAGCGCCCAGATCAGCGCAAACGTTGCAGAACTTGCCCTGAGAATCGCAATCTTCAAGTGAATCAGTATTGGCATGGAAAATTATGTCAGTGGCCAGAGTGAACAAATTGTGTACTGGCTGTTTTGACGTTGCCCATCTTAAGTGCCAATGTTGCGAAGGTCTTTTCACAGAAGTTTACATGGGAAGGAAAGAGCGAGCACACATGACCAAAGACTCCCTGAAGAAGTACTACAATAATTTTCAAAAATCTATTTGTCCCTCATATACACTATATTACACTGTCTATATACCATGCGCTATCAGTGCAGAAAGTAAGCAATAATTAAAGCAAAACGTTCCATAAACACGGAAAAACACTGTCTTTGGTTTTTAATGGCGCAAAAAATGTGTAACCGCTGATAATTACTGTTTTTTTAAGGTATTGAAATCACTTTAAAACACTGAAAACACCCCACCAGAATTTACCAAAAATAAAAACTGCAAACAGGAAAGCCTACCTATGCCTGGGGCCATCCCTTTCGATTGATCTTTCGGCTGGAAGGAAGGTTACACAAACTCTGCTGCCTCGAAGACACGTGCAAGCTACGAGGCATCGACCCGACACCGGCTCCCGATCCTCTCCAACACGCCAGGCAGCCGTGCGCCCAAACTGACACACCTGCAGACCAGGGAGCCTGATCACTAGAAGGGATCCAGACACTATCGCAAAGGGCCAGCAGGCCACCATCAACTCCATCCCTTGTGCTACCAGACATCTCTTAACGTACAAGGGTGAATGCACATGTATTCGGCAGTGTTGGCGGGCAGGCAGTGGGTCTGGGAGGATTGGCCACAACACTACCCCACACTGTATTCTTGGACAGTAGACTGCAAGTTGTCACTTTTCGTCTTAATGCTTTTCTGCTTTTGTTGGGGTAACACAGTTAGGGGTGGGCTTGTTTGTGTCGGGGATGCACTCACGCTCAACATTTACACAGTTCTTCACATACACACACACACACGTGATGTGACCCAGGGTTAACTTAGAGAGCTTCGAAGGCAATTTGCCCAATATGACAGATTGCTTCGCCTTCAACGACCCTGAATGACTCCCCCCGCTTTCGGCCATCACGCTAATAAGGGCCTCAACAGCCCGATCAAACACAGGGCAGTCTTGTCCTACTTGGAGAGCACTGGGGCAGACGTGCGCTTGCTCCAAAAGGCTCACCTCCCCCAGCAGGACTACCATAGGCTTAGATCCTGCTCCTTCCCACATGCACTAAAACAGCGGGAGCAGCACTCTTATTCTCAAACACCTTCCGAGGAACTATAGCAGCTAAGGTGAAAGGCCGCCTCCTCGCATTCCACGTTGCCCTCAGACGTTGGTCCCTAGTAGTTGCATCCATCTATCCCCAAACGGAGGGACACGAAACACTCATACAAGCTGCACTCACAGACTATCCATTCACATGGGCGGGATTTCAATTTAGTACTAGACAATGTCCGACAGGTTCACATCTAGAAATGGGCAGACAGGAACACCCTCTAAGGAGGGACACTGGGCGCTCACGGAAATGGGTCTTCACGATATCTGGAGCGAATTCCACCCACAATCTCTGGAATATTCCTACCTCTCACACACGCACAAAACATATGCAAGGCTGCACCTCTTCCTGGGTACAAAGGATATCCTCGGCCTCGCTTCTGATGTGGAGATACTCCCGGCAGCTATATCAGACCACTCCGCAGTCTCACTGTCGATCAATTCTCCACCCATTAGTTGTCTCACACATTCATGGTGGTAATGGGACACCCTTCTCTCGCGTCCCGAAGTAGTGAAGCAGATTGGGCAGGCCATCTCCACTTATTTGGAGCTGAATGACTCCCCCGAGATATCCATGGCAACACTCTGGGAGGCCTTAAAAGCAGTCATCTGCGGGAAATTCATCGCTATCCCAGCCACGGATAACAAAATCCGCAAAGACAAGAGACTCACACCAGGGAGCCAAGAATCTGGCGTGAACTGACAAGCACACTCACACAGCTAGCGAACATTGATCTAAATAAAGCATAATACGCGGCATTTCGACTGTCACAATTACTACATGGGGGGGGGGGGGAAATGCTGGCAGTTTGCTGGCCCAAAAAACTGAGCATTAGACAGCAAAACACAGGGGTCCGCTCACTTCAAATGAGACCAATATCACGGAGGACGCACGGATTGCTCAGTCCTTCCGAGACTGTTATGCTGACCTCTATTACGATCAACAGCTAGACCCCATGCTTGGCTCCTCCTATCTCGAAGAAGCTCAAATCACACTGCTCGTCCCCGAGCAGTCTGGGGCTCTGGAACAAGACATTAGAGTAGAGGAGGTCACCACAGCTATTTCACAACTGAAAGAGTTGAAATCCCAGAGCCCCGATGGGTTCTCACTCCTTTACTATAAAACACTTTGCCCCTTATTGGTTCCGATTCCGACTCGATTATTGAACTTCCTCTCGACCCAGGGCGCTACCCCTGCTTCGATGCTGACTGCCCTCTTGACAGTCCCTCCCAAACCCTATAAAGACCGGCAGCGGTTCAGCTCCTACCACCCATTTTCACTCTTGAAAGTGGATCTCAAACTATTCACTGGCATTCTAGTGGTTAGGTTAGGCCCTCACATGCCAGCTATCAGACTCAGACCAAAATGGCTTTATTCCTCAAAGCCAAACAAGCAACATCATCAAAATGGTCTTGCACATCATCGAGAAAGCCTCGCATACAGAAGACTAGTTCATGCTCCTGACAGTTGACCCCGAG
Source organism: Triturus cristatus (assembly GCF_964204655.1). Lineage (NCBI taxonomy): Eukaryota > Metazoa > Chordata > Amphibia > Caudata > Salamandridae > Triturus > Triturus cristatus. Next base: position 899,149,582 of record NC_140588.1, read on the forward strand.
AAGACGTTCAATAGTGTCCACTGGCCCTTTTTAGGTCTCGCTGGCGTTGCAGCGCGAAGCGCTGCCGCCAACGAGTACTATTGTTGCCTAGTTGCCTGCCAAGGGAGACAGACCGGGGCACGCGCAGCAATCGGGGGTCTATGGACGCGCTTCTGAGACGCGCACAGACACACACACGCGCGCACACACCTCGCCGCTGCCGATCCCCCTCACCGCATCCCCGGCTGCCTAACGCGCGCGCACACCTCGCCAAGGACCTCGGACTCCACTTCGTTCAGCTGAACTCCCGGGGGCTGAAGCTCGTGTCCGGGGACAGGAAGCAGCCCTTCCAGGTGAATATGAGCAATGGCGCGTTATTCATTGCCGAGAGGGTGGATAGGGAGCAGGTGTGCGGGCAGAGCAGCGCCTGCACACTATATTACGAGCTAGTTTAAACTACACCTCCACCGCAGTTTGCCAGTTCGAGGTAAAATCAGGAAGACCAATCAGATTCGAGAATACATTGATTGGCTATACATCTCGGCCAATTAGAAGCGACTCTGTGGGACTCGTGTGACCAGTCTCCAGCGGTTTTACAAGGACCCAGACACAATATGGCTGCTTACTTGTGGAAAGCGCTGTACCTCTGAGTCCGGGTCCTTCATTAAACTTAGACTGAGATTGCTGATTCTTGTTTAAAATAGAAATCATTGTTTTCACGTTAGAGCAACAGAAGTGAACTAGAACTACCGCCCCCAGAATGCACAGGTGTGTTAAAGTAAAATCCAGGACTAGAGCACTGCATTCTTGGTGACATGGAGTCACCTGGGAATCTTCTCAGGCTGCCCCTACAGCAGGGGACTCCGCTCTCTAGGCTCATTCTCACATTAGGTGTTCACGACTCAGGAACGCTCCTTTTGCCTGCTTTCAAGTAATGGCAGACTCGCGTGATAGACTGTGTGAAAACTAAGCAAAGACCTTCAAAGTGCATCTGCGCTCCTTGCTGACAAATGAGGCGATCTGGGGGTCAGTTTTAGTTCGAATCTTCACAAACCAAACACAGCTTTCATTCCTTCTGCGTCGGGTAAATGGAGTATCACAACCGGGATTATAGCAACATCTGTTTTTTGCAGCGGTTAGAAGCAACATGACGCGCAATATAAAAACATCTTGTAATATTAAATTTTAAAGCGTTTGTACACTGCATGCATTGCTGGACCAGTATTGTTAGAATTGTTCAGCTTGAAGCTTTGGTTCTTTCCCCTCTGGGGACACTTCTAAGAGGTTTTTTTTCCCATTCATGTTTTAAACCTGGTTGGGAACGCGAGCAGATGTTAACACTCAGAAGCAATTGTGTGCAGGGACGGTGCCAAGCCAGGGGTGTCTGCTGCAGTCTGCTGATGTCTGCGGCGGGCTGGTCACTTGGGTGGGGCAGCCTGTGTCAATAGGACACATCTTAAATGCCGGTTCTTTCCTTCACGAACCTGCCCATAAAGTTTTACTGTCTGGGACGTTCTTAGTAAAGATGTCATTATTCTCTTCTGAAACGAAATATGACCGAGGAACTCACAGTACACAATAACAGTCAAATCAGTTTTATGTTAATGAAATGTTTAAAGTGTTGGGCTCTGACTAACACTATCATGGTTCCCGAGCCGACTCATGTTATGGATTGCTAGGCAACAGCAATGTGCATGCAACGATGTTTGAGGCAGCCTGCCAATGTTAAACTTGAAACTACAATCCCCAGGATGCCAAGTGCTGTTGGCTGAAAAGCCAAGCCAGAGGCAGTCAAATATGACACGTGACCTACTGACCCAGAAGCTGCTAGCTGTGGGTTTAGATTGGAGTTAAACACACAGTTTTGAGCCACCTGTGGTGAAGTGGGATGAAAGGATTTGGGCAGGTTTACACAATTCATTCACAAATGGGTAAGGGATTTGGTCATCTGGTTCCACTGCTGGCAGCTAAGCCTTTATTTTAACTTAATGCATTTATTTTAGGTGGGATATTTAGTAGTTTAAAACGTTTTCTGGTAAAAGTATGTGTCACTTGACCACAGTGGCAGCCGCCACTAACAAAGGGTGGTGGGAGAGCGAGCGCGGGGGGGGCAGGGGGGACGGTTACCTGTTAATAAGAAAAAAGAAAAAAAACTTTGACAGCGCCGGCCTGCTGGCCTCTTCCTGGTCCCAGCAGCCCCTGAGACAGACTCCTATCCAATGCCCGTGCTGCATAGCAGCGTGGGGATTGGCCTGAGCGAGCAAGAAAGACCCTCCGCTTAGGTCATAGAGTCTGTGGGTTTTTTCTAGCCTGGCTGATGAATGCAGCCGGCTGGAGAAACCCAAGTACGCATGTGTGTTTTGGTCGGCCTGAGATGGCCGGCCAAACACATATGCGAATTTAGGGAGTGGTCAAGCACTCCTCCTCGCCCTCCCATGCCCCACCTCTCCACACACAAGCTGGCCCAGAGCCAGCAAACAAACAAAAAATGATGCTAGAGCATTCTTTTCTTTTTCGTTTGCTGACTCTGCGCCAAGCAGTAGGGCGACGCTCCTCCACCGTTGCTTGACCAGCTTATTTCAAAGTGCCTATTTAGAAATTAGTATTTGAGTCAGGAATAAGGTTTTGATCGCTCCAAGCCACCCTGAACTCCACGTCCCAGGGCAAAGTTCCTTCTTACAATTATGCTTTTCAGGTCAAGCCTGGGCAGCGCATGCACTGCTCTGCGAGGTATGCTGTATTGAGGTGTGGCATAGAACTTCCACCCATTCACTGCCCATCTTTTCAATTGGCTCCTGTTACTGTCCTTGCGAAATTGTTGCTTTTCATTTATTTATAGGCTTAGTAGTCTCTCCTTGGTTCCGCCTTGTCTGCATTTATAACGACTGGACCGTGTTGTTACACGTTCTGCGTTATGTAGTCGGTGAGCACTATTTTCTTTAATAATCTTCCCCTATTCCACCCACGACATTGCAGCATGCCACACGCTTTCATATTATTAGTAATGTGTTTATTTAAATTACAGCGCAGTCTGCTTTAACTATAGCGGCCGAGCTTATTTAATTAATGGCGCGGTCAGCTTTCACTTTAGCGGTGGAGCTTATTTAATTAACAGTGCTGGCCGCTTTCACTTTAGCAGCATGCTTATTTATTTAATTAACAGCGCGGGCCGCTTTCACTTTAGCGCCCGTGCTACAGAAGCTTTCTTAATTAATTAATTTTGTTTCTGCTTTGGGTGAAAGTGCCCCCTACGCACTTTCACTTTAACGTTGGCCATGCGCCTTCCTTTAGACGCTGCTCACTGTAACCTTAATACGGCGAGCAGAGTCTAAAGAAAGGGGCGCAGCCACCATTAAAGTGGTCTCGCAGTTGCGAGAGATAGAGCTATTGGCATTAGAAATAAGAATGCCTTTTACATATGTGTTGCTTTTAAAAGCACTTTAAAAGCTTAAACGCTTGCAAATGCGAGACCTATTGCATTGAAAATGCTTGTTAAAACTAGTTGCGACGCGCTTCGGGGTGGCAGAAAGATTCTGTAAATGGAAACTTAACTGCCATCCACCTCCCCTCAGCTTCAGTAAGATGGAACGTTCACACCCTTCACCCTCAACAGGGCATGCGGCAGGGGTGCCCCCTTTCGCCCCTGCGGTTTGCTCCTTACATGGAGCCCCTTGCCCAGAGGGTCTGCAATGACCCCACAATTACTGACAAAACATTTGGAGGCGGAGATCACAAAATCAGCCTCTATGCAGACGATGGGTTGGCGACCCTAAATAGACCTGCAATGGCCCTACCCGCTTTCTTCACTGAATTGTAAACTTTGGCCTCGCCTCTCGCTTCTGGGTCAACGTCACGGAAAAAACAGATAAATATATTAAAGAAATGTATAATTCGCTTGTTTTTTTTCTTTTAATGTATGTAATTGTACTGTTACCGAAATATTGTTGAGTCTGGAGTCGACATGTGGTTTACATGTTATATACATTGTGCCCAGCGTTTCCTTATTTTTTCTAATCAATGTCACGGAGTCCCAGGCTTGGAGTCTCTCCCAATCTCCTGAGACGGAATCCAAACTTGCGGCTCACTTACCTATACAGTGGGCTAAGTTCCCCGATCGCCTATCTGGGCATCCAACTAGAGCCCTCCCTCCAGAAAACTGTAGATGCTATCGATCTCTACATAAACATGAAATCAGAACTAGCTCGCTGGGGTCTTCTTCAGACATCATGGCTGGGAAGAATCGCAGCACTGAAAATGACCATCCTTCCCAAAATTCATCGTATTCCATTACCGCCCTCAACTGGGAGGCTTTATAAGCTACAAGCGTAAATACCTCACTACGTTGGGCCGGGAAGAAGCCACGGATCTGTAGGGAGGTCAGCTACCTCCCCCCACGCGACGGGGGCCTGGGCATACCTAATCTCCAAGTGAATTTCCATGCTACCCAATTACGTCACCTGGTTGAATGGAACAGGGCCAAAACGGAGCGCAACGGGCTACTTTAAGACAGGGCAGTGGCTAGAACCTCCCTGTGGAAGGTCCCTTTCCTTAAGAAACCGCACCGCCCCCGGAATCTACATCTCTTACCCATCACTAAGGTGACTATGGACGCCTGGGACCGGTGTAGTACACGCTACGGTCTGTAATCCTTCCCCTTCCCACTGTCCCCCTTACTCAACAACCTGGATTTTGCCCCCGGGAGCAATCTCTGTGCATTTACGGCTTGGTGGCAGACCAATTGCCGCTCCATGGGGCACATGACAGACAAAGAAGGGGTGATTCTCTTGCCCCAGCTAAACTCAGATTTCAACCTCCCGGAGACAGGACGCTTTCATTACTTGCAGCTCAGTCACTGGCTTTTGCACCCTGATAATAAGGCCGCAACACAGAAACGTCTCATGGCCTACAAAAAATGGCTGATCACGAAAACCTCGGATAAAAAGAATTTCTGAACTGTACATCTTTTTGCTCCAACCCACGAGGCACACGAACAAACCCAATCAAACATGGTGGGAGGGAGAGGTCGGGTGCTAATTGTCTGAAACTGAGTGGGGACAGATTTATTGAAGAGCCCGCCACACGGCTCGTCATACTGCCCTCACCGAAACATTCACTTAAGTAGTGACATACTGGTAACTTACCCCGAGAGATTACATAGGATAGATCCATACAAACCAAAAGACTGCTAGAGATGTTGCGGGACAGCGGGTTCTCTGACATCTCTTGTGGGAATGCACGCAGATTCAGCCCTATTGCACACAAGTTTGACAATATCGATCGTCATCTGGACACCCAGCTTCCCAGATACACCCAGCTTCCCAGATACACCCAGCTTCCCATTTCCCTCTTATATACTGCTAGGCCTCCCTAATCCTCTCACTTACCCCTTGAAATCATTGCGAGGGCACCAAATTGGGCTTGCGTAGGGAGCAGCCATACAAAACATCCTTTCACACTCTGGAACAAATAACACACCCACCCACCCAGGCTGGATTCACTGCTTATGGTACATCCTTGGAATGGAAAGAAACACCACCACGAACTGCGAGGCATTCTACGGCGATCTAAAGCGCCCATACCTTTCTCATTTGTCTCAAGACTTCGGGAGCTCACATGCCCCAGATCTCTCCACATTCTGCAGCTTTCATAACTTTCTGAAACCTGTGCTCAGGTACAGGCTCAAGTAGGTGATTGAAAACAGTGTCTCACCGGTCACAACATCCATTATGTGTGTGGGGGGAGGGGGGGAGGGGGCGGGGTTCGGGAGTTGTATTTGTTTACCTACAGTTTATCACATGAAAGTCTCGAGCTTGGCAGACCAGATGTATAAAATTGTATACTGCTTGATAGCTTCTGAGAATGTGAATTAAAAAAAAAGATTTGAACCATAAAAACAGCCCTCAAATGGTAGAAGAAAAAAAATAAGTTGGATTATGGAAGAACACAAAAGACCATCTGTTGACCACTGCATTCCTGATCTGGATTCAGCAGCTTAGAGAAAGGTCTGTTGGTTGTCAAAAGTTTGAAATATTTGCTCACAACTCAAATTACACTGGCTGGTTCCAACTTATTATTTATTAAATGTCACCCAAGAGACATTAATACTGGTATGTCAATTAAAATCCCTTCGCTTACCCTGTTTGTTATCTCACATTTCAAGTTTCTCTGAGGTCTCCTTTTCATATTTGAGCAGGTTTCTGATTTGCAAACTTTAGAGCTCTTTCAATCCAAACAAGCATTGGCATAGCCAATAGGTCTCGCCTTTGGAACCTTATAAGTATTTAGTTATGCAGTACAATATCCTTGGTGCAACAACATCAACTGTTGCATGGCTAAACACTTCTAAGATCCCAAAGGCGAGACCAACTGGCTATGCCAATGCTTGTTTAATTTAGAACATTCTACCCTTAGTGGGTGAGTGAAAGGGAGGATGGACAAATGGATTGAAAGGATGGGTGGATGGACGGATGGATGAGGGAAAGGATGGATGAGTGAAAGGATAATTGGAACGGATGGATGAGAAACTGGTTGGTGAGAGAAAGGGAGGGAGGATGGATGGATTAATGGATGAATGAAAAAGGATGGACGGTTGAGTGATTGGGTGGAAGGAAGAGCAAAAGGATGAATGGATGGCAGAGTGAAAGAATGCGTGATGAAAGAGTGAAAAGAAAAATGGCTAGATAGAGTACAAGGATGATGACAAAGGATGGATGAGTGAAAGGATGGATGAAGAGAAGGTTGATTGAAAGGATGGACGGCTGGATAGATGGAAATTCTTGAACAGTTTATTTCAAACAAGCACTGGTAAACTCAAAGTGTCTGCTTTGTGTGTCAGAGAAGCCCATGTTATTCAGCAGTTCGTGTTGCTAAAAGCTGTCCTAAAAAGATCTTACCACAGAATATCTTGGGCCACATTGCCCCAAGTAAGTTAAGAGGAAGAAAAACTCTCAAAGTAGTATTATAAAATCGAGACAGAAGGTAACATTTGCACTTTAACTGGTGTTCTTAAAAGCCTCTGTCCTAACATCATGTTGAATTTATGGCATTGGATACAACTACTGCGCTCAAAGTGAAACAAGCATTTACAATGCAATGGTCTCAGCATTGTTAAAGTTAGAGCTATTGCCATTGCTCATGACATTTTTGTTTTTAAAACATTTAAAGAAACGGCATTGTTATTTACAATGTCAATAGCTTAATCTCTCTCAAATGCGAGACCTATTGCATTTGCACCCACACACAGAGCCACCCAAACACAGAGCCACCGACACACACACAGCCACCTACACAGAGCTTTTCACATAGAGCCACCCACACACACAGTTACCCACACACAGACAGAGCCACCCACGCATAGAGCCACCTACAAAAAAAAAGCCACCCACACAGAGCCACACATACACACACAGCCACACACACACACACACACACACACACACACACACACAGAGAGCCACACATACATGCACAGAGCCACACATACATACACAGAGCCACATACACACACAGCCACACACAGATCGAGACACATACACATTGATCTTGGGAGCCAAAGCAGAAGTGGCACCGTTTCTAGATCTTTGCATTTATCACTAAAAATTAAGCAAGGATATTGTCACAAACAGTAACTGGTGCTCGTGTAAAGCGCTCGGATACTGTTAAGTCGGAAACCTTCGGGTCAAGTTAGCACTATATAGAAACTGCCGAGACATAAAAAAAGGGCACAGGGATGTGATCTGTGGCATTCGATAATGTGTTTTATGTAGGGAGTTTTGGGAAGGTACACATTAAAATGTCTACCAACACCAGAGACCCCCGAACCTCACCTGCTCCACTGTGACAGGTTCCCTTGTGAAGGCCATCCAGTACAACACAGGCCAGTACACATAAGGGGACAAACAATGAAAAGTCACGGTCCACCTATATTAACTCCTAACCCTCACCTGCTCCACGGTAACGGATCACTTGTGAAGGGTATCCAGTACCACACAGACCAGTACGTGTAAGGAGACATGACATATCCACCTATGATACCCCTGCCCCCCAGCGACCCCCCCCCCCCAACCCACCAACGAGCCTCATCAGCTCCACGGTGACGGATCCCCTGTGAAGGCTATCCAGGACCACACAGACCAGTTCATGTAAGGGGGCAAACTATGACACATCCACCTATAATACCTCCGAGCCTCACCTGCTACAATGTGACAGATCCCTTGTGGAGGCTACCCAATAGCACACAGGCCAGTACATGTAAACGGGACCACAATGACACGTCCACCTACAATAACTCCCGAGCCTCAACTGCTCCACGGTGACGGACTCCCCGTGTAGGCTATCCAATACCAAACAGACCATTACATGTAAGGGGGCAAGCTGACACGTCCAACTATATAATCCCCGAGCCTCACCTGCTCCAAGGTCACAGATCGATCAGTTGTGAAGGCTATCCAATACCACACAGACCAGTACATGTAACGGGACCACAATGACCCGTCCACCTACAATAACCCCTGAGCCTCACCTGCTCCACGGTGACGAGCCCCTGTGAAGGCTATCCAGGACCACGCAGACCAGTACATGTAAGGACACATCACAATGACACGTCCACCTACAATAACCCCCGAGCCTCACTTGCTCCACGGTGGCCAGGTCCATGGCCTCCACTCGGGCCGCCGGAGTCTCGTACTCATCCTCGCTGTTGTAGCCGCGCCCCCCTCCTCTTCGTGCTGCTGGGGGCTGGCTCCTCCAGCCCCAACCCCTTGCTGCCACCGCTGCCTCTTGCTGTGTCCGGGTCCGGAGCAGCAGCCACCTCCGCCACTGACTCCGTCTCCCTGGCCGGAACCGCCAGCGCCCCCGACCGAAGATCCTCCACCCGCCGAAGTTTGCTGCCCAACTGTGCACGGCCCCCACCCGGACAGGAGACCGAGAAGAGGGAGCTAGCGCCAGGGGGAGGAGAGCGAACAGCGCCAGCCGGAGAGGACAGGGGGAGGAGACCAGAGCAGCAGCCGGGCACAGGACCCTGGCTGTCCCGCCCATCGGACTCCCGGTCGAGGCTGCCTGTTCCCTTCATCAGCCGGCATGGGGATTCTGCGGCAGCCTCAGACTTATCCCGACTCCATCCGATGAGATTTCGCGGACCGAAGGTCGGCGGCGAGACATCCTGAGGCAGGTGGGACACAGCGCCGTAACGACGCAAAAAAAACATGCGATTCGGGGGAATGAGGTGTTCCCTTTCCCCCTCATTTCTCCCTTTCTGCTTGCTGCGCCCCACGTTTGTCACCCAAACTGCACGGACTGCTTAGGGACCAGAGCGGAGCGCATGGATGCCCTCCCTCTCCTTCAATGCACATCAGCGCTGAGGACATGAGCCAAAGGTGCCCACGGAGAAAGCGGGTCACTGTACCGGCATATCCACCTGTGTCACCCCTCTCAATGGGCCACTACTTTTAACTTTTGGCAACACCCTCAGGGGATGGAGAGCCGGATACGCCATGAACACCACCGTCTTTCTCCAAGGTCAAGCAGAAATGCCTCGGAGAAACGCAGCGTCATGTTCGGATTCGGGGCGTGTTTTTCCTTTCTCTCCTCTTCCCATTGGCTGGAATGTTTACATTCCAGGAGGAGAGAAAGAAAGTAAAAAAACACGCCCCCGAATCCGAAAAAGACGGGGTTTAAATGGACAGACGCCCCTCTCCTCCAATGGCTGGCCTCCGTTTAGGAAGCCAGCCAATGGAGAAGAGGGGTGGGTTCAAGCCCCATACTAGAAAACATTAAATCTCGCCAAGCGAGACTGCGCAAGCGCAGCCTTGGCTAGCAGAGGCCTAAAAATGCATCCCCATGCGATCAATGTAGTCTTTGACCCAGGCTGCACACACTTGCATGTAAATCTGCAAATAAAATGTTATCTTTACCCACAATGTAAATACATCAAAGTAAAGACATTGGGTCTCATCACCTGGGTCTTATTTACAAGCCACACCTTGACTATGCAGTAAAACTAAGGGACTACATAATTCCCCTTCACTAAAACACAATGAGAACAAAGGGAACACAAGCATACAGGAAATGCCATGGCCTCGAATAAAAGCCCATGCAAACAAGGGCAACCCATGAAAACTAATGGCTACGTGGGGCCGACTTAAAGAACAGTCTCCGTGCACAAAGGTAGACTGCAAATTATTCCCAAGAATCATAGTAGCTTTGTTCTCCAAGTGCTGGAGGACAGAAGGATTTGTTAAGAGAACCCTTTCAAATGTCATGACTTAGGGGTAGGAAAAGACACCACGCAGAATCACCCAAGAACCTAGGGAGGGATCAAATACTGTAATCTGGTGAACCTTTAAATTGCAGCCGGAGATCCAGATTATTATAACCAGAATGAAGCCGATTGAATATGCTACTTACCAGTATGCATCTGTTCTTGGCATGTAGGGCTGCTGACATTCATATCTGTGCATAGATCGCCGCCTAGTGTTGGGTCCGGATGTTTGCACGTTGTTGTCCTGGAAGAGTCTTCGAAGTATCCTTGGATAGGTGACTCCTCCCCTGGACTACAGTGCGCATGGGCATCCCCTCCATCCTCAGATTGTTTTTCGCCATTGTGGCAGTGATGGAGTAGATACAGAAAGTGATGACCATGCTTTACAGTAATTCTGAGAGCTGCAGCTGCGACAGGCGCCGGGGAGGAGGGAGGGCGATATGAATGTCAGCAGCCCTACATGCCAAGAACAGATGCATACTGGTAAGTAGCATATTCAGTTCGAGGCATGTGGGCTGCTGAATTCATATCTGTGCATAGAATGTATAGCAGTGCCCTCTATTAGCGGCGGCTACCCGTGCCAGCTGCAGCGGTCTGAAAAAGAGTTTTTAGAACAGCCTGTCCTACAGCTGCCTGCTGTTTTGACTGCACATCTACACAATAGTGTTTAGTAAAAGTGTGTGTAGTGGACCATGTGGCTGCTCTGCATATATCATGCAGGGGAATATTTCCTAGAAAAGCCATGGAAGCCCCTAACTTACGTGTTGAGTGGGCTCGTGGTGGAATAGTTAATGTGCGTTTTGGTTTTTGATAACAGATTTGAATACACTTAACTATCCATCTGGCTATCCCTGCTTTGGAGATGGCGTTACCTTTGTGGTGCGGGGCAAAGGCAACGAACAGTTGTTTTGTCTTCCTGAAGGGTTTAGTCCTGTCGATGTAGTACATGAGGGCCCTTCGTACATCTAGTGTGTGGAGTGCCCTTTCTGCGACAGTTTGCGGGTTTTGGAAGAAAACGGGCAGTTCGATAGTCTGATTCATGTGGAACTGCGATATTACTTTGGGCATGAATTTTGGGTTGGTACGTAGTACGACCCTGTTGGCATGAACCTGTATAAATGGCTCTTGAACGGTTAGTGCCTGGAGTTCACTAACTCTTCTTAAGGAAGTGATCGCTACCAGGAAAGCTACTTTCCAGGTGAGGAACTGAATCTCGCATGAGTGTAGAGGTTCAAAGGGTGGACCCATTAGGCGTGTGAGGACCAGGTTGAGGTTCCACATCGGAGCCGGTGGGTGACTAGGTGGAATGACTCGTTTGAGTCCTTCCAAGAATGCTTTGATGGCAGGCACTCTGAATAGAAAGAGGTGCTGCCTGGTTTGCAGATAGGCTGATATTGCAGTCAAATGGACACGTATAGAGGTGTACGCCAGATTGCATCGGTATAGGTGTAATAGGTAGCAGATGATGTTTTGGATGGATGCGTCCAGCGGGTTAATGTCATTATTACTGCAATAAATGACGAACCTTTTCCATTTGGCTGCATAGCAAGCTCTTGTAGTGGGTCTTCTGGCCTCCTTGATGATGTCCATACAGTCAGGTGGCAGGTTGAGATAGCCAAACTCTAGGACTTCAGGAGCCAGATTGCCAGGTTCAGCTGTTGCGGATCTGGGTGCTGAATCTCTCCATGGTTCTGCGTCAAATGAGCGGGTTTGATCCGCAGCCTTTGATGCGGCACCACGGAAAGTTCGAGGAAGGTGGTGTACCATGGCTGGCGTGCCCACGTAGGAGCAACTAGGACGAGTGTCAGGGAGTGTTGTCTGAGTTTGCGAGCCACCAGCGGTATCAGTGGCGCTGGGGGAAAAGCGTACGCAAATCTGCCGGACCAGTTCATCCATATCGCATTGCCCTGCGACTGCGGATGTGGGAACCTGGCGGCAAAGCTTTGGCATTTTGCGTTTGCTTGTGGCGAACAGGTCTATCTCCGGATGACCCCACTGCTGGAAGTACGGCTGGAGTACTGATGGGTGTAACTCCCACTCGTGCATCTGGTGGCTGTGTCTGCTGAGCAGATCCGCCATCTGGTTGTCCTTGCCGGGGAGGTGTTCCGCCATGAGGAACATGTTCCTCTGAATGGCCCACTTCCACATGCTCTGAGCCAGATGAGACAACTGTGGAGAGTGCGTTCCTCCCTGCTTCTGTATGTAGTACATTGCGGTCATGTTGTCCGTCCGGATCAACACGACCTTGTTGCACAGATGTACTTTGAATGCCTTCATGGCTAGGAAGATTGCCATCAGTTCCAGAAGGTTGATGTGCATTTTCTTCTGTTGTGTCATCCATAGTCCCTGCACTGTGTAGTGGAGTACATGAGCTCCCCATCCCTGGAGAGACGCGTCCGCTGTCAGTACTATTTGTGGAACAGGCTCTTGGAACGGTCGGCCCTTGCAAAGGTTTTGTGGAGTCCACCAATGCAGAGAGTTGTATGCCCGACCGCTCACCAACACTAGGTCTTTTAGCTGTCCTTGAGCCTGGTTCCACTGACGTGCTAGGCACTCCTGAAGCGGGCGCATATGTAATCTCGCGTGTGGGACTATGAAGATGCAGGAGGCCATCATGCCTATCAACTGCATGAACACTCGCGCTTGAAGTGAGTGTTTGGGTTTGAATTTGGAGATCAGCAGTTGCATGCTGTTGATCCTCACTAAATTTGGCTGAGCTGTGGCCGCCAGAGTGTCTATAGTCGCACCTAGGTACTGTTGTACGTGTGCGGGCTGGAGATGGGACTTTGGATAATTTAGTGAGAATCCCAGACTGTGAAGAAGGTGAATGGTGCGGGACATGTGGCTGGCACATTGCTGGGCTGACTTCGCTTGAACGAGCCAGTCGTCCAGGTAGGGGTAGACGTGTATGTGCTGCCTCCGTAGATGTGCTGCCACCGTAGCTAGGCACTTCGTGAAAACCCTGGGCGCTGTTGTCACGCCGAAGGGAAGGACTTTGAACTGGTAATGCTGACCCTGAACAGTAAACCTGAGGTATTTTTTGTGTGAGGGGTGAAAGGGGATGTGGAAATACGCATCCTTGAGGTCCAGCGTGGCTAGGAAGTCTCCCTGCTTGAGAAGCGGAAGGACTTGCTGGAGAGTGAGCATGTGAAAGTGCTCTGAAAGAATGTACCGTTTCAGGGGTCTTAGGTCTAATATAGGTCTGAGTGACCCGTCCTTTTTTGGTATCAAGAAGTAGAGGGAGTACACTCCCGTGCCCTGCTCGTGGACGGGTACGACCTCTATAGCGCCTTTTAGAAGCATACTTTGCACCTCCTGCTGTAAGAGCGTTAAGTGCTCTGAGGACATAGGACGGTTTCTTGGCGGTATTATGGGTGGAGTGGAGGTTAACTCTAGACAGTAACCGTATTTGACAACATCTTTGACCCACCTGTCCGTGGTGATGGAGTTCCACGTGGACAGGAACCTTTGTAGCCTTCCCCCCGACAGGTGTTATGTGGAAGGGAGAGGGCGTCACTGCTTGTTTTTGGGGGAGGACCTGGTGTTGCCGTAGCCGCGTCCTCTGCCCTTTGTACTGGAGCCACGATATCCACCTCGGGTGTTTTTATCGTAGGTGGTCTGTGTATTGCCTTTGTTATACGTTTGTTGTGACCCCTGTCCTCTACCTGCTCCCTTGTTTCCGGGGCGACGAAAGGAGCCGCTCCGAAAGGACTGAGTCTGGAGGGCGCCCATGGACTTTGCAGTGTCCGTGTCCTTTTTGATCTTTTCAAGGGTGGTGTCAACCTCTGGGCCGAATAGATAGTCGGGGTTGACAGGCTGGTTGAGTATATTATTTTGTACCTCAGGCTTGAATCCAGAGATTCGTAACCAGGCATGGCGTCGCAGCATGACGCTTGTGTTTATGGCCCTGGCAGCTGTGTCAGCGGCATCTAGTGCACACTTGATGGAAGCATTTGTGAGTAGCTGTCCCTCTCTGATGAGAATTTCTGCGCCTTCCTTGAACTGGTCAGGGAGATGTTGGAATAGTTGCTCCAGTGTCATAGTGCGCTCTATCATAGCGAGCAAGGAGCGCTTGAGTGTTGGCTATGCGCCATATGTTGGCAGCTTGGGCGGCAACTCGCTTGCCAGAGGTTTCTAACACCTTGGACTCTTTGTCCGGGGGAGGAGCGTCACCTGTCGTTTGCGAGTGTGCCCTCTTGCGAGCATTCGCTACGACAATGGAGTCTAGTGGTAATTGGCCTCTGATATAAGTAGGGTCCCCAGGTGCTGATCGGTATTTCTTTTCAATCCTGGGGTTTATCACTCGTGCCCTGGTGGGTTCCTTGAAAATGTCCTTGGCTGGTTTGAGGACTCCTTTCAACATGGGCAGAGTCTTTACATGCCGTTCGGAGGATGCGAAAGTGTCCATAAGAAAGTCATCTTCGATGGTGTCAGAGTGAAGCTGCACCCCATGGTTATTGGCAGCACGTTCGATAAGAGCGTTGAAGGCTGCAGTATCCTCTGTGGGAGATGTTTTTGCCCCATAGAGTTGCGGGTCCTGTGCATCGAGAGGTGCACCTGGGTCCACTGGGTCGCCCCAAGTGTGATCAGGGTCCTGCTGGTCGTCAGGGTCCATGTCTCCACGGTAGGGGATTTGGTCCTCCATGTAGTCCTCCAACGCATCCGTGTCGGAGTGTGTGGGAGAGAATAACTGTGGTTCCTGGTAGGATGAGTGGAAAGGTTCATAAAGGGCAGGTTCTGATTCTAGAGGCAGCTTCCTTTTTAGTGGGATCCTGAAAGGGTCCAACGGTGGTTCCGAAGTTATTCTCCGCTCGTGGAGAATCATTCTGCCAGTGTTGGCGTCGATGACGCGTGCCGGAGACGTCCCGGTAGGTGTACTCGTGGACTGGGCGACCCGTGTCCTGAGTTGGAATATTTTCGGGATTGTGGACGGAGGCAAGCCAAAGGTAATGTTGGCTGGCACCGAAGAGGCTGCTGGAGCGTCGATCGGTCCGGAACCCGACGGGTCCTGGAGGGCAGTCTTGGTTTTGCTGCTTTGTGCCGCAAAGGGTCGCGTTTAGAGCGCCTTTGAGGCTTTTGCACCGACCAGGTTCGTAGAGGCAGCCGTGGACTTTTTCGGCGCCGGTGGATCATCGAGTCGAGGTGAGGAAATGACCGTCGACGTTTTCGATGCGTGAGGCTTTGGTGTTGTCGAGGGAGCGATGCGAGACGTAGCAGGCAGTGCGGTCCTCGGTGTCGGGAGTTGAGCAGGTTTGTTGGCGCCGAAGGCCTTTTTCCGTACGTCGACTCAGACGTCGCCCGCTTCAAGTTCGGCACCGAAGTCTCTCTTGGGGCGCTCGGTGCCGACGCGTTTCACTGGCGTCGAAGGCGTGGGAGGCCTCGATCCGACTAGCGCCACTTTCGGTTTCGGTTTCGTTTGAACCGGTGCTGCTTTCGGTTTCGTAGAAGTGAAACCAGCCGGTTTAGGCAGTAATGGCTGCCGCTTAATGTCCGAGGCCGGGCCCGAGGGCGGGGCCGAAGAACTGCGGGATGGGTCTCGGGTAAGGCCCGAAGGCGATCCCTCGACCGGAGCCATAGACTGTGGCACTGGGCTTTCTTCGGTCTGAACAGGTAGGCCTTGTTCATCATTGGAGCTACTCTCTTCGGCCCCTAAGGCCTCCTCGTCGTCTCCTACCTCGGTGTCGTCTTCACCTCTGTGGAAGAGTGATTCGTCGACTTCGTCCGATCCGGAGTCGTGCTCGGAAACGGGACTGGAGGGTAGGACTTCCAATTCTTCGACATCTTCGGCCTCGTTGAAGATGTCCGCTGGTGCCGGTGCCGCGTGCTGCGCTTCGAGCCTCGCCGCTCGTCGATTCCGTAGAGTCTTTTTGGAACGGAACCGGGCACAGGCCATGCATGTCGATTCGTCGTGGTCCGGCGAAAGGCATTTGTTGCACACCGGATGGACGTCGATGTGGGGGTACTTCGCATTGCACACCGGACACCTCTTGAATGGCGTCCTCGATTCCATCGTCGAAGTAGTCGATGGGCAGGTAGATGCGAAAAAAGTCGGTCCTGAAAGTTAGTAAACTAACAAGGTGGTATCGAAACCGATCGATAAACAGTACCGACGCGAACTAAAGGCCTTTTGGCCTCGACAAAATTTTTTCCTAACTTGAGCTAAGATAGCACATCCGAACCCAATGGCGGAAAAAAACAATCTGAGGATGGAGGGGATGCCCATGCGCACTGTAGTCCAGGGGAGGAGTCACCTATCCAAGGATACTTCGAAGACTCTTCCAGGACAACAACATGCAAACATCCGGACCCAACACTAGGCGGCGATCTATGCACAGATATGAATTCAGCAGCCCACATGCCTCGAACACACAATTACTGGTGGAGTGCAGAAGAAAAGAAAGTATAATCCCTGGAATGCAGCCGTGAATGCCTCCAGGTTAGCCCCAGTGTGCGGACCACATGATGAATAAGTTACTTGGTGCAACCCGTTCAGGCCCTGTGGTTCGGATTTGAGGCACCCATTTTAATGTTGATGTTAAAATCCCCGCAAATGACAAGTTATGATTCACATTCAAGAAGCTTTCGCAGAAGAATGTTAGAAAAACGGAGACCCTGGAAATAGGAAGCAGGGGTCGACTTTTTTTTGCAGTTGAGTGCAAAATCCCTACTTTGCCATTGACTACAAAAGAGTAAGAAATTGCATGAATGCCAGACCACTAAGAATTCTACTTGTTGGTGTGTCGGAACGAGTACCAAAAATAACTTAGTCGTTGGAGTCAAATCCAATTTATTCAGTTGTGCTTCGTGTCAAAGAGAGCATTTATAGCCAACACATGTTTCGCCCCTTCACATTGGCCATCTGGCCTGGGGCTTCCTCAGGGCTATACATGGTAACACATGGGTAGTGAGTAGAAGCAATATGTGAATACACAGTGGAGATAATACACATCCATGGGGTTGGTGAGTGATTTACATGTAGTGCAAAGGGTAGAAAGAAGATCAGAGCAAGTGTAAAGGGAAAGTAGAAAGCGAGGGAAGGTGAAAGAGGAAAGGAATCATAGAAAGGCGAGTGGGGAATGAATGGAAAGGAGGTGGGGGGTCTATAGGGTGTAGAAAAAGGACAATATGAGGAGGGAGTGAGCCGTGCGAGTGGAAAATAGAGGAACAAGTGAGAAGATGAGAAGTCAAAGGATAGACAGGAGAGTGGTCCGTGAAACAGCATTTTTGAGGACAAACATTAATGTGTTAAAGTGAATCGGTAAGTACAGACCATATGGTGAGGACCGGCATGGCAGCAGCCATAAATAACATGTTGTCATAAGCATAGAGGAACATGGGAGAAAAAAATGGAAAGAAAAAGAAAAAAAAAAAATTGGAAAGAGAGGGCAAGGCATTTGAAATAAAATATATTACAGGGTTTGGCATATAACAGCATTGCATGGATAATGTGTCGCATCACAAAAGATATACGACATTACATAAGGAAAATATAATTTTACATTCTATAAGCATATAGGAGCATATTACACACGCGATCAAGAGATACAATATCAAGGTTCCAGGGAGAGACGGGTGGATCAGGGGAAATACACAGTGGTACGTTAGTATGCATAAGTCATGGTGCGCAAGACATGAGGGCCGGTTCCTTAGTACTAACAAGTTTAACTGGCGTTTATCCGGCCTGAGGCACTAGGGATACATTGTGTTCCTGTGATGTCACTATAGATTCCATATGAGGAGCATTCAGGTATGGAAAGGGATGAGTGTGAAGTTGCTTTCACTTTCCAGGATGTGAATATGTTAGGTGTGGAACATTCCAGTATTCCAGAGGCTAAGTGGAAATGGAAAGTGATCAGCTACTAAGCAAAGTAACCCAATGTATTGGAAACGGATGGCCAGAAGAGTGGAAAGTACCAGGTGAATTACTGGGTTATCTAAAGTTACATGAAGAATTGGCAGTGGAAAATGGTATTGTTGTCAGAGGTGACATGTTTGTAACTCCTTTCAATTTGGGGAGTGCCATTGTAGATAATGCTCACGAGGGTCATTTAGGTATATTGTGCACCAGGAGACGGGTCAGAGAGAATTTTTGGTGGCCAGGGGTAGATTTGTTTGAAGAAAATCATGTCAGGAAGTGTACTAGTTGTGCCTTAAGTGATTAAGGTATTTGGTATTGTCAGGATTGATTACTTTTCTAAATGGCCGGAAATTACGATGGTGAAGAGCATTACCTCAGAATGTGTGGTAGAAGTCATGGATTAAGTGTTTTGTAGGGAAGGTATTCCACAGGAAGTCGTGACGGACAATGGTCCTCAATTTGTAAGTGAGTATATGGAAAGGTCAGGTAGAATGGTTTAACTGTGTGGTCAAGGAAGCTATTCCGCTATCTGTTAAGGGGGGATTGAATTGAAGGAAAGCATTACAGTCTATGTTATTTTCTTACAGGACTACGCCAAATTCTGTGACTTCAGCCAGTCCTTTTGAACTACTCAGGGGACTTAAGTCTAGTACTAGGTTAGTTCTGCAGTGGTTGAAGAATCTGAGGAGACAATGGGGTGATTTAGCGGAAATTGATTATAGAGCTATACGTAGTAGGGGGGAATAAAATAAGGATAAAGTGAGAGAAGCATTAATGAAAAGAAAAAAAAAAAAAAAAAGTTCGGGCTGGACTGTTCCCATGAGGCACAGGGTCAGACTGATTTGCATATGGCCATGTCTGAACTGGGGTGGCAGAGAGGGCTAAAGAACGGTGATGGATTAAACCCAGATCAGTTGACTGGGGGTGAGTGCTTGCAATGTTCAACACTCCGTCCATCATTTCCTTTGGTTTTTATTTTGTTAATATAGACATAGCACATAGTACATTTGAATTACCTGACGGGCAATGAGTCAGCAAGTCTAATGATACATCCCCGATCATGAGCATGGTAAATAACAGGATATAGTGCCGCACCCGTTTGCTATGAAAGACGAACATTATGGGTCTCTGAACCAGCACCATTATCTCAACATCCCACTTAGCTTTCACGTCACCGGGGGGTGTTCCCAGGGGAGCCACCCATAATACACCCGCTTTTCCCTAGTGCAGGCCTCTAAACAGTTCCGTTAAACAATAAGAAGAAAGAGGCAGAACAACAAATGCCCCAGCATAACATCAGCAGCAGGTTCGGTCTTTACCATAAAATCGCCATGTTCCCTCCCCCGACTTGACCCCCCCCCGCCCCCCGCCCCCCACCAACTCCCCGTCCCCTGGTGCAGACAGTTCCATTGATAGCAATTTTCTATTCCCCAGCACATCACCTGATTCAGCTAAGGCCCCGCGACATTTCCCATGCTTGACCCCCAGACCTAACCTCTGCCCCCCCCCCTCCTCAGTGAGTGCCTCCCCAACGTGTGTCCCACAGAGTCTCAGGGCATCCCCATCTAGCTGCATCAGGATCTGCAAATGTGTGCCCCACTGGTTCGCTATAGGTGTGCGCCTGAGGCCCAGCGTTTCCTCCCGCAAAAGGGCCGTACCCTCCGCCCTGCCCACACCAGCAGGGAACTTCGCCACGCTTGCGTTCGGGGGGGTTCTGCTGCCTTCCAGCGCTTGGTGAGCAACCGCTTCGCCACCACCAGACCCAAGTCGAACAAGCATTTACAATGCAACGGTCTCGGCATTGTTAAAGTTAGAGCTATTGGCATTGCTCATGACAATGCCGTTTCTTTAAATGTTGTAAAAACAAAAACAAACAAAAATAATGTCAAGAGCAATGCCAATAGCTCTAACTTTCACAATGCCGAGACCGTTGCATTGTAAATGCTTGTTCTTTACTCTTCCTGGCAAGAGCTCGTATTTTAATTGAAAGAAGATGTCATTGTGTATGTCCTCTCCGAAGCAGTAGGGGGAGGATGGACTTTGCGGATCTGTGTCTTATAGCTGGTGGTAGAGAAGAAGCGCGGGAGAAGCCTTTTTGTGGGTGGGACGTTGTCGCTTAAGTTATTAACACCCAGATAAGCTACAGGGAACTGGCGAGGGGCTTGAGCAGCCTTCTGGTGTGGCGATGTAGGTAGTTCAGTTGTGTTTTTCATCTCGCACCCCCATTTGCATGAGAAACGTCATCTCCCCACCCTCTCCAAAGCACCCAACATTTCAGCTTAGATCGTGGCTGGGGGATGCTAAATGAAGGTCCAACAACTGTAGCCTGGTGTGCTCCTTGTTGTTTTAAACCAGAATGGGAAAATAAAACCTTTATTGCAAACAAAGGAAGTCCAAACTCCTGCAGGACGGCGTGCACATATTGTTCCCAAAAAGTAATACAAAGTGTACGATTCTTTTTGTTTGCTCTCATCAGCCTGTTTACCATTTCATTGGCATTCCTACAGTTGAAATAAGCTGCAGAGGATGTTCCACACTTCACAGAGTGCTCGTAGGCTGGCGCCCATGCAGCTCGACCGAGCGCCTCCTTTACAGAGGGGCTCGAGGAAGTGATGTCTAGTGTTTCTCACTCGGCGCCTCTTGTAAACACCCCCCACCCCCTCCGAGAACTTTGTCTGATGTCGGGTTCACGTGCCATCGCCTGTAACCTACCCCTAACGTTTTAAGTTCACCCCCTCTGTGTGACGTCACATGCCTCGACGCCTCCTGTAAGCGGCCCCTGATGGTCCAGACGGACACCCTCTCTATGATGTCTGATTTAATCGCT
Source organism: Triturus cristatus (assembly GCF_964204655.1). Classification (NCBI taxonomy): domain Eukaryota; kingdom Metazoa; phylum Chordata; class Amphibia; order Caudata; family Salamandridae; genus Triturus; species Triturus cristatus. Next base: position 899,170,504 of record NC_140588.1, read on the forward strand.
CACAAGGTAATGTGTACATGGCCACTAAAGCTTACCCACTGTCATAAGTATGTCTAATGTCACGTATTCACGCCACTCCTTTTAAATGGTACCCGACGTCTTAGGCTTACCCTACATTTAATAAGCTGTGCCAAATGCCCATACGATGACTACAGCTTGTATGAACTTTTCGCACAGTTCAGAGAAACTGAGCAGAGTCACACCCTTACACAGCATCGGTGAGTGCTTGTGAGACGCTGCTTAGACACCACTCTGCTCCAGTCAGCAATCGACAGCGCTCTGAAGCCCCAGGCCTGCGGGCCGCTGCAGTCAGACCCCCTGGGTCGCTATTGTTGGCCGGCTGCCATCCATACACCATGTTTGGGCTTCACCCTGATCGAAGCGCTCTCCCGTAGCACCAGTGCGCATGGGTGATCTCACACAATCGCGGCCAATCTCAGCCGAGGGGTTTCACTAGGTAGATTTACACAAATAACCCACTCATGCTGCTGTCCCAGGTCTGACCATCGCCCCGCAAGCAAGCGTATCAGCCACCAGTCTTCCATCAGAAAGAAGTCACAGAAAGCCAGGGAAGTGTGGCAAATAGAGAAAGAAGAGATGAAAAAGAGCTACGAGAGTGGAAGAAAGGGAAATGAGGTGCAATGAAAACTAGACAACCTTGGTAACCTCGCCATTGAGCAGCACGCGGAGGTGGAGCGTGGGGGCCTTAGAAAACGTTCCATATTCGTTTGTAGTAAAAAACAGAACATCCCTAAACCACGTCTATTCCTTAAAACAGGGTTTAAAATGCATAGGGACGGAGTGGCGTACTTGCTTGATCGGAAAGCACGTCCTCAACTTGAAGCCATGTGTGCTGTGCAGTTTTTTTACGAACATTTCTCTCCAAGATTAAGTGGCGTAATGTACAATGAGTTAGATGGCTGCAAGTCCCGTCAATCAATTTAAGGTGAGGGAGCAACGCCGGGACACCACCGCCTTTCTCCGAGGCAGAGAAGAACTGCCTCGGAGAAACGCAGCCTCGGTTTCGGATTCGGGGGTGTGTTTCTTTTTCTCTCCTCTTGCCATTGGCTGGAGGAGAGAAAAACACGCCCTGCGAAAATCAACGAAAAAACACGCCCCCCGATCCGAAAAGGACGGGGCTTCAACGGAGTGACTGGACCTCTTCTCCAGTGGCTGGCCAGCATTTAAGAGGCCAGCCAATGGAGAACAGGAGAGAAGAGGGGCGGGTGCAAGCCCCTCTTCTCAAAGTCACTCAAAGTCATTAAATCTCGGAGCGAGACTGCGCAAGCGCAGCCTTCGCAGCCGAGACCTAAAAAATGAGGCAACATTCATGGGGGGGGTTCTACGAAACAAGTGCAGCAGGCAAGCTGGCCACTCCTGCGGCGCCAGTTGACCCGTGCATTTACTTAATGCTCCATGCACCATCCGCCAATACGAGTCCAGCGCCGGACAGCTCCACAACATGTGCACCAGCCCAGCATCCAGAGCCTGGCAGCGTGGGCAGCTTGCATCTGCGCGATGGAAATACCGGTTTATAGAGTCGGGAGTGAGATATGCTCTGTGTAGTATAAAGTATTGAATTTGGCGAAACCGCATGTTCTGGGAATCCGCGTCGGCCCCCGTAGCGCATTACTCCATTCCTTGTCAGCCATGGGGCGATCCAAGTCCGCTTTCCATTTACGGCGAAATGGAGACAAGTCGGTCGCCGCTTGCGTACGCAGCGAAGCTGCGAACCAACGTATCATATGGCTCCCCCGTCCCATGACATGTAGGTATTGCATCGTGAGGTGCTGCTCCGGTTCCTCCTGAAGAGCTCCCCACCGGCTCGCCAATGTCGTTATTAGTGAGCGGTGACAGAGAAATTGGCCGACTGGTAACCCAGTCTCCTCCGCCAACAGGGCAAATGGGATAAGCGCACCATCGCGGTAGAAGTCCCCCAATGTGCAAATATCCACCGCATGCATTCTGCAAGCTCAGCCGAGCGTAGTATCCTCCGCCCACTAGGGGAACCCTCAATCGGCATGGCAGGGGCGTAAGGGACACTCAACCGAGTCAAGTAAAGAGCACGTCGATAACATTTATAGGCCACTGCAACGAGGAGGGGCCCCGGCTTGACCACCCTGGCAGTCGGGTGGAACGACGCAATGATATCCGCCAGAGGGATAGGTGGCTCCGCGGACGCCATGTCGTCCCGTTCTCTATCAGCCAACCACCTGGCCACCCATTGTAGCTGTGCTGCTAGGTAATAGTGCGCAAAGCACGGCATCGCGAGGCACCCCTGACCCGTAGGAAGGTATAACTTGGATAGTGCCACCCTGTGGCGCGCAGTACCCCACACAAAGTCCCGGAGTGAGCGCAATAAGGTTGCAAAGAAGGATGCCGGAATGTAGACTGGCAGGTTAGCAAAATAGTAGAGGAGCCTGGGTAGAACCACCATTTTGACCAAGGCAATGCGCCCTGTGACCGCGAGAGGGAGGGCACCCCAAAAACGCATCTGGGCTCTGACAGCCGTTACCACCCTGCCCAGATTACCCTCAACCAGGTCAGCTGGTTGCCTATACACTTGGATGCCCAAGTAACGGAAGGTGTCCGGTTGCCACTTGACAGGCACACCCCCCAGGTGGTACTGGGGATCCAGAGCATCAGCTCGGAACGGATAAAGGCACGATTTGGCCGCATTCACCCGTAGACCGGAGAGAGCAGCAAATTCCGTCAGGACTCGTTCCAGGTCCCCGGAGATGTGCGCCACATCTTTAATGAAGACCAGGAGGTCATCCGCATATAAGGAGACTTGGTGAGTCGCGTCGCCCATGGGGATGCCGTCTGTCAATACCCTCCTTAGGGTAGCTCCTAAAGGTTCTATGGCAAGCGCAAAAAGGAGAGGCGAAAGAGGGCAACCCTGCCTGGTACCACGGCCAACTGGAATGGCATCAGAAATGTATGGGCCGGTTCTCACCCGAACCACAGGGTTCTGATAGAGAAGCGCCGCCATTTGGAGGAACCCGAGGCCTAGTGTATAGTGTGACAACACCGCCACCAGATACCCCCATTCACGGCAGTCGAAGGCCTTTTCAAGGTCTAATACTAAACAGCCTGCCCTCGGCCAATGCTGTGCTCCATGTGCGGCAACGCGGAAGAACCGTCGTAGGTTAAGAGAGGTGCTGCGCTTCGGTACAAACCCATTTTGGTCCTTGTGCACCAACACAGGTACAGTTGGGCCAGCCGCTCCGCCAGGACTTTGGCCAGAATTTTGTAATCAGCGTTGAGGAGGGAGAGGGGGCGGTAGGACCCCAAGCTGGTAGGTTCACGTCCTGGCTTGAGTAAAGAAATCAGGTATGCCTCCCTCATGGAGGCAGGCAGGGTAGCTTCCTCAAGGGCTGTGAGATATAACGCGTGCAGTCTAGGCACCAGGGACTCTCGATAGGCTTTATAATACTCCGCCGGGAGACCATCTGGTCCAGGCGCCTTGCCAGAAGCCTGTGAGGCCACCGCCTCCCCCATCTCCTCCAGCGTGAGGGGGCCTTCTAATGATTCCTGGTGGGCTCCCGGAATCGTGGGCAGACAGGCGGCTTCTAGAAACTGATCCAGATCCTGTGCCTGTCTATGCATGCCTGAGAGAGCATCATCACGTGAACAGGTATTACGGTATCCATGGAAACGCCGTAACCTGCGCACGCCCGTATTTCCTAAAGGCTTTTGCAGTTTCCAGTGCTACGTCTTCCACATGGCAACGTTTCCACAACGCCTTTCAATAATGACGCAACGAGACCGATTGGCACGTTATAAATCAAGCCTGTCATTAAGCGCACAGCGACACGCACGCTTGCGTGTAATTACTTATAAGAAGTGGATGTGCCAGTTGACAATGCAGCATTTCGAATTTCATGCAACAAGAATAATAAGAAGGCATTTTCACAGGCTTTTTTATTCTTTCTGCATTCTTTACTTCTGTGATATGCACACCATGTGCACCTCAAACTAATATTTTTATTTATTTGTATTACTTATTTCATTATTCTGTAATAGTATGGCTGGTATTGATTCTCCTCCCTCATTTCTAACCATAACTGGTGAGCTATTGATGGATTGGGAGATATGGGAACCGGTATTTCTAGCTTGTGTTGAGGTTTTAGAAGAAGAACATGAACCTGAGAGAAAATTGCTTATGTTAAACATTGTTTAGGTGGTATCAGGCTAAAGGAATTCAAAATTCTACCTGCCCTTATTAATCCTGGCAATATCAATGTATACCAATATGCGTCTATGCAACTTAATTTAAAATATGGAAAAAAGAAAAAATGTGCTCATGGAAAGGTTAATTTTCTATTCTAGGAAACCACAACCTGATGAAACCATTGAAGAATTTGTTTCAGAATTTAGGTCTCTCGCAGTAACTTGTGATTTTGAGCATATTTTGTATGAACAGGTGCTTAGAGATCAGATTCTTATGAGAACAAATAACCAAAAAAGTCCAAGAAAGGTGGCGGACCACATCTGATATGTCTTTAAATGCTGCCATTGAGATTGCAAAATCTATTGAGCATTCAGAAAAATTTGTCAAAGAAATTAGAGGTAATGAAAAAAGTGACGCATTTTGAAAGATGCTGACAAAAGCAAGAAAACTAATTAAAAAAAAAAAAAAAAAAAAATGAAAGTTTTCAAAAAAAATGATGGGAAATTTAAAGGTACAAGGATGGATACCAGAAAGCATATATTCTCTTGCTATAGGTGTGAAAGTACTGGGCACCTAGGTAACTCACAATTATGCCCTGCTAGAGACAAGATTTGTTCCAAGTGTGGCAAGAAGGGACATTTCAATAACGTATGTAGATCTAAGCCCAAAAGAGTAAAAATGATCAAGTTACAATGAATGTGAAAGTTTTTGTGACTACTATGAAAATGATATCAACACTATGTGTGGGAATGAAGGAGTCGACAAGTTTCCCTCTTGCACTATTGCTGTTGATAGTGTTGGAAGTACAATTTCTTGTTGATTCTTGTGCATGGTATACTATCATTGCACAGAATACTGTGAAAGATAAATGGCCTAACAAGAAATGATTTGTTCCCGATGTAGCACCTGGTGGGTACGCCGGACATAAAATGTACTTGGTTGGATATTTTTGGAACTTAGAATTTTCGGGGTGCCATACATACGGAAAGATACATGTAGTAAAATCTGGGCAGTCACTCTGGGTTGGCCTCACCAAGAACAAATGGGGATTAAAGTACATCCCAGAGCTGATCCAATAGTTTAGGTCATCAAGCTCTTTAACTCTGTAGATAACTCTTTTAAATTTGAAACAAATTTAAAAAACAAGTTTCCTAATGTTTTTAACAACAACTTGGGAGAGTACCAAGGATTTAAGCATTGCATCAAGCTTTGTGACAATGCTATTCCTGTTCGTCACAGGGTAAGAAATGTTCCCCTATCCTACAGATCCAAGCTTAAGGATATCTTAAAAGATTTATGTACTAAGATGATAATAGAATCCACTAAAACATCTCCATGGGTTTCTCGGATTGTTATTTCGGGTAAACCCACAGACGAACTTAGATTATGTGCGGACTTGCGCAGTTTGAATAATGCTATATGGGTAGATGCCTATCCTCTCCCCAGCCTACATGAGAAGGTTTCTACGTTAGCTGGTGCGCAGGTATTTTCCTGTATTCACCTAGCCAGTGATATCAGGTATTTTTAGATGACGAATCAAAAAAATCTCACTGCATTCATAACTCCTGAAGGTTTGTTTAGATATTGTCGGATGCCATTTGACCTTGCCAGTACTGCTTCAGTTTTCCAAAGATTGATTAAGGAAACACTTGAAGGTCTATCAGGTGCAATAGCCTTCCAAGATAATATTCTTGTGTGCAAGAAAAATGCAGAGGAGCATGATCACAATTTAAATAATGTACTCTCTGCATAGTCAAGCAAAAGGTCTCACTCTTCGTGCTGATGAGTGCAAATTTAAAGCATCTCAGGTGGAATATTTAGGACATACTATCAGTGGTGTTGGTATTAAGCCCAAGCGCAACCATGTGGAGAGTATCACTAACGCTGAAATTCCCTCATCCAAAGAACAACTTGTGGCTTTTCTTGGTCTCACCCAGTTCAATGCCAAATTCATTCACAACTATGCATCCAAAGTTGATCCATTTAGATGTCTACTTGAAAAAAATGCAAAGTTTGAACGGACAAAGGAAATGTCTTCTGCTTTCAATACTTTGAAGGGTTTTGTTGTAAATGCACCATGTTTAAAACCTTTTGTAAGTGAAAAACTTTTGTATAATTATGGTGGATGCCAGCAGTTCTGGTCTAGGGGGTGTATTGATGCAAAGAGATGGTGCAAAGGAATGGATTGTAGCCTATCCATCAAGAGCTCTACGTGATTCAGGGAAACATTACTCTGTGATAGAGAGAGAACTCAGCTTGTGGTGCCGAACATTTTAGAAGATTTTTATGGGGCACCAAATTCATCATCAAGACTGATCATAAGCCCCTTATTTTTATGATGGCACCAGGCGGTGGTCGTACTATGTCTGCAAGATTGGCTAGATTGCAATCTAGATTGCAGAGTTTTCAGTTCCAATTATAATATGTGCAAGATAAATCTAATGTACATGCTGATTGCATGTCTAAGTTTCCCCCCGCCATAACGGACATGGAGGGAATGGAAAATGAAGATTGTGAGGTAGCGTTTACTCTCCATGATGTTAATTTAGTGTGTGGCGAACAAACTATTGTTCAAGAGGATGTGTGGTTAAATGAAATGAGTAAGGATGAGAAATTGAAAAAAGTGATGCTTCACATTTCTCAAGGGTGGCCTGAGGAAAGAATTACGCATAAGAAAATTGCAGTATTCCACCCAGAAGCAAACAGTCAAGTAGAAAGGTTTAACAGAGTTATAAGAGAGGCTATTCAATTATCAATCAAAAGTAGTTTAAATTGGAGAAATGCTTTACAGTCTAGGTTATTGGCATATAGAACTTCTCCTAATTCTGGGACTTTAGTCAGTCCTTTTGAATTATTAAGGGGACGCAAACCATGTACCAAGCTAGTTCCTTGGTGGCTGAAGAAGAAGCAAGGCAAGCTAAGTGACGTCACTGATGTGGACTATGAAAAAGTTCAGTGCTGGGTTGAAGAATATAAAGAAAAGATGAAACAAGATCTGAAAAAGCAGCAAGGTCCTGTTAGCAAACAGATGGTTGGGGTTGGATCTATGGCGCGCATCAAGAGGAAAAATGTGATGGGCAAAGGTTATCCAATGTAGTCATCTCCCAAAAGAGTAATTGAGGTTTATAAAAATGTTGTAAGAGTGGCTGGGGGAAGTGTATGGAATCTAAACAGTCTCTTTGTTTAGGGGAGGGGCAGTCACCGACAATGATCACGGAAGCAATGATTTTCTTGACATTACGGAACAAGACTGCACCAAAGTTTTGGACACGTGTTCTGCAAGAATACTGTTGGTCCTCCTAGGTGCACGCATTTTCGTCACCCTCCTGCAAGATTCCAGGATTATGTCAGGTGTTAAAATATATTTTGTTTCATACACATTATGTCATTTCCTATTAGTACTATTTTTTTTTTTTTTAGGGGAGAAGGTGTGTTGAGTGCACACGATCATATTTACCTCACGTGTCGTCTCGTGCGGTTAATGAGCACGAAAGCATGTTGTGCTCATGGTCACTCATATTGTCTGATATAGGGAAAAACGGGATACATTTTGTGCAAACACACACAGAGTTAAGGCCTGCAACTTCTATGCAGAAGTTCCGAGTTAAAAGCAGCTTTCGGTCTCAGTAGAACTACAGGCCCAGGCCTCTGCACGAGAAATAGGTCAGAAAATGCATGTTACAGGGACAATGAGTGTAGATAAACTTATCAGGTCACACAGTTTGTTGAAAGGTCAGGGAATGGCCTGCAGTCACTTTTCTGATCCGTGAGGTTATTCCGAGATGGGGAATTCCCGAAGGGATCAGATCCGACAATGGCACACACTTTTGTGAATAACATCTTTTCCCATCTTACCACCTTGCTAGGAATTACACACAGGTTTTCATCAGCTTATCACCCTCAAAAGTAATGGTATTGTGGAGCGCCTTAATGGCCTCCTTAAAAACAAATTGAGTAAACTGTATGTCACATTGAAAAATAACTGGTTGTACCGTCTCCCATTAGCATTATTTGCTCTCAGAAAAACCCCAGGGTCAGATCACCATTTGACTCCACACCAAATAGTGACTGGGAGGTTTATGAATACATTTGTGCCCCCAACTAGACACAAGTTGCAAACTGAAAGTGCACCTGAAGTTGTTCAAACTGAAATGTCTGACTATATTGCAAAGCTAACAAAAGCCGCAAAGTTCTTCTCTAAACAGGTCACCCAGGCAGCAGATAAGCGCGCCAACGCACTTCCAACAGATGACCAAAGACCACCTTTTCCAGTTGGAACTTTAGTGTACACAAAGAACTTTATCCGTTCCTGGAAGGACAGCAAATTCAGCTGACCCTTCCCAGTAACTCACAGCACAGTTACTGTGGTGAAAGTTCCAGGACATAAGCCATGGTACCATCTGAGGGGCATCCGCCTGGCGCCGACCCTGCCATTTATCCTTTCGGACACCGAGCAGGAGGGAAAACAGGAGAAGCAACCGGAGTAAAGCCTCCCTCCAAAGCTTCAGCTTCAACAGACACTTATTTTAAGATATGTACTTTTCTTTTTCCTCCTTGGTGTGTTAATATTGATGATGATAGCAGTAATCTATTTCGATTTTTTTCTCAACATTAGATATCATGCGCATGCGTAGAAGTGTTGAAAATTATACTGATCACCACCCTCTCCACAATGCTCTGCTTGAAAATAGTTGGTACCATCACATGCAAAGTATAGGCCAATCTACAACTAATACCAGTTATGTATGCTCCCTTATTCCCCATGCCACCGCGGTAGATAGATTGCATCACCCCAAGGAGGTACCCCTGAATGTTACGCACTGTCTTTTGCACCTCTTTTTATGTAGAATAAAAACACAGCTACAACCAATGCATGTTAGTCCGGCAACGTCTCGAGTCAATATGACCTTATTTGACACCACACCGGGGGTCCTACAAATTCTGACAGAAAATGAAGACATAGTGAAGGAAGTATCAAGAATGAAGAAAGCAGGTCAGAAAAGAAACTATGCAGTTTGGGAAAAATAGATATTACAGCTGGGCTTTTTAGGAAAGTCTAATCCATCATCCGAACGTAGTAACTATTCAGCCAAACCTCTGCCCCCTGACTGCGCAGCTAGGCCAGTACTCAATGTTACAGGATCAGTATTTGTCAATGATAAATGGCACACTGGTGCCACATTCGTATGTAGAGCTATATCATTGTGGGATGGCATGAAAACAAATAACCCTTTAAAATGTGATAAGGTAGTACGACAATGTCATCAAATATGGGATGCAAACATACAGAGATATACCTGGACAGGAACTAACACACACCCTAGAGTAGTAATAAAATTAAAAACAGTTTTCTCTTTGTTTTAGAGGAAATGGGACAGTAAAGGTGGGGAGAAACCTCAACTGCAATACCACCGTGGACAACGCCAACATGCAGGGGGGCACCACTAGCCTGATAGGCCACTTTTGGCAATGTGGGGCCTGGCTCCACCTAAAGCTACCCCCGAACTGGAGTGGTCTCTGCGCCCTGGTCACACTGCACACACCCTCCCTGATGATACCAGGAGTGGATATTAAGACATTGCATGACCATCCCATGAGCCGTCCAACGACCCTGCTGCATCACCACGTGAAGAAAGGAAATGCTGAGTACTTTGGCACCACAACCTGGAATGATGTTGGCACCACAACCTGGAAAGATGTTCGCAAGAATACAGACTTTTTAATGATGCCCAGCTATTCTTTGGCAGCATCAGGCAAAAGCAACTGCCCGCTGGCTCCAGATCACAAGATGGGAGCTAATGAAGGCCATAAATGCCACGGAAGATCGCTTCAATGCCATAAAGGAAGAACTACGTGCTCTTAGATTAATGATGATGCAGCATAGATACATTCTAGATTTAATGATGGCCATGGAAGGGGGGGGGGGTGGGCGCAAGAAGATTGTCTCAGGAAGATTGTCTCAGCCTGCTGCACGTATGTGCCAGCCAATGATGCAGACAACGGGACATTGACCAGGGCCATTCGGCAATTGCAAGATCTCCACAAGAAGATGGTCGAAGAGGGGGGTGCTCCGGATGAGTGGTTCAAGGGCTGGTTCGATTGGGTGCCATCCTGGATGTCAGGGTCGTTCAAGGCCTTGTTGCCTCCAATTGATGTATTGCTTTTGATGTGCCTTGTATTTCGGATGATACTAGCCTGTTGCAAAAAGAGGACAGCTAGCGTGGGAGGAGCATTCTCGGTCAGGAAAAACTCCACAGATGTCTTAGAACAAAGTGTTATATATGAGGAGATTCCCTTTGAGGATGGGAGATAAGGAGGAGAAGTAGTTGAAGAATCAACTAGAGGGGGGAATGATATGATATAGGGAAAAATAAGATACATTTTGTGCAAACACACACAGAGTTATGGCCTGCAACTTCTATGCAGAAGTTCCAAGTTAAAATCAGCTTTAGGCCTCAGTAGAAATACAGGCCCAGGCCTCTGCACGAGAAATAGGTCTGAAAATGCATGTTACAGGGAAAATGAGTGTAGCTGAACTTATCAGGTCACACAGTTTGTTAAAAGGTCAGGAAATTACCTGCAGTCACAAAGATAAGGCACTGCATGAAGCGTAGATCATATCTTCTTCCAGACTCGGGAAACCAGTAGTGTTTTAAATATTGGAACTACAAAAACCACAAACCACAAGCCCATCTGCTAGAGAGACTGAGCTGGAAGGTGTCAATCAGGTCTTTTGCAACCATGTTCCTAATGCATTCACACAGAGATTAAGCACGCACACAGGATGGAATGGCCCAGGTGCAAGTTTTGCCCCTGCTATTAATTTGCTTCAGTTGAAAACCACATGTCACACTTACACGATGCTAGGCATATTGGATGAAACCACAGGTCAGAGGTCAGATAAGCATGGCCAAAAAGCGTTAGGCAAAAATATAACCACTTCACAGGAAAACAGATGTGTGTAAAATGTTGCTAATAACTATGAGAACAGGAAAACCACCAAGGAGGTTTACGCCAATATGAGATGCGAGGACCATGTGGCCCATATCTATATGTGTTTTGTTTTCAGGAAATTCTTATAACTGCTGATTTTAATCTACTCATTTGTGACGTAAATCCTATGCTTGTAACTTTTTTCTCTTGTGGTTTTAGAGTATATAAGCCACTGCTTTTGAACTGTTCGTTAGACATCAAACTCCAGTCTCTGCTGAGCCTGGCTGATCTCCCCAGCTGATTAATGCATTAAACCATATTGTATTATCAACCTGCTCCTGTGTTATTCTTAGAGATCTTTTCCCTTCAACATGTCCTTGTGGTGGTTCAGGTCTCATGAGAAAATGTTATGATTAGAAATGTCAGGTGGGTGAATATAGAGTCTGCGACCAACTGTATAGACATTCTGTAATTGGCTCTTGAAGAGACCATATCTCTTACAATAAAGCGGATCCTCAACTACAATCCAGTGTCTGTGATTATTTGCTACCGCCTGAAGGAATTAGTCTTTTGGACTACCTTCCTACATTTACCTTATTGTAGAGTATAATTATACTCTCAACACATGGTTATAGATGCAATAGCAGGGACTCGTGCGAACTCTAGAGTTCACGAGTAAATCGAGACGAGTGCGTAAAATATATTGACCAGAAGATTGATTAAAAAGCACACTGTGCAGCTAGGCAGCTCGATATTCGTTACTTCAGCGGTTAAAAACGCAAGCAATAAAGAACATGGGCACACGGCTATTTTGCGGATCAGAAGTGCATCGAGTAGCGCAAATATAGGATTCTTAGAAGACTACAATACGTGCAGGAATGAAAAACAGCTGAGACCAGATAGTAGCGTGAGATGAGTGAAGGACCCCAAAACCCGCAGTGACCGAGATAGTGCGCGACCATCTGTTGGCAGAGACGTCTGCCTGTGAAAAATGCTAAGAGCACAGACAAATACGAACGAGGGACGTGTGTCTCACCTGCTGCCGTGGAATCCGCGCTGCAGCGGGTGGGTGCGGTGGCATGAGGAGAGTTGACAGCCAAAGTCACTAACATCAAATAACAGTGTCCCGCCGCCACCCTCCTCGCTGGCGCTTCCCCGGCGCTGAGACAGCAGCGGGAAAGGCTCTTCTGGTGCCAGAAACTTCTCGTACAACGCCTCCGACATCTCGTACCCTGGCCGGTATGCAATCTGGGCCACCTACAGCCAGGGCTCAAGGCAGGCTCCTCCCGCACAGGAATGACAGAGCCGGCCGCCGATGTAAACAGAAGAAAGATGGCGAAATTGGCCTCTGCGCTAGTTCGCGTGCGCGAGTAGCGCTCTTCCCGGCCCCGCCTTTTCCGGCGCATTTAAAGGGGGGCCCAATGCAAAGCCTTGGCCTGTCATTGCTGAAAGAAGTCTTTGTCATCATGCGTCAAGAGGCAGCGGGCATATCTTATCCAATCGTCGCCATAAAATTTGCATAAACTAAAAGTGTACCGTAGCATATATGTGACGAAGTGCGTCTTAGTTTTTTCCATGAAAACACGTTCTTGAACACCGCTCCGTGGTCTATAAAAATCGGGCGGCAACCTATATACCCGTGTTTAGCTAGAAAAACGAAACATGTTTTGGTATTGGGACTCTCCAGCTCATCCTCATCTGTAGGACCTCATCGTGTTTGCACTATGTGAATAAATAGGACGTAGTTGGCAAACAATTTAGTGTACGGCGAAATCAATTAAAAAAACTTCTTCAACTGACAGCGCAGACTATAACACGTTTCACCTTCACGTTCAGAAAGCTGAGTAAAAAGTGGAGACTAAAGCTGTTTTCTCAGAGCTCGGCGTCCAGTGCAGGCACATTGCATGTCTCTTATTACTGATTACTGTTAGCACTCTAGTTTTTTTTTTAATCAGAAGACTTGGGTTGTATCACATGGCCAATAGGTTCCGCCTGGCCTTATGATGGAGGACACCACGACTCTCCGTTGATATTGCCATACAGATGATTCATAAACCAAGGGGCGGCTGACCTGATCCTAATATGTCTGCCCCTGCCCTGTCACGCGACACCGTCTATTGTGATCATTAGGGTACTGAAAGTTGTGAGTACCGAGACCCTGCTGTGTTTGTTCTATGAACGACAGTAAGACATGGCAGTCCCTGGGAAACCGTCCTCCACCGCCCCTCATCTGCTGGGAGACCGGAGCAGTTTCCTGGGCGCTCGTATCCCCTCTGAGGTAGAGGCAATGGCTAAACATATGCGGGATTTGCATCATGACACATTCAGGAAGATCATGAAGGGTAGGTACGGACATCGCAAATACTAAAGGTGTCAAGATTGTTATTTGTTGCACACCTCCACGCCTCCCAGTAACACCGCACACCCAAGTCAACCACTTCTGACGATACTCAACTCTCCTCCGTATTATATGCATGCCACATTTAGGGTTTCCGCAAATCTAAAAAAATTATCCCGGACATTTGTTTATTTCCGCTAGCAGGTGAAATGGAAACTAATTTATGCAACGTTTTCAATATTCGTTAGTAGCATGGTAACTACAAGCCAGTTGGCATCCATAACTGCATTTCACTCTCCTAATCACTGCTCACCTCCACACTGTTCCTCACATTTTATACCTCCACATCGCCCACCATGGAAAGCCTACACGCTATCCATTGAATTTAACATGTGACTTCCAAGTCACAAAGGACACGATGATGCATCGTTCCCTTGAGGTATTTGGGGACGCTGGAAAGATCGAGGCTGAAGCAGTGTAGTATTCTTCATTATTTAATTATTTAGTATGAACTTAGTTAAATACTGACTTATTGGAGAAAGTCCAAATACAGAAACCCACAGCTACTGATCAGCTGAACAGGAGAAGCACTGAGTCAACTGACCCTCACCAGGCAACAAGAGAGCACGTTCCACAACACTAGAATTCTCAATGACCTACACAAATTCCATTACCATCTTAAAGTGGGAATAACATAAGCTGCCCAAATACCCCTCCCTTTAAAAACACAGCAAAACAAAAACCAAAGCGAAATATTAAAATATAACATTCAATTAAGAACATAGTCCTTTAATCTAATAGGTAGTTTAATTATGCGCTGGCTGCAAGAGTATATACACTCTTCACTTGGCTGGGAGTGAAAGGGAGATGCGTGGCTCCTAGACTCAATAGCAACAATGTTGTCACCTCCAACACTGACTATGGATCTTGAGCCAGCTCTTCCACATTCAACATTAGATGAAGAGTCACTCAAGTCTGCTGCCCCAGATGGACTGTGATCCAGAACAGCCTGGTTCAACACAATATACTGACCAACATCATAAGCCAGAATAGAGTCATTCTCATACTCTCTGTTAGCATACATGTGATTGAAAATGTTCACTTGACTCTCTGTAAGTTTGTCCACACAATCTTTGTTCCACCAAACTCTCCCTTCTAACAAAAATAGAAGGTTTACTAACCTTAATCACTGGCACAGGTAGAGAGAACTTGGATTGCCCTTTACAAACCCTGAATGGTTTCTAAATCTGGACCCAATCGTGCACAGCTAAATGCTCAATTCTGACTCCTGATTTGCTTTCATACTGTTTTTTTCTGCAATAATTGTGTGACAACTACTCCATCTCTAATCTGTTGTTGGTCTTCCCCCATATTCCTTCTTTTGGCTAGAACAGAGCCCGCCGCCAAGTCTGTAAACCACTTGGGCATTAATTTTCACCTGGCTTCTCTACCCCCGAGTACTTTAAAAGGTGTAACTCCTGTGGTCAAATGTGGCAAAGTGAGGTATGCCCAAACTATTTGTTGCACAAAGTCAGCTACATTGACTGCAATGGCAGTTTGAATTCCCTCCTTCAAAACACGATTGTCCCTTTCAATTAGTCCATTGGACGGCAGACTGTAAAAATCTACTTGACAGTGCATCATTTCAAACCTTTTCATAAAGCTTATATGTAATCTGCCTTGAAACAAAAGATAGACCATTGTCTGTTACAATTCAGCAATGTGCGCTTCCAATCTAAAGATATTCTCGAAGAAATAGATCAATGTTGTGGAATTGGCAACCTCTACGAATGAATAGTAAATCCATTATGAAAAGTAGTCGATTGCTGCCAACAAATACCTTTTATCAGAATGATCCAGAGAAATCCAAGGCAATCTTCTCCCATGGCACTTCTGGAAAAGGAACAGGAAATAAAGGCTTCTTGTTCAACGTCCAATGTTTATCGAAACTACGCATTGGGGACAATTCTCAACAAAGCTGGCCACTTGTCTATCCAGATCTGGCCATCAGTACATTTTCTTAAGTTTCTTACATGTGGCCGAAATCCCGAAAGGTCCCTCATGAGCTATGCCAATAATCCTTTCCCAAAATAGGACAGGGGGAACAAACCGTCCATATCTTACACAAATCCCATTCTCAAATGACAATTCTTCACTGATTTGCGCAAAGTTCCTCAAATCCTCATTGAGCCCTTTCCCTGCAGGCCACTTACTTCTAACAAAGTGCTCCACTTATCTCAATATATCATCCTCATTCATAGCTGCGGACCACTCTTCTTGAGTGGCACGCCCATTACAAGCTGACACAGCATCAACAAGGCCAACAACACAATCCTTGTCAAAATCATCTACACCATCACTGTTATAACGAACAGAGATGTGAGATAGACAGTCTGCCCGGATAGTCTTTCCAGCTTGAATATATTTGACTGCAGGATCATACGCATGTAACTTTGACAACAATCTTACCAGGCGTGCAGAGGCCTAGCCCAAACCATTGCCAGCTAATAAGAAGACTAACTGTTTATGAGCAGTAATGATTTCACATTCTTTGCCCCAAATATAGGTCTTACATTTTTGCACCTCCCAAACGATTCCCAGAGCTTCCCTTTCAATGGTGGTATATTTGCTTTCAGCACACAATAAAGCTCTGCAGGCAAACGCAATAGTGTTCTCCCCAACCCACTGTTCAAAAATGGCTCCAAGCCCTTTTACACTGGCATCCACCGTAATGAAAGATTGTTCATTGGATACAAAAGATTGCAAGGTAGGAGCATTGACTACTAACAATTTCACTTTCTTGAACACCTCATGTATTGTCATTCCAGTTGAATTTCACCCCTTTTTTAAGAACACATCTTAAAGGTTGGACCATCAGGGCAGACACTAATACAAATCTGGCGTAATATTCACATAGGCAAAGAAAAGAACATAGGGCATTCTTGTCTGAAGGGGGTAGAGCATTTCGTATAGCAAAATTTGGGCTCCATTCCTTTCGCGGAAATGAGATGTCCCAAGTATTCTACCTCTCTTACCAGGAGTTTGCATTTGCTGGGTTTCACTGTCATCCCTCTTGCTTGTAACACTTCTAAAACTTTGTGTAAGACATGAATATGTTCAACTCTAGTCTCAGTAACGATCAGGATATCATCCTGGAATGCTTGCACATGCGGCATATCCCCAAACAATCCGTAAATTAATTTTTGTAAAACGCTTGCTATGGATGCTAGCCCAAATGACAACCTCAAGTACTTGTATGCACCAAATGGAGTCACAAACGCGGTGAGTGGTTGGGCTTCTTCTGAGAGTTGGATCTGGTGATATGCAGAGTGCAAATCAATCGTAAAAAAATACTTAGAGTTGCCAATGTTAGCAATCCTTTCCTGGATATGTGGAAGAGGATGGCAATCAACTAGGATGTTTTGATTGAGGGATCTCAAATCCAAACATAACCCAAGATCTCCAGTCTTTTTCTTAGTTAAAACGACTGGAGAAATCCATTCCGAGGCATCAATGGGTGCAATGATCCTTTCACTTTGCAATCTTGACAGCAATAGTTTGAGATCCTCCCTTATGCTGAGCGGAACAAGCCTAATTTTATGCACAGTTGGCACAGCATTCTTCTTGAGTTTTCTGCAATGTTCAAAACCATTTACACTCCCAACAACATCCTTAGAGACTAAAGGGTGGGACCCAATCATGCTTCCCACCACATCTTGCTCTACATCCAAGGATAAAATATCAGTGGAAGGTGCCCCCAAAGCAAATGGAGGGTCTTGTCCTGGGCGTAGACTAATACCCAATTGTGCTTGATCTTTCCAGCCCACACTATCTCTCCCATTCACTGCCACAGGCATTCCACATCACTTCAAAAGAATCCTAACAGATCTATATCTTGTCCCCCAAATGCCTTGGAACTAATTTCAGGAGCTGAAAGGGGTGTTTCCTTAGTCCAAAATCTATAGAAGGTGCCATTATGATGGTAGTTTTCCCATCAATAATAGCATCCACAAGGAGCACTTTAATCTTTTTCGGATTGATGCCCGAATTGTCTGGAAGATCTACAGTTAATAACACATTTTCAAATTTTCTGCTACATTCTTGCACTTCACATTAAGGATCTTCCACACATACATTAGAAATCTTGACTTTACTGAGATTTGTACCCCAACCTGATGCCCCTCTGCACCCCCCTTGAAAATGGCCCATTTTGTGGCAGCAATTACACTTCTTACCAATAGCAGGACAATTTCGATTGTTCCCTAAATGATTTCTCAAACCACAGCAGAAACAGAATAATTGCCCTCGTACAGGCTGGTTCCTCTGATATCTCTTATCACCAACCTGTTTGGAACTAACCACACAAACAACACTTTCCTCTGTCACAGAATTGAGAGATAGTTGAGCGGCATGATTCAACAGTACTTTAGAAAGTAACAATCAACCTCTCAATGCTTTTATCAACTTCTAAAGTTTCAGCTAATGTGGGATTGAGACAAGTTAAACGCTCTTGTATTTTTTTTTTTTTTAAAAGAAATAAAAAACAAATTGGTCCCGGATGTATGTGTCAACATTTGCACCAAACTCACATTTTTCTGCTAACACCCTAATGCAGCAACATAGTCTTCTACAGATTCATCGCAAGACTGCTTGCACATTGCAAAATTAAATCTTTCCAATAGATCACTAGATGCATCTGAATATTGTTTTTTCATGCGTTCTTTGGCTTCCAAGTAAACATTCCAGAGGGTGTCTTCCGATACCGGGGCAGGAAAGCAAGGAAGGGTATTAAAAAAACTCTCTGTCCTGCTACCCGCAAGTGGTTAATTAACAAAGCCATCTTCCTTAAAGGAGAAAAACCATCAACGTCAATTGCAGTCAAATAGTTTTCAAAATTAAGAAGCCATTCCAACCATTTGATATCAGGTTTACCAGCTTTCTGGAAGAAGTGCCGTGGTTGAATGCACCTTGATTGCTGGCTATGCTCTACAGTATTAAACAAGCATTTGCAATGCAATAGGTCTCACATTTGCGCAAGTTTAATCTATTGGCATTGTAAATGACAATACTTTTTATTATGTTTCAAAAACCAAAACATAAATAAAAGGCATTTTCTTTTACAATGCCAATAGCTCACGTAAATGCGAGACCTGTTGCATTGCAAATGCTTGTTTGGGTTTCTCTCAGTAATGCTGGAAGGCCCCAATAGTAGAGTTCTCAATTCAGGCAAACTCAATAGGACAGAACAATGGACAGATTCAGATGAGGGCATGCTTTGGTCTCCAGATCCTTTGTTTTTAAATGCCATGTTTTAGAGTTTACTCAGTGCACAAGTGCTGCAAGGAGCCTTTCTGTGACCATTTGTTGAAGATGGACTCAACTGAGGCAGAAGTTGGGCTCTTATGGGAGTTCAATATAAAAAAAAGCTTCTCTTGCAAAGAGCACCTATGTGATCTACAGTTTGCAAGTGATTCATCAATTTACTGAGCGACCTAGTGTTTATACCCGTTTCAGCTTGGCTGAGAATTTACTAGGTGTGAGGGACTCAGGAAAGACTGAGTGACTATTTGAAGAATCAAGCATGATGTGTGAGTATGCATGAATAGATGCACTAACGAGTAACAGCATTTTGGGAGATCTCATAAAATGCAAGAAGATAGTTTTGTAATCAGTCAAAATACTAGAAAGCACAAAGGAACATAATTTCAAATGTGTGTACTGTTATCTCTACACAACTCAATAGTAGTGCACTATCTAAATTAAATTCAATTTGAATGAACTATAACAACTTTAAGGAAAAGTCAGATGAATGCTGTTACAAAGTTGGAAACAATTGTTAATGTGAGATTGGCAAAGAGAACTGTTTTTCCCTTTTTCAATGGATTACCACTTTAATAATTCCTGAAGAGAATGCTTTCAATTGCTATTATTGTTTTTTTCTCTGTCCTTATGTTTGAATCACGTGTTTTGTTTTGTTGTGTTGGTGTGGGCGTGAAATTTAAAAAAAACAGTAAAATAAACCTACTTTGATTGCAGACAGTGTTGCACTGATTATTATACAAAATCTCCTAAAACCGGGAGACTGAATACCTCATAGTGTTATCCTCCAAGAATTCAGACAAGTGAAAAAGAGCACAAATGCACCTCTATTTGAGCTTGAAGAGGTACATTCAATGTAGTCCATGAAGAGAAATGCAAATGGACCCTCACAAAGAGAATGCCACACACTGATCTATTCATCAACAGGGTTGTACATATAGCTCTATTCAGGTCAGCTACAAATAAAAAAGATCTATTGAAGGAGAATGCCACAAATCACACGTAGGAGTTTCACAGGCAGCTCTGTGTTTACGGACTGCATGGCGCATACTTGATTCATGTGTAATTGTGCAGCACCTTTGCCAAGATGTGCTTCAGGACTGAAAAAAAGGATACAACCAAACAAATGTAAATACCTCTTTTTTTAGGATAAAAATGTGTGTGCATTAATTAACTTGACAGTATTCATTTCAAAGCAATTAAAGAAAATATATAAACAGCGTTACCATGGCACACACAAAGGTCATGGTGGAATTTGGACATGGGAGCAAATAATGCACGCTCAATGTATCAATTACTTTTTCTATGCCACGCTCTTTAAGCTTCTAAGCGCTGTAAATAGCATTTTTTATTATTAATAAAAGTAAGTTTACCCACCAGAAGATAGACGAGCTTATTTGTCAGTGCCCAGAATCGAACTCCTGACCTACAAACGTTACTTTGGTTATAGAACAGAACAGTCACCCCGCTGAGCCATCCTGCAGCAATCAGAAGGCGTTCTTTTCAGTCATGTGTCAAACACCTCTTTTATAACCCTTCTGGTTTGTCCTCCTATGTTCGATGAAAGGGAAAGTTTATGAAAGTCGGGAAAAAGATCAAATCTCAGCGCTTCCGTGTAGCCCGCTGAATCCTGCTCCTGGCATTTTGTGGCTGGTGTTGGACTGAATTTTCCGCAGCACCAGAAAGCCTTTAAAGTGTGCGCTTATACTGTATAAAAACCAGGGGGGCCGGGATGTGGGGGTTTGCTCGGCCATGTCTGGGCGGCGGAGGTTTAAGTGAGGAAACAAGCCGACCGCAGAGAGACAGACACCAGACAGGGAGGGACAACAGACAGACAGACACACGCACCGCACTGACACCATCATGATGCAGAGACACACATACACACAGGACATCTGGACTTCATAGGGAAACCGAGACAGAGGGGTGCGGGGGAAACTGACAGGAGGCAGGAGACACTACACACACACTGCACAGACACCAACATGAATCGACCAGCGGGGGGAAAACAAGCTTGCTCCATGGAGCCGACGGGGGGAGGGAAAGTGAAAGCGGTGGATGCGCGCGCTGTGTAACGCCAGCCTCCGGGGACAGGAGATGTGCACGTGTACGGAGTGCACATCTCCTGTCCGTACGCGTACACATCTCCTGTCTCCCTTTGGCACAGTAAGCGGCAACAATAGATCTCGCCAAGGCGAGCAGCACGCATGCGCTGCATCGCTAGGCGAGACCTAAAAACTGGATGGTAAAGACAATTTCAAAACTATCAAGAATACAGGGTCTGAAATGCAACTGCAGCAAGTGAGATTTTTTTTTCCCCCAGCGAAATGTCAATACTTGTCCCCCCAGTTCATTTGTATATTCATTCACCAAGGAAAAAACAATTGTTAAAAACTTGCCAAAGTATTAGATCAGAAATGTTACCTCAAAAATAATTAATAGGCAAAGGTTACTGGTGTTCGAATCATTGATCCGGTTGTCTCACTAAATGAATGGTGTGCGAATCATTGGCAGTTAAGGTCGCGTAGAAATTCGTAACATCTCCTCAACAATGAAAATTAATGAATGCTGTGGATCCTTATCAGTCGGTAAGGAAAAGTAAACCTTAACCAAATGGCCGCCGTGCGTGTGACGTACGCACTTTGACCCAGAATCCTTCGCGGGTTAGGCAAAGAAGATCCGGATATGTCGGATATATCGCTTGCTTCCTGGAGTGAGGGCAATGGCGAAAGTCACACACGCGCTCCCACAGCCATGGCTGTTTAGAATGCTGGAGCGAGGCAACGAATCAGAGTGCGGTCGCGTGCTCCAAAGGGAAGACGAAGAAGGCGGTAGAGAGGTACGCGCACAGCATAGAGTGCGAGTCTGTCAAATTCAAATGCGGGAGGCACGGGCAGGGTAACGGCCACAGCAAAGTAGTCTAAAAGTTTGTAATAGCATCAAGAAGTAATATAGGTGACCCACCTCAGAACTATCACCCAAATAAGATTTTTCCTCCCTCTGAAATCCAAGCGTTTAGGTAGTGGGTTCCCTCCTTCGGTAAACTGGCGATCAGAGGTGAAACAGCTTACCCCACTCCTGGTACCCAAAAATTTGGTATTTGGGGATGCTGGAAATATCGAGGCTGGAGCAGGAACTTTTTTAAATACTGATTTATTGGATAAAGTCTAGATACAGGAACCCACGTCTAGGGAGCAGCTGAGCAGGTGATGCACTGAGCCAACTGACCCTCACCAGGCACCCTCACCAGGCAACAAGAGAGCATGTTCCACAACACTAGAATTCTCAATGACATACACAAATTCCATTACAATCTTAAAGTGACAATAACATAAGCTACCCACATACCTGTTATGTATATGTTGTTTTTCACACCCGAATGCATTCTTGGCATCGTAGTTTGAAGTCACTGTATAAAACAGCTGCACGGCATATGAAATCCAAAGTATATTAGGCATTATACAAACCGAAGGTAGGTCTTAACAGTTTATTTATTTATATGTTATGTTATATACATTTATTACGCGCACAGTTACTCAAGAGTATCCCAGCGCGAGTCTAATGGGGTGCTATATTCGACTTCAGATAAAAAGATACGTTTTCAGTTTTTTCCTAAAAACCACTGGGTCCTGGATGGTACGCATGGTCAATGGAAGAGAGTCCCAAGCAGTGGTTTCCTTCATTGTGAAAGAGCCACCCCCAGTCCTCTGCCGCTTAAAGCGTGGAACTTGAACAAGATACAGAGATGCAGAACGCAGTGCCCGCCCAGGGGCATAGAAGGAGATCTGCCTTTGTAAATAGAGGGGCCTGCTTCCATGGAGAGCCCGATGGGCCAGAATCAGTAACTTAAATCTCACTCTAGCGGCTATTGCTAACCAGTGGTATAGACGAAGCTGGTTCTGTACACTGTCCCTAGATGACAGCCCCGACCACAGCCTGGCAGCAGTATTCTGGACCACCTGTAATTTCTTTAGCAGATAGCCCGAAATGCCAGAAAAGAGGGCATTAGCATAATCCAGCCGGGACATAATCAATGCACATGTGATTGTTTGTGTCACTGCTGTTGGCAGAAGAGGAAAGAAGCTTCTAAAAGATTTGAGCAGGCCGAAGCAACCACCAACCAACTTCTTAATGTGTACCTCAAAGGAAAGATGTTCATCAAACCAGACCCCAAGGTTCTTTGCCGATTTCTCGAAAGAGATCGGACATAGGTAGTCAGGCGGCCAGAGCTGCTCTCGGAAATTCGGAGGAAACATGCCAAATAGCAGAATCTCCGATTTCCCTTCGTTGCACTTGAGCTGTGCATCCGCCATCCATTTAAAAACTGAATCCAAGCAAAGTCGGGCCTGAGATACCGAGCCCCCCCCCCTTTCTTCCAGATGAAGAGCAGCTGAGTGTCATCTGCGTACGCCATCACCTTAGCCCCCAATTCCTCCGCTAAATAAATCAGCGGAGTCATATAGATGTTAAATAGAAAGGGGCTAAGGGCGGACCCCTGCGGGACACCCGTTGAAACTCCCTGAGGAGAAGAAGAAAAGGGTCACAATGGAAAATATAATTCCCAGGCAATATTTAAGACTGCCACCTCGACCAGCACTGTTTCAGTGCTATGTCCAGTCCGGAAGCCAGACTGAGCTGGATGTAAAATGAACTCCCTCTCCACAAAGTCGGTCAGCTGTTTATTTACAACCTTTTCACATACTTTTGCTAGAGCAGGGAGTAGAGAAATAGGCCAATAATTCCCAGGACAAAGGGGGTCAAGCGATTGCTGTTTAAGGAGAGGCCGAATCATAGATTCCTTCCAAGACGAAAGAACAGCCGCTTCCTGCAGGGAAAGATTAATAATAGTAGTAACCTCTCTGTAAACAGTCTCAGAGACTGCTGCCAACGTCCTGGCCAGACATGGATCAGAGGGAGAGCATGATTTTAAAGCCTTAAGAATTTTAAGACATTCATGAGGGACCACTGGGCTAAATTCAGACAGTAAGCATCCAGTGCCTTCTGGCGGGCCTACCAGGACTTCCTCTACATGGGCAATCCGAGGGATAAAGGTTGCTTGAATTCCTAGGATCTTATCCCTAAAGGCTCGAGAGAGAGAGTGTCACACCAAGAAGGAGAGGAGGGCATTACACTGGCTTGGGCTACGGGTGACACAAAACTCTGAACAATTGCATATATTTCCCTAGCGTTGTTATTAGCAGCTTCAATACGGGTTAAATAGAATTGCCCTTTAGCCTGCTAAATCGAAGCATATTAAACCTTCTGCTTATCTCTAAGCTTCCTCTTATCCGCCAGACTATATCCACCCCTCCTCCATACCCGTTCCAGGGCCTTACAATCATGTTTCAGTCCCTTTAGCGAAGCGTTAAACCAAGGTTTAGACGGAGATTCTCTAGTCAGCCTATTCGAGCGGGGAGGAGCCACCATTGCCACTTCCGCCGAGACCCAGCTAGAAAGCTCTGCCACCTGAGCATTGAGATCTCTGACCAATTTTGGCACTGTGCTAAGTACAGATGGATCAATTTTCCCAAAGGATGAGTTATAACTTGGAAGTATCGGAGGCTCAGTCCTAGCTACTTTCCAAGAGAAGTATGTCATGTAGTGATCTGACCAAGTCACCGGACTGGTCTCCACCTCTAAAATCTGAAAATTACAACAGATGGGATCGAAAACATGTCTGGCCTGGTGTGTAGGGAGGCTGAGATGTTGCTTAAGCTGAGCAAACAGCAACCCATCCAGAAAGTCCTGTGTGTCCTTGCTATCTATACAATCCAGATGTATATTCAAATCCCCAAGGATCAGAAAGTTGGAAAATCTGATCGCCCAGGAGGCAATAGCGTCGCCCCAATCTTGGAGAAACTGCCCTGCCGGTCCTGGGGGTTTTTAAATCTGTGACCCTCCAAGAGTAAAGTGCGCAGACATCTGAATACTAAAATGTAGTGCTTCACAACTACTTCAGGGGGAAACCTCTATCCTATGCAGCTTCCATTTGTCTTTATATATGACCGCCACTCTTCCCCAGCACCCCCCCCCCCCGCCCATCGCCCGGTCATC
Source organism: Triturus cristatus (assembly GCF_964204655.1). Taxonomy (NCBI): domain Eukaryota; kingdom Metazoa; phylum Chordata; class Amphibia; order Caudata; family Salamandridae; genus Triturus; species Triturus cristatus. Next base: position 899,195,322 of record NC_140588.1, read on the forward strand.
TGATCCGCTCGAGAGATTTTGTATCCCAAGGGTATGGCTAGAGTAACTATCGGATTGGAAAAGGAGTCAAGCCAAGTTTCTGTTAAAAATAGTAGATCAAGAGATCGTTCCTCCAGAAGATTAAACACTTCTGCACAGTGTTTTCTGAGGGACCGAGCATTAATGGAAGCTGCTCTAATCAGGCCCGCCGAAGACTGTTGTTCCCGAGACATACCAGTCTCATCTATATCGACCTGACCTGGCTTCATTACCAACCCACATGCATAGCAGACATGCTTGTCAATCTTACTCACATCCCAGCGTTCCACCTGGCAACTATGGGTGGGGGCAAGAGCCCACAAAGAGGCAGCCGAGTACCTCCTACACAATCCGGCAGGCTCGCGAGCAGCATGTCTGGCCCTGGTCGCTTCCGGGGCGCAGACGGTCTTGCCGAGAAGCTCGCACGGAAATAGGCTCTGGTGCGAGACAACTAGACCACCAACTGACCAAGATGGCGGTACCTCTCGGCACCAACGAGGAACCAGGAAGATCCCAGGGCAGTTTATTCAATGTGCAAACAGCAAGTGCAAACAGCAAGTGAGTCACCAATTTTATAGTGCAGGTATGCGAACAGAATGTTAAAAACACAGAGGAGCTGAGTATAAGAAACAAAATCAGCAGCATAACAAGTTAAAAACATACAAACATGCGGCAATAGCGCGGATGTGTGCCAGGACACTCCTACCCCTTTGACTCCCAGCCCCGAGAAGCGCGCATGGAAATAGGCTCTGGTGCAAGACAACTAGACCGCCAACTGACCAAGATGGCCGTACCTCTCGGCACCAACGAGGAACCAGGACGATCCCCGGGCAGTTTATTCAATGTGCAAACAGCAAGTGCAAACAGCAAGTAAGTCACCAATTTTATAGTGCGGGTATGTGAACAGAATGTTAAAAACACAGATGAGCTGAGTATAAGAAACGAAATGAGCAGCGTAACAAGTTAAAAAAATACAAACATGCGGCAATAGCGAGGATGTGTGCCAGGACACTCCTACCCCCTTAACCTATATCACTTGTAAATCACAGTTCCTCATCCCGCCGTGCTTTATGCTGTCACAGAACACTCCACGCATCATCAGGCATTCTATACAGCATAGAATCACATGTACATTCCAACACATTACACACACCCCCCTTCCTTATTACAATTACACATCTCCCCTTCCTTTTTTTAACAAAAGAGAAAGGAAAATAAAAAAAAATACCATCAAGCTTCCATTCTTTCAACAATGTAATCTTTCATCCATCCGGGAGGACTTCTCTCTCTTTTGCCACAAGTAACTTCTGAACCCACATTGAGCTTAAAATATTTCTGGGTACCTTCTACTTCCTGTGTTCTCCTTCCACCTCAATGGATTTCCCAACAGCACCTGAATCTCACACCAACTCTCCTTAACAATTACTTGTACCCTGTTCCAGACACTCTTCTTCCACCTGTGATGGTTCCCCCAACAGCAACATTCAAATCTCACACCAACTCATCTTCACCATTACTAGTACCTTGCCCCAAACATGCATTCCAAGTAGACCTTCCCACCACAGATAAAGAGTTCAGTTAATTCACCAACCATTAGAGACCATCTTCTGGAGTCCCTCAAAAAACCTTCCACAACTCTTGCAAACTTAAAGCTACTCTTTTCAAGTTCCACACTTTACTACTCCTTAGCTTGACTGCATTATGCAACAATGCCAGCCCCTCCTCTGGCTCAAAGAATTGACTCTTAACTTTAGGGACTTTAAAAGATGCAGTAATGACTCCAACAGATTATTTTAGCTTCTCTATTAAAGGAGCCCCAGACACGTCTTGGCACATCGCAGCCAACCTTCAAACTACCTTCAACCGTCACAAGAATACTCACCCATGTATCTTCTATAGTGGAACTATACTTGCACTCCTCGTGGTCAATCAACATAGATTAATATAATGCATCATAATAGGCAATGTGTTGTGATCTTCTTACCTTGTGCTGGCTCGTGTGCCAACATCATGTGGATTTAGGAGTGTTGGGTTGCGTGGATTCCACTGTGGCGAGTTGGATGTTGGCTGGAGGAAGCCTGTAGTGTGTTTAGGGAGGGGTTGGGTCAGTTGAAAGGGTATGTCCATGAAATCAAGCTCAAAAAGGGGGCCATACAGACTAAGCATAAGGTGAGGAGGATACCAGTACCCATCAGAGGGGAGCTAAAAAAATGCTTGCTGACATGTTGCGTGATGGAATAATAGAACCTGTAGAGGCATCTAGTTGGGGGTCTCCTGCGGTTTTCATGCAGATGTCTGATGGATGTCTATGCTTTTGTGTGGACTTGAGGAGTGTGAATCATGAGATCATTACACAAATCATTAGCATTACAAGATATCTCCCCCCTTATATAAATAAAATGTCAACTTAAACTTAATGCAATATAAAGATAATTAATAAAAATAATGGGACATGAATCAACATATTTTGTACACCTGTAGTGAAAAGATGCATGGGTATATTAATGAATAAGGATAAAGGAAAATGAATGGGTAAATATGTAATACTAGACACAGAATCATTAAACCTCTTCAGTTTAGTAAATACTTTACCGTATCTTCCAGTAATGATCTGGGTGTCATTATATGAATTACAGTGTATGTTTGCATGACTCGATGGAATGTCTCCTCCTGTACCTGGTACACCACCCTCATCTCTCTCTAACGGGCTCACGTCACACTCACAAATCTCAGGCATGATATCAGAATTCCCATCCTCATCTATGTCCATCCAGTCATAGTTGTTTCCATTTTCCATTTGCACCTGGGTAATGTTTCTACACTTAGATACTTTGCTCACATGCCACACTTTTCCATCACTCAACTTCACTGAGATGCAAAACACTTCACACTTCTGCAGGGGTTCAGAAAAACTGCTTTAATCTTTCTGCACCCTTCTCTCCTTTCTCACTCTTACTCAATCACCACAATTTATACTCACCTCCTTAGTACCAACTTTGTCATCTTTCATACTATGACTTATAATCTTGTTGGGCCAGAGTAATTTCCTTCCTCACTTGATCTGGGGCCACTCCACCTTTTTGACCGATGACACCTAACCAAGATGGGTTAACTAATAGGTTCTCGCCCCCTCATCAAGGAGAATGAGCTTTTCTCTGTCACATTACCAGGAGTAATTCTATATGCCCAAATTAATTTAAGAATTTTAATTTTCCCAATTCAACCTGTTGCTTCTTGCCAGTTGAGTAATGCCCTTAACCACTCTGTTAAAACGTTCAAATAGACCATTACCTTTGGGATTGTACAACAAAGTGGTTTTGTGTGTTAGCACAACAAACAAACGAAAGAGAGATGGTAGGGAATCTTTGCGCAGGGAAGTGATATTTGTGGTAAAAGTAAATATCCTGTTATAACTGCTGCTTCAAGGTCAACCATACGACGACCACCCCACGTCGTAAAATATGGGCAAAGCCCACTTCACAGTTAATTGGAAAAAGGTAAACCGAGCAAAGCAGCTCTAATATCAGAGGGTCAAATAAATTGCAAATGTCCGTTCTATGTTCGTTTCTTCTTCTTTAATTCAATCTTGTCACATATATTTCTTGTTCCTGTACATATTCTTCAAACTAATGCCTTCAAGCCAAGCCAACACGTGTTTCATCCCCAAGGCTATCAGCCCAAGACTTCATCAGGGCCAAATACAAAAGTCAATATCAGTGGTTTTGTGTGTTATACTATTTCTTTTCAAGAACTGTTGAGATTTCTCTGCAATGAATTGTGGTCCATTATCTGTAATGATACACTTTGGTAACCCTACTCTCCTTAAAGGTGTGTCTAAAAATAGAACAATTATTTCAAAATCTGCCTTCTGCACTATCTCAATTTCAGGCCATTTGTAGAAATGGTTAACCAAAATGATGATGTACTTGTATTTACCTTCTTCACTCTCCACACGCCCAACCACATCCAGACCTACTCTTTCCCAAGACATATTGGGACACGCAATGGGGAACAAAGGTGGCTTAAACATCTTTTTACATTTATCAGAATTGCATTCAATACAATCACATATTCTATTTTCTATCTGTTTATCTAACTCAGGCCACCAATAAATATTCTTTACTCTTTGTTTAGTCTTGGACACCAAGATGTCCTTTGTGACACAAATACAGTATTTTTTCCCTAAGTAATACTGATGATACCACTCTGCCACATCTGAACAACATGTCATTTTCAATACACAGTTCATTCCTCACCTCCCAAAATGCTCTTTCGTCAGAACTTAAGTCCTCCTTACATGGCCAGCCTTTATTCACAAATTCTGAGATTCTTTTTAAGCTGTCTTCCTTGTCCCAACCATCTCTCCACTCGAATATCTCAATGCCTTCTATACCTTCATCAGATAATCCTGCCACACATCCTTCATCACAGACAAGTTCAGTATCTTTTTTTAAAGGCAATGGCATTTTTACGTCTGGCAATTATTGCACAACATTTGTTACATCTAATCATTTTACAGACATCCTACCCAATCTCGGGGATGCATTTTTGCAAACCAGCTGTTGTTCATTCAGTCCACCACTTTAATATCTAGGGGTTTCACTCCTTGCTTACTGTTTTTAATTATACTTACTTCTCCTATGCAATTCCACTAATCGGTCTCTGACAACTTCTGAGGACCATTGCTCTATACCTGTACTCCTCAACCACCCTGGATTATACTTAGTACTAAGATTCCTTCCTCGCATGAGCGCAAATGGCAAAATTCCAGTGATATAATTATTTGGCACTTTATACGCCCTCACTGCTTTCTTTCTTTGTACCTCCCAATCACTGTTACTAGCTACAGGTGACTAAACAACCCCCTTGCTCACTCGTTTGAACCTCTTAACCATACCATTACCACTCGGGTTGGTCAGTGAAGTTGTTTTGTGTTAGGTCTCAATCCTCCCAAAGTACTCCTCAAATGCCTTAGACAAAAATCGTACTTCATTGTTGCTTAGAATAGCAGTGAAATAAAAACTCTACACAGGGCACTTATGTTGTAGTATCTGCTTTGTCCACACTGTCCACCACCGGCCATCTTGTAAAGAGATCCATAGTTCGCCAACCGTTCCATGAAAATCAATGGCCATCGATTCCCAAGGCTGTTCAGGGAAACAACTATCACTCATAGGTGTTTTCAAAATGCGAAGGGGCTTGTCAGCGAAAGAACAATTAGGACATTCCCTAACAGACCTTTCTACAGCCAATCTACACCTGGCCACCAGTACAACTTCTTCACTGCAGATTTTGTCCTTACAATGCAAGAATGACCTTCATGACACAAACCAATTATCCTTCCACGCCATCCTACCAGGAGAATAATCCCATCACCCCTCAAAATCAAATCATTTGCCACTGAAAGCTCAGACTTAACCGCCTGGAATGGCCTCAATTCAGAACGGAGATGCTCCTTTTTAGTCCACATGCCTTAAATAAGTCTAGCCACTTCTCATAAAACACCATCCTTACCATACTTCGAAATCCACTCATCTTTTTAAACTGCTGGCATACCACAATCATGCACCAACACCTCCTGGAAACAATTCCACCAATCACCCTCACATTCCTCCAAAGGAGCCAGCATGTGACACAAACAGTCTGCTACAACGTGACCCCCTTCAAGGCACATACTTGATTGTGTATACATATTCACAGTTTCCTTCCAAGTACGATCTTTTAGTGGCAACATTGCCCCTAAACCTTTAATACTGTCATCCATAGTAATGTAACTGTCCATCTTCTGGTCAAAACTACCTAAAGCAGTCGCATGTGCAATCTCAAACTTAATCTTTAAAATCCTCTTCACATTGCGATGACCAGCCAAACTTTTATTCTTCAGCAATTGCCCAATATGGTAAGTTTTTGCAGCAAAATTGATAATAATTTTTTCACAGTACTCAGCCATCCCCCAAAACGGTCTGACCTCCTCCTTGTTACTAGGTGCCGGGGATCTGCCTATTGTGCGTACCAGAGATTGTTTAGGTTTTGCCCCGCCTTCTCCAATAACATGGCCCAAATATGTTACATTTTTTCCAGCAAACTTGCACTTTGAAAACTCAACAGTTAAGGCACTTTTTCCAAGAGTTTTCAAAACTCTTGGTAACCTGACATCATGGTTGTTCTTAGTATTTACAGAAAATAAGATGTCATTTTAGAAAAATACAATTCTTGATTTTTACCAAACAGGTTGTGCATGAGTCTTTGAAATACAGCAGCTGCTGACGCCAAACGAAACATCATTCTTTTGAATTGGAAACACCCAAAAGGTGTTATAAATACAGCATTTTTCCTGGATGTCAATGATATTTGGTGATATGCGGATGATAGATCTATGTTGGAGAACCACTTCACATCCTTGTGACACATCATCATCATTTCATTGATTTAAAAAAAAAAAGGAAAATGATCCATCACTGTGTTGTTATTTAAGTGGTGCAAATCCACTCATAAACAAGTCTTCTCATTGCTGCTTCTTGCTTCAACTAAGGGAGAAATCCACTCTGAGTATTCCACGGGTTCGATTGCATCAGCAGCAACCCGTTTTTCAAGCTCCTTAGACTTCCTCCCTTACCATATTCAGAATATTCTTTACCTTGTGAACCTTAGGGGATGCATTATCCTTAAGAACAATTCTATGCTCCAACTCTATCAGATTACCTAATGTCTACTCTTGCTGAAAACATTTGGAAATGTTCCCAGTGTGGCTGCTGTCACCCCCCCCCCCCCCCCCAAAGCCACGTTCAACCACCAAAACACTGCAGGAGCAAAGCACAGCCCTATCCTCTACCACAGTATCCCATGCTCCTGCCCTATGTAATGTCCAGGAAGGAGCAAAGAATTCCTAAGGAGAATGGAGGGAAAAATCAGGAGGGAACAATAAGGACCCACTGCAGCGTACTGCTATTCTAGTCTCCTTAAACTATTTGGAAACACCCGTCAGTATAACCACTGGAACTGCAGAAAAGAGAAAGAGAAACCAGACAAAGATGTTAACAATGTGCATGAATCAGCGCATTCCCTCCCTCATGTCCACAGAGTGTTCTTAATGCCATAGCTTACCCCAAAGAATAGTAATGACGTCCTTGACGAGTGACAAGTCCAACTGTTTTGTGGAGCAGCGTGTTCTAAACTAAGCAGTCCAAAGCTGTTTAGCTGGTCCAGATGAAAGACGATCCTTTGGGAAAAACTCAACGTGGGAAAAAAAACAAAAACGACTATCCATGCAAAAATGCCAGGGATTCCCTTCTATGGAGAATCTTGATTTATGCAATACATTTTTTTTTTTTTAAAAGGAGCAAAAAGTCTCCCCTTGGATACATATCCCAAACAACCCCATCTTGGGTATCTAAAAATAAGAAAAAATAACTCCAGGCACTCAACAGAAGACTATCGGAGTTCGGTAGCTTTGCAACATACCCCCTTGCGAAGTCCGTTGCTGTAATCCAGGCAGAGGTTAACAAACCTGACTTCAGAGCGAGCCGCCGCGCATCCATAACTGATCCTCCCACCGCCCCATGAACGCGACAAATCAGCAGCATAGAAAGAGGACAGAAGAAGAAATGTATGTATGTATGTGTGTTCTTATATAGCGCTCGACTTACACTTGGGCATTTCGGCGCTTGCATTGGGAACCCGTCCTGGTTTTTCCCTGTGAGATAACCCGTACTGGGCATCCCCAAGGTGAAAGCCAGGCATCCCGCCGCGGGGGGGCCGTTGTGGAGATTAAGCAAGCTTGTTTCCCAGAGCTGCATAGTGTGAACTCGTGCTTAGAGTGGGCACCGAAGCGAGAATTATCGAGTCCGTGGACAATTGGGCTCCAGACCCTGCCACGTCGGGAATGAAGCCTCCCCTTACCACCGCTGCCTCAACGTAACAGCTGCTCCAATGGTAACCGCCACAACCAAAACTTTTTCTCACTGTTGGGACGATATGCAAATTCCCTTGATCGAATCAGCCCAAAACTGAAGGTTCTTTCCTTACTACAGAGTTTTCCTCTTGCACTCCTGCTTTTGTTCTTAAAGGTCAACCACTGGAAACCCAATATATCTATTTTCTCTCTACTGTATCCTTCAGGCTGTATGTCTGGTTTCAAAAGGTGTATACCAATTTTGTTGACAAACTTATCTCTCCACACCCCCTAATTTACAATGTCATAAGGCGAACCAGAATCAGTGTACATTTTGACCTCAGTACCACCAATAGTCCCATTATAATCAGGTTTGTTTTCCCTCATGGTATCACTAACATTCAACACCAATTTGTCACGCACATTCATAACATTGCAGGATTTCATTTAATTTCTTGAATCAATTCCTTTTAAACTTCTTGCTTCATCATATACACACTTCACATAGTTTAGATTATTCCTACAAACCGTTGCGTAATGACCCACAGTGCTCAGCTGCTATATTTCTGTTTCAATGCTGGACAGTTCTTGCTGTAAGCTAAATGTGGATAAATCATCATGTAGTACCCAAATTTGAAATCAAGGTCATTTTAAATCCACCATAAAATAATCAACAGGTTCATTCTTTCCCTCTATCCTCTAAAGGAATTGGTATCTTGTAATGCCAGTACAATCTATTGGTGCAAAATATGTATACAGATCTTTTATCGTTGCATCAAACATTATTATCCCCAATCTCAGTGGCCTTAGACAAGTGTTTGTAAGTTTTGAAACCAAGAGGCCCCAACAAGTGTAAAAATATTGTCTCCTTTTGTTCCACAGTTATATCCCTGTCTTCATCTATAGCTTCAATATCGCTCACAAAATAGTCCTTCCATTATATCCATTTTATAGAAGTTTCTGACCCCCAAGGACCAAAAGCAAAAAACTACAAGTTGATGGATGAAATGTTCAAATTAATCTCAGCCACTGGCAATCGCTCGGGCCACATCACTATTCATTGTTTTTTGCCCACCATGCCAACTCAGTTTGGACCCAGCCATATACCAATCAGTCTTGCTGCTCCATCCCGAACTGCCATCTCAGGTCCTCTCTGAACCGGAACACAAGCAATCTAGGACCATTTTCGCCCTAGTTAAGGGTCTTGAGCTAGGTATAGCTTGCTTCCAGTGGCACAGCGAGCCCGGGACCCATGTCTGGCCATACCTGGTGCACTTAGGGGGTCAAATGCAAAAAAAAACAAGGTAATGGATGGGGTGCTTGAATTAATCTCAGCTACTGGCAATTGCTCGGGCCACATCCCAGTCCATCGTTTTTTGCCCACCATGCCACCTCGGTTTGAACCCAGGCCTTATGCAATCAGTCTTAACCCTACTCCTCATGGGAACAATCCAGCCCAAACTGCCAGGTCAGGTCCTGGATGAACTGGGACACAAGCAACCTAGTGTCTGAGAATAATTCAAGCATTCCATCAATCACTATGTTGTTGTAGTTGCAACAGATATGCCCAGATGTGGGTCCCATGCTCACTGAGCCACTGGAATGAATATATACCTGGCTGAAGAGCCCATAATAAGGGCAAAACTGATCCTAGGTTGCTTGTATTCTGGTTCAGGGAGGACCTGGCTTAGCAGTTCAGGCTGGACTGTTTCCATTGAAGCAAGGTCAAGATTGATTTGCATATGGCATGGTCTAAATTGAGGTGGCATCAGTGCTTTAAATGGGCCGGTACTCACCGGCACTTCTTTTAATTATCACTCTGAGTACCGGCACTTCTCTACTGCCCTAGAGGGTACCGGTACTCATGAAAAGGTAGGCTCATTGGCTGTGCTAGTGAGCAGGAGTGGAACGTGTCTGGCAGCCAAGGAGCCGCTTCTGTAGCCCCGATCTGAGCCCCAGCTGAGCTATTCAGCAGGGCTCCTTTGAATAATGTCCGGGTGCTCGCCATCACGCTGTGATGTGTTTGATGGAGCAGGGTCCGTTCATGCCCTGTGCTGTCAATCACATTGCAAAAACGAAGGTTGCGTTCGCACTCCTTTAAGTATAAACAAGCTTAATTCATGAAGTTGTCCCTGTCCTTATGTTTAGGGTGCCAGTGGGTATTCCTTGCCTGAATTCGACCCACAGTACGCGTCTTACTGACGTGGTTTCCATTCACAGTTATTGTACATTGGAGACAGTGACTCACATTTACATTTTCTATTTTTTGTTTCCTTTCAATTCTTCGTCACGTTACACGTTCTTTTATTCCATGTAATTAACACCACGTCGCGGCATTGCGGACGTCTTGTATTTTAGTTGAAGCGGAGTTCAATTCATAAAAGTTTGGGTTGCACCGGGTTCTCATTCACTTGGATTCTGACCTATGTCACGAGCACTTATTTGAGTTCGGTATCACAATCAAGCAGGCGCGCTTTCTTTCTTACGGGACACATTCTTGTGCCAGACACCCGTTATTTTTCTACAGTCACCCTTGGGGTTGCTTAGCCACTCGTATTATGAACGTCATTTCACGTGGTCAGGAACTCTAACGCATGATTGTGACATTAAGGCACCATTGTTTAACGGTAACTAGGTGTTACTAGAGCAATACATCGTTGTACTTTGGTTTTTTTAATGAGTTTATACACTTGTTGGTATCAAGCGCCTGGATTACAAAGAGTGATATTCTTGATTTTGGAATCGGGGTTTGTGCTAAAGCAATATGAAGATGTATGCTAAGAACAATGTGAAGTCAACATTAGTGCTGCATAACCACAAGATGATTTAAATGAAATTTGTAACAGAATTAAATACAAATTGGCCAAAACTGTGATTGAAAGAATTATTATTAAAAAAGCAACAGCAGAGTGCCGGGAGGGTGCAATTTTCCTCGTGGCAGAACATCCTCTTTACACTGTCAATCACATTCACACTATCCTGTGAATTTGTGCAAACACAGGAATCATGGCAGTCCCCTGGCAGTGGCAATCTGTCTACGGCCAGTCCGGCCCTGGTGGCAATTCAAAAAGCCATGGTAGGTGAAGAGTATAACATGGCTTTTATCATACCCGAGTCTTTTGTGTGTCTGCTTATGTTTGTGTGTTTGCCTGCATTTGTATGCCTGTTTTTGTAAGAGAAAAGTGAAAGAAAGAGAGAGAGAATCAAGACATTCTCAGGAGGTATTTTAAAGAAAATGTGTGGCACTTTGTACATGTCTGATCGGTGACAAAGATTCATAAATAACGTAAAAGGGAGGGTTGGTGTGTGGATGAGTGAGTGGATGGATGAGTGAGCAAGGGTGGATGTATAGATGGATGGATGAATAGATGGATAGATGAGTGAAAGCATGCATGGGTGAAAGAGGGTGGATGATTGGATAAAAGGGCGGATGATGGGTGGATAAGTGAAAGATTGGATGGTTGAATGAAAGGTAGGGAGGATGGATGAAAGGGTGGGTGATGGATGAGTGAAAGGAGGGATTGAGTGAAAGGGTGGATGGAAAAAAGGAGTGAAAGGGTTTGATGGATGGATGAACGAAAGGATTGATGGATGAGGGAAAGGGTGGATAAAGAGCTGAATGAGTGAAAGGCTGAATGGATAGGTTTGGAGATGGATGGAGGGATAGGTTTAGATATGAAGGGTGGATAGACGGAATGGTGAAAAACTGAATGATTGATGAAAGACTGAATAGACGATAGCATGTAAAGGTTAAATCGTGGACATCAGCAGGTAAATGGTAGGATGAAAGGATGAATGGATAGATCGATGGAAGAGACAAGAGATATCTTCTGGGGAGGGTCATGATGATTTGCTTGGTGCCATAAGAGCTTTGGTTCCACGTGGAGGTATTTTCAGTCTCTTCCTACTTGCGTGCTCAAGAATATATAGTATTGTGCCAAACAGCAATTAACAGTATGACATTAAGAAGGTGCAACTATTGCAAAAAAAGTCAATGTTAACATATCGCATTTCTTTTTCATTTTGTGTAATGAGTTAAATTGCTTTGTTTATATAAACACATTTCTCATGTGTTTTGGTATGTGCTGCAACTAATATAGAAGTTGTTAAGTTTCATCGTGTCTTGCCCTTAGCCCCGCCCCTAACCCCGCCCCCTCATTACACCTCTATCTCATTTTAATGAGTACCTGCACTTATTTTTTCCCATTTAAAGCACTGGGTGGCATGGTGGGCGAAAAATGATGGATTGGGATGCGGACCAAGTGATTGCCAGTGGCTGAGATTAATTCACGTATTCCATCCATAACTTTGTTTTGTTGCAGTTGCCACCCTAAATGTGACGGGTGTGCTCAGACGTGGGTCCCATGCTTACTATGCCACTGGACTTAAGCGATACTTGGCTGAAGAGTCCGTAATAAGAACAAAATCGGTCCCAAGTTGCTTGTTTTGGGTTCAAGGAGGCCCTGGCTTGGCATTTCGGGCTGGACTTTTCCCACTGTAGCAGGGTCAAGACTGATTTGCATATGGCTGAGTCCAAACTGAAGTGTCATGGTGGGTGTAAAACAATGGACTGGGGTGCAGCCCAGAGCTTTTGCCAGTGGCTAAGATTAATTCAAGCATTCTATCCATCACTTTGTTGTTGTTGTTGTTATTGTTCCAGTTGCCACCAGACCAAAAGGCATAAGGTGGGCTAAAAGAAAAAGTTTGAGTCATATTTCACATAACACAGAACAATGAAAAACCCCTCCCTTTGTGTTCAGAATGTCAAATAATTTGCCCAAATAAACATCACTGTCTGTTAAGTATTTGTATGAATCTGCCATCAAACCGGTGCAGGAATACCTCAATGCGCACTAATTTGCAGCACGTAGTGCGATGTGCCAGAAATTCACAATAGTCTTTTCACATGAGGGCGGTTATGCAAGGCTCTGTTGCCTTACCCCACACTTAGCCTTACCAGCGCATCCACTGACACATGGGCGTATCCTTGTTGGTGTGCGATGACAGGACCAGGGTGCACACACTGGATGACTGGTGCGCGTGCCTGATTTTGAAAATCATTAACCAATAGCCACACAAGGGTAACACAGCATAAACGGTAATTCCTACCAGATCCTGCTTCCTGAAGTTGTGCTCACGGCACTTCCCCTTCTGCAGCATCCACTGATGTAAATCTTGAGATGTAAGTAACGTAGGTTCACCTCAGCCCATAATACAATCCACTAAAACTAAGGTTACATGAATCCTTCTTCCAATTAAAGTCTTGAGGTTCTTGCGATTACTCGTCGTCAATTTGTTGTGTATAACAATGTGTTACACAGCATATAACACTAATTTGTCACGCACATTCATAACATTGCAGGATTTCATTTAATTTCTTCAATCAATTCCTTCTAAACGTTTCGCTTCATCATATACACACTTCACATAGTTTTGATTATTCCTACAAACCGTTGCATAATGACCCACAGTGCCCAGCTGCTATATTTCTGTTTCAATGCTGGACAGTTCTTGCTGTAAGCTAAATGTTCCTTGTTGTCACAACAGAAACATTTAGTCCCTTCTTTCAAAACTGGTTTATCCCTGGTTTGGCTCGGTCTATAGTTCCTATCTTCTCTATGATTTGGCAACTTGCTCACCGTGTCATATTGTTTATCATTTTGCCTTAGAGCATTTACACAGGAATTTGGAACTCGCTTTCGCCATTCATCAGAAAAATCGCCTCAACACCTCTCTTCAAAAAGGAAGCAAAATTATTCTTGATGAGCAAAATAATCCCTTAAATCCGCACAAATACCACACCAGCTTACAACCTCAAACTTGCCTATACTCTCCGTCCACTGATGTTTCGAAGCTAAGACTTGTACAATCTCGAATTGAGTCCTATCGCTCAGAACAATTCTCTACTCTGCTTTCACCCCCGAACTCTTTTATGCTATGTTGTTACTTTATATACTATGTTTTTGTATGCCATATTTCTACTTAATGTGCTATTCACACCTTGCTCACTATGTAAAGCGCTCTTATACCCGACCTTGGGTCTGGTTCGCGCTATAGAAAACTCTAAAAAATAAAATAAACATCCAAAGTTTATTAAGCATCATACAAACGAAAGGTAGGTCTTAACAGCTCCTCAGCCTGCAGTGTTCTGTGCTCCCACAGAACACTCCACGCATCATCGTAAGTTTTGTACATCATAGAATCCCATGTAAATCCCAAAACAAAAATCACTCCCGTTAATCCAATTCTGTTGCCAGGATTGGAGCTTTGTACCCTCATTAATAAGTAGCGATCTTGTTTCCTCATCATCACTGGCCCTCCCACTGCACGCTGTCCCCGAGGTTGCAGTTATTTGCACTGCCCCATTATCCTTACATCCCAAATCCTCGTCACAGTCCTTACTTTTGAGGTAAATCCCATTTCAACCAGGAAAGAAAAACAGGAAGTGGAAGGGTAACCCCATCCACGCTGTGTGTGCTATAAACACTAGCCTACCCACCTCCCTAATAAATTATTTTCTCCTGCCTACCAGGACGAGGAACATGGAAGTGCTGCACCCCTGCCGGGCTAGGGTCTCCAAGTCAAGAGAGCCCATGCTCTCCCTTGTGCCTGGCATAAGAGGGACAAGGATGCACAATGGGGAGGAAGAGCGGTAGGGGACAAGCGGTAGAGTTTGACCCTGCTCCCAGGATGATATGCCAGAGTTATAACTGGACGGGTGCTGCCGATAAGGGGGTCTGCTTTGGTGTGCGATTGCGGGACTGGCCTGGAGGACGAGTTGAGTATTAGTCCAGGCAGTTGGCCAGTAGCATGCAGAGCTTCTGATACAAAATAGTGGCTTTTGGAGGAGACTGGCTGTAATCTGACGCATTCCTAAATAAGGGACTCCAGATAATGAGCAGAATTCTGACATCTCTGGCTCCGGAGCAGAGGAGGAGGGTGAAGAACCTCTACCTTCTGAGCAAAAAGGATAATACATTGACAGGGAGATGCTGCTTGAGATTCTGACCAGGAAGATACACAATATGGGATTCCCAGCAGCAACTCTACTGAACAAGAACTGAGACCGTTTCAACACCCAACTGCTTTGGGGCTCCCAATACATCAACATGTTGCTAATGTAGTGAAAAGAGAGTGGGAAGATCCAGACAAAATTATGTGCCCAGATTTATGTCCAATCAGTATCTCATAGAGGTTATAGAAAAGTCCATGCCTCCATCAGTGTCCGTGGATTCCTTTATACCAGTTTGGTCAGATGTACCTCAGTAGTGGAGGAGCGTATCTTGAAGGACCAAACGGAGAAGAAGATTGACGCTACATGAAAGTGCTTGAATTTAAGGGGCGTACACTGAGCAATCTATAAACATCGGATACTAAATTAGGGTTACCAGATAGAGTTTGTGGAGACCGCATTAGATTCTGGGATCATTCCTATTCAAGAACCCAGACCTCGTAAAGAAGAAGACATTGAAAGCAGAACTTCATAGTTTGCCGATGAAGGGAATGGTTGTCCCAGTCCTTAGAGAGGAGAGGGGCATGAAAGTGTATTCAAGGAGCTTCCTCGTCCCCAAACCTTCAGGAAAATTCAGTTTAACTATAGACTGAAGGAGAGGGAATAAGTTGATAAGGACAATTCCATTCAAGATGGAGACTTTAAAATGATTGTTTCTTAAATTCTGGACTAGGCATTCGTGATGACAATGGATCCAACCAATGCTGACTTCCGCATCCCAAACATCAAGAAGCATCAGAGGTATTTCAGGCTTTATGCCATAAGTGAGCACTATCCGTTTCAGGTATCGGCCTCTGGGACCAAACCTTCTCTATGTGTGTGACAAGATCAGAGGGCTGCTACAGTGAAGCCTAAAGGAAGAGTCATTGAGCAAGGGGTTTCCTCTACAATTTTCTCCAGGTATAGTGATAACAACAGATGCAAGCCTTGTAGGTTGGGGAGCAACGCTGGGAAGCAAAGAGGCTCAGGGAAAATGGCTCATAATCAGCAAGATGAGGACATAAAATTGGAAGAAATTATAAGCGATCCTTCAAGCAATTCTGTATTTCAGAATGGGCATTCTAAGTCATCATGTGATTAGCAGAACAGACAGCACAACAGCAGTGTCATATGCGAACAGACAAAGAGGAAGCAGGTCTGCATCTCTGTCTGGCGACTCTGAAAATTGGACGTTTGGCAGAGAGCATCTCCTTTCCCATAAGGCAACTCCTCAGGTGAGAGGGGACTATAATAGCAGACAGACCAAGCAGTGTCTTTTCAGCTTCCCAAATTCGTCCTCGCACCCCACTGTTGTTCTCCCAAATATTCTAGAGGTTCAGGGAGCCATTAGCATTTCCTAGACATTTTTGCTTCTGGAAAAGACACTCTGCTACTGAGGTTCTTCTTTCAATATCCAGATCCAGGAGCATGTGTGGGGTTAGTGAGGTGGGAGGTAAATGCACTATCTTCACCTTGGCCTCTTCAGCTAATGTATGGATTCCCACCTATTTCACTCACCCCCTACTTTTTAGGTCTCGCGCCTAGCAGTCCTTTCGTCCGGGGTTCCGAAACGGAGCCTGGAATTTTACACGCTCGTGCGTGTGTTTTTACTTTAAGATAGCACGCAATAGGCCAAAGACGGGCGCATTGCTCCGCCCATGGCCTATTGGTGTCTATTACGCGCATTGTTGCCATATGGTTTCAATTATCGTGCCCAGACACGGGCGCGATAATTGAAACCATGTGGCGCGTGCGCACCACTCGCGGCTTCCTATGTTTCCAAAAGCGATTACTTTCAGTTTCACAATCGCTTTACTTGTGGCTTTGCAGCTCCAATACACTTTGTTGCTTGTTATAAATTAGGGTTCAACCTCCGAAGCACTTCTCTTCCAGACTGGGCCCTTAAGGTGTTTGCACTTTAACCACTTTGGAGAATACACAGTTGCCAAAACAGCGCCCCAGAGAAAAACCAGGACCAGGCAACAGAATCTGTGATGCATTTAACTCTGGAATGTGAACACTTCATTTGAAAAAAAGTAGGCTGCGGGTGCTGCTTGGGCAAATAAAGCGCTTGCATTTCAATTATAAAATGCAAGCAATGTTCCTGATGTTAGGCGCCAGGCAGACGGACCTTCTTCGGGTACAGCAGGACATGAAGAGCTAGGGGGCATGGCCCCTACTTCCCGATCAGCTCCACCACTTACTAGCGATAAGGGAAGGCACACTAATTCAAAATATTTTCCAACATCTGGTAACAACGGTCAGTGACTTAGGTACTTAATGCTGGCGTCTGTGAGCAGCCTGCAGTGCACAGAGTTTAATGTCACACTTCGAAACCTATTGCAGAATTGAGTCCTTAACAATCCTGTCATCTACAGTGGTGCGAAACGACAAATCTGGTGTAGTGAACGCTATATAAAATATATTCAAATTACAATAAACATATTTGTATAGCGCTCATGGCCCTGCCGGGCAGTAAATAGCAGCTGTTACTAAAGAAGGCACTTTTGAACCAACCTGGTGTACACTGCGGAACAGCTGCTTCGAAGCTGGGATGCCCTGGCCCAAAAGTGCGGCTCGAATGAAGCTGTTTTAATTTATTTTACTTTCACAGAATGAATAGTGCCTCGAGGCAAACCAGTTCACGGGTACTTATTTACAAACCCCTTGCGCCACAGATGCAACACTTTTCCCCATGTTCAAAGTGACGCACCTGCGGCGCAAGGCCCTTGTAAATATGCACTTTTCTTTTGATCCACATACGTGAGTCAGTTACGCTCTGCTCTGCACTTGGAGCTATGTTTGCGTTCAGACCTGGAGCTGTTGTTGCCCTGGTACCGCCTATTCCCGTTGCTAGGGAGAAAGTTGCTAAGTGTGCAAAGGGGTCGTTCACTCACCACTGTCACTAGTTTCAGCTTCCGCTCAGCGGCGCTCCGGGGAAGCAGCTGCAGGCAGAGGCCGCCCAGCAGCAGGCGCCAGACAGACTGAGCCCGGCCCAGAGCGCCCTCCATGGCGAGGCGGCGCGCAGTGTCTGAGGCGCAAGATACACTTGGCACAATGACACAACAGAAGGGGGCGGGGCCATCTATGACTTCAAAGAGGGCAGGGGAGCGTGCCGAGGAGGCGCATGCGACTGGCTCTGTTTCAGATCGCTTCTACTTTCGCTTACTCCTCTCCAATCCGAGCTTGCCAGGCATGTTTTTTTGGTTCACGATGACGAACCGTGGGGAAAAAATAAGCTGTCAGTAATCTTTGAACCCTTCAAACTATCGATGTATTCTTACTATATTGTGAATTGTATTGAGCGACTTGTATTTAAAGTTTTATTAAGCGCTGCGAATCGCCTTTCGCTTAATTCATTCATACATAGCTCATGTGAAGCGGAATGGAAGAAAGCATTGAAAAGCAAAATCGTCCATCTGACGTTTATATGTTATTAATAGGGTGACCAACTGGCATGGGTGCAAATTCAGGACAGTGAGTATAAAAATTCAGGACAAAGGGTCAAAATTTAGGACAAAAATTCAGGACAGGAGGTGAAAATTCAGGACAAAACCTCGGGACAAAATGTACGCTTTACAGACACGTCAGAGGAGGTTGCGCAATAGTATATAAGCAAGTAAATACAGCCACTTAAGTACAAGTCAAAATAAGTTTATATTAGGTTGAGACAATCGAGCACTTCACGTTTTTAGGTCTCGCGCCTAGCGTGGCAGTGCGCAACACTGCCCGCGCAGCGTGAGATTTTTTGTAGGGGGTTTAAAACCTGACCTAGGAATAGCACATGCTCGTGTGTGTGCTTTTCCTTTTGGTCCACGCTATTGGCCTTTGCGTGCGTCTTTTTATCAAAGACCGCACGCAATTGGCCAAAGGCGGGCGCATTGCTCCGCCCATGGCCTATTGGTGTCTATAACCCGCACCGCTGCCATGTGGTTTCAATTATCATGCCCAGACACGGGCAAATGCGAGACCTATTGCATTTTCCAAAAGGGCCGCGGGAGCCTCGGGCTGAGAGATGGGTCCAAAAGGGCCATTCCTCGGAGTAGCTGTGTGCAATATAAATAGTACATAATATCATATCATATCATGATGAAGCTCATCCTCGTCTGCTACATCCCATACTCAGCTACATACATACAGGGCCATACTGAATCAATTCTCTGAGAAGATTCAAGATGCATTAAGCATTTGCGAGAGTTTGAGCTGTTGGCATTGTAAATGACATGCCTTTTATTTACGTGTTTGGTTTTTAAAACATAAATGAAAGGAATTGCCCTTTACAATACCAATAGCTTAAACTCTCGCAAATGCGAGACCTATTGCATTGCAAATGCTTGTTTATTTTTTACAAGGGTGCAGAGGGAAGCAGGAGAAGTTATAGTGGTAATCCCGTTTTGGCCCTCTTGCTTCTGGTTTCCCCTTCTAAGGCCATTCTTCCTCCCTGGGGATCCCGTTGTCTCCCTTTTCTCCCAGATTAGTAGGCTTTCTCTCTTTTTTCAGGAGCAGACCCTTTGGGTATGGAGTTTGAGATAATTGGGCTTTGCAGGAGAGGAGTGCCAGAACATATAGCAGGAATCATTCAGGGCCCCTGACACCCCTCTATTTTGAAGTCTTACAACAAACACTGAAGTAATTTCCAGGAATGATGTTCCTCTCGCTCTAGGTCAGCAGTAGAATGTGAAATTGCTGATTTTTTTTACAATTTTGTGCTAGATGGGGGTCCAGGAGCAGTTGGCTTAAGGGACCCAGTGGGCAGCCATCAGAGTATTTAGAGAGCCTTGGCTGGGTTCTAGCAAAGACTTTGATTCAGTGGTGAGGCTCCTGAAGTGTTTTTAATTCAAGACACATCTCTAGATTTGATATTTCACCTTGGGACCTGCTTCTGGTCCTTATCAGGCTCCTCGGGGAGTACCCTTTGAACGTCTTATTTCAGTTGATTTAACGTAATTGTCTTTAAATGTGTCATTTTTAGTAGCAATCTCCTCAGTGAGAAGGATTGGGGAACTTGGTACCTTGCTATGTATTAAAGCTCCTGGAGGACGAAGTTTTGTTTAAATCCCTTGTGTGCGCAGGATGGTATGGTTCCGTCCTGCGCCACAATGCTCATGTGCTGAGATAGAAACTATTTTGTTCTCTGCACATGACCACCAAATCCCTCTGCTCTAAACAACAGAGGGATTTTCATTTTTGTTTTTGAACAACAGGAGTTGGGGAAGAGCTTCCTCAAGCTCCCGAGCCTTTTCTTTTTCTTCAGTGACGTCATTACACTGAAAGTGAAATGAGCCAATTCGGTGCTCGCGGGGCTATCTCAGCCCCCCGAGCACCGAAGCATCCAGAAGAGGTATTGTTGGAAAGGAAAGAATCTCCACCTTTTCAATGTTACCCTTCCTTAGTGGATCCCTGCTTGGGGGTCGCTGCAGGAAGGCGAACCCCAAGCAGGGATCCACTAATAGACACCAGACAGGGCAAAGGCCTTTGCTCCCCTCAAATATATTGGAGCATATTCAGTCTTTCTGCCCCCCCGGGGGTCAGATGGGGGAGTATCTGGGGGGTGGCAGAAAGTACACTAGACCCCAGGGATTTAGTTTTTTAACATAGGGGTGGGGACTGGCCAAAATGGGCATGCCAATGCCCCAACACTAACCCCCACCCCCCTCCCCCCAAAAGTAAAAAGGACAGTCTTTTTCCCTATGGGGGCAGATGGGGGTTATTGCCCCCTGATCGGTTGTTTATTTATAAAAGAGGGGTAGGGGCTGCCCGCAATGGGCATGCCGAAGCCTCCACCCCCAGACCCTAATAATAAAAGTCTTTCTGATCCCCTGGAGGGATGGGGGGGGGCAGAAAGCCCACTAGGTACTAGGGATTTTTCTATTTTTTTAATGTGTTGTGGTGGGGGCTGCCCTAAATGGACATGCCCTCCCAAAACTCAAAAGGGACAGTCTTTCTGCCAGAGGGGACAGAAAGCTCACTAGACAACAGGGATTTTTCTTTTTTATAAGAGATGGGTGGGAGCTGCCCAGATTGGTAGGTTTACCTGGATTGCCGCCAAGCCTGGGAACAAAAACCCAGGTGTCACCCCTATCTATCACAAAACAACCTGGGTTTGCAAAGGAGGCTCCTACGTTTTAGTCTCGAGCTCGGCGTCCATTTAGGGAAACCTACCAAACCCAGATATTTCTGAAAATGAAACTCCCGGGGGAGTCAAGGGAGTTGTGGCTAGCGTGGATCCCCCAATTTGTTTTTACCCAGAATCCCCTGAAAACATCAAATTTAACTAAAAAAACATCACATTTTCCTCACATATCTGTGTGGGAAAGTTGAAGGATCACCATAACAGTCCGAATTTCCTGCCACCCAGCATTCCCCTCGATCTCCTGATAAAAATGATACCTCACTTTTGTGGGTGCAGAGTCAGCCTAAAAACGTATAAAATAACTGCCCTTATGGACACGCTTTTGTTGCCCCTCAGTTTTTTATTTTATAAGTCAGGTAACCTTTTTATCGGGAAACAGAGGGGAACACTGGGTGGTAGGAAATTTGTACCAGCACGCTAATCCCACACACAAATGTGAGAAAATGTTTGGTTTTTTTAGCTGAAGTTGAGGTTTGCAGGGGATTCTGGGTAAGAAAACGTTGGGAGATTCATGCAAGCACACCTCCATGGCCTCCCCTGGGTGTCTAGTTTTCAGAAATGTCTGGGATTGGTAGCTTTACCTAGATGGCCGCCAAGCCTGGGAGCAAAAACCCAGGTGCCCCTTTATCTATCGCAAAACAACCTGTTTTTGCAAAGGAGGCTCCTGTGTTTTAGTCCCGAGCTCAGTGGCCATCTAGGGAAACCTACCAAACCAGGCATTTCTGAAAACTAGACACCCAGAGTAGAAAATTATTTAGAGTTCTAAAAAATGTAGGTCACCTGCTCTATACCAGGGTTAGGTTGTGGAGGGCAGGCTTGGTGGCTTCCCCTGTGTGTCTCCGATGTGAACATGAGGAGGGTACCCTGCTACATACTGTATGGCACTGCTCCGCACTGGCACGATTCTGGAGGGGAGTGATGGCCTGCCTCTCTGAAGTGTTGGGGTGGGACCTTCCCTGTTCACCGAAGCTGGTTCTCCTGCATGTCATGGAGTGTATTGGGGGCAACATCTACAAGCGCCATCTTACGCTTCTGGGATTTACCCTAGCTAAAAGGGATATTGCTAGGGCCTGGAAGGCGGCGGTGGCACCCTCTGTCTCTGCCTGGAAAAATGGTCTGGACTTCTGTATGGGTCTTGAGACCTCAATCTTTGTGGCTAAGGGGAGTCCCCGAAAGCACTTTAAAATCTGGAAGCGCTGGGCAGACTATCGTGGCCTGGAGCTAGAGCTGGCACCGGTGGACCGCCACCAAGACCCCGTATGATCTCCTTTTGCTGATGTACGGCGGAAAAGTCGCTCCGTAGGTGATGACATGTCACAACTGTATGAATGAGGTTATTGTTAAGATGTGTTGCTCTGGAATGGACGACAGTGCAATGGGTGGTGGGTTGGGGGAGTTAGAGTTTTAGGGTTAATGATTCATTTGTATTGCTTTTCATTTTCTCCTGAATACACATGAAAATGGTGTATATTGATGATGCAGAAGTTTCTGGGACACAGAGCTCTGCGTTATATGTGATACTTTAACATATAAAATAAAAAAATGTAGGTCACCTAGAATCTGCATTGTTCTCCATCTCAGAGGAGTGGTGCAAGAAGACAATGCTTTACTTTCATGAGGAAATCAAAACCATCCAAATGACAATTTTGACAATTCTTTTCATCAATAAGACCGTCACGATAAGCACAGAAGGCATCCTTGTAGGCTAGGAGTAGCAATTTATTTTTCATGAAGATACCCATAAAGATCTTGTTAGACTGTTGAGTGATATAAAG
This sequence comes from Triturus cristatus, assembly GCF_964204655.1. NCBI lineage: Eukaryota > Metazoa > Chordata > Amphibia > Caudata > Salamandridae > Triturus > Triturus cristatus. The sequence goes on from NC_140588.1 coordinate 899,218,130, forward strand.
GCTATGTCATTTCAATATACCTCAATTTTAGAATCACTGAAACGAGCTTGGATAACACCATTTGATAAACTCTCCACTGACTCTTAACAATTTGTTGAGTTGTCAACCAAATTCAGACATCCCCTTTACCCTCAAAATCTTGGATAAAATGGCTCCAAGTCATGTCTATTACTTATTTGAGGAGTAGCATTTCGGCCAGGACATAATGCACAAACAGACTACGTGGATTTAAAACGTTTTCTTGAAATCCTGTGCTTTTCATATTGCACAACTGATTTCAGAATTCTGGATAACAATTTGTCTCACCATGCTCAGGTCGATTGGGTGTGCAAGCAGTAAGGCAATGGTGTAATATGTTTGAAATCTCACTGAGTGGCATGTAATGGTTGTAATCACAATCAGTCTTTGGTAACCTGGTGTTGTGGCTGTTGATGTTTCTCTTTGCCTGTTTAGTGTTGTGAATTAAGATCTACATTGGCTCCTTAGATCATATTTATAGAACTTCAAATTATTGTAAACAAGTCTGCAGTGTTACAGTTCTGCAAAATGAGCCTTGATTCTGCCACCAATTGTAATCTACCCCTTGACGCAAAGCCATTTTCTGTGTTTTCTCAGGCATGTTCTGCACACAAACCTCCTTAAATTACCAAAGCTGTACTGTGCACATACACTCAAGCATGCCCTGCACAACCTCCACCTGGCACAGCAGATCCAAAACCACAGTCTGTGCACCCTAAACAAGTCAACACGAGCTTCAGTGCCTCAGCTAGATAATTTTAGCATTAGTCCAAGAAATAAGTTATTTAAGTAATCAGTTGCCTCCTCTCCTCACCAAGGACCTATTCCTAAGCCCTTTCCAGTACTATGCATACAATCACTCAAGGTCTATGCTCAGTCCACCATGCTCTCTGCTCAATCAACCTTACTTACCCTCTGCTCCCTCAGGAACACAGCATGGCATTGGCCATGTTCTATATGCCACACCCTCACTGCCAAGACCCTCTTCTTTGCACCATATACCACACTCTTTTGTGGCCCTCTGGCCAGGTCTGTGCTTCCCCAATAAAATTTGAAGACATTGGCTATGCTTTGCATTTTCTACCATTCTGGTCTTCAAACATGTTTTGCATGCTCTCGGCATTAGCTCTAAGATCACTTTCCTATGTTATGTACTTTATATGATCTTTTTACTTTCAATACTGTTCATCTGCACTTTACCAAAATTGTAGAGGCAGACCATTCGAGCCCTATGGAGAGAATCAAAACTGAACTCACTACACTGGTATTAAGTGAGAGAAGCGAAACCAGAATCTGGAGTAAAGGGCTTGGGTGGTGGTTGAGGATATGCCATAGAAGTAGGTCACAATAAGGAAATAATGTTATCTTCTCCTTCTCCTATGCTACCTAAGACCATTGTCTTTCAGAATCTCATTGCATCTTCCCCAGGGCTTTAAGTGGGATGGAAAAAGTGTGTTGGGGTGGGTGGGTTCGTGCGTGAAAGGGGCGTTGCCTACGAAGCATATCTTGGAATCCTTTCCTATGTGGCCTATGTAATTAAGAGCATGGCCTAGAAGCATGTAAACTATAGCGTGGCATCTGACCAATATTTTATGCCTCTTTATGAGCACAATCACAGCCATATACCTAAACTGAGCCGAATCTATTGGTTTTCCAATGCTTGTTAGTGATGCAGCGGAGTTTACCAACTCATTACATACATACACACAACACTCATTTGGGCCCATATACATTCATACATTCAATGAGTTAGCAAATGTCCGCTGGTCATCAATTTTGATTTACCTTAGAAAACCTTTACACCAGTATTCTTACCAGCCCTGTCTCCTAAGTAAATCTACCTGTGGAAAGATCTAGTAGTAGATTAGAATAGGGAGGAAACGATAATAGTAATAACAATACATTCAACTCTATTCAAAGAACCACAGACTCAGAAGGAGTTTTAAAGGCTTTATCTGAATTAATAATTTTGTGAGTCAAATCAAATACACGTAGATCTACCAAAATTCTCCATCAGGAAAAAATAGTACAGTTAACTTATAAGTAAATTTGCATTAAATTCTTGCAATGACAGTACCTGAGGAGAGAAACAATAGAGAGCAAATACAGAGCATTAGCCCTACAGTTATATTTACCTAGAATGGTGTGAGGACCTAGACATCAGAGGGTCAAGGATTCAGGACAGGTTCAGGACCGGGAAGGTGACCTCTTCTAGTGTAACTCCAGCGTTACACCCTTCTCTGGTGCTACTCTCTCCGGCTCGGGCTCATCCGGACCCCTTCCCAGATGTGCCTCCTCGATTGTTCGGCAAATTTTCACTAGTGTTGGATTCTTCAATCAGATTGCAGCAAAATCGGGCAGCATCTCAGCATAGCATCGGCATCTCGTGGGTCAAGTTTGTCTAACTATCTAGAACTTACCTCTGTTATACCAATTCAAATATATGATCCACCCCCAAATGTTTCAATTCCATGTACACCCGCAATTTTGATTGGGCCAAACAGTGGGGTGAAGACATCATACCATACTAAGTGCAATACTTTTCTTTAGTTCTATTGTCTAATTCCCCGCCTCTTAATTTTAATACCCACAAGCTTTATTCTCACAAGCATTTCAGAGGTGGATCGATAAATCTGTAATACAATGTTTCAGGTTCTTCCTCTCGTAAGGCCAGGAGTTGCTCTCCCCATGTCCTTGCTGGGCACATGGATTGGCAGTCACCCAATGACTTCATAGGTCTCAGAACGAGAAGGTTGTCACGCATGCGTAGTTGTCGCAAAGGGTAGGGACATCAGTCACCCTTCAAGGCCCAAATACGAACTATTAATAAAGTCAGAGAAGTTGAAATACAAAATTAAATGAATTCACTGTATACCACTTACTTCTACTCTAACCCCATTTATTTAATATTTACTTTGCATTAATGGCTTAGTAAAACTTGCATAGGTTAGTTTCAGCACAGCATGTGTTAGTGCGATGGTTTCAAGCAGCCATATTAAAAGCTATTGCGCAGCTGCAAAGATTTCCCCCCAAGCGACAGAAAACATCATACCACGTAGATGTAGTAGACGCATGCACCGAAGAGTTCCTGCGTTTTTGGCGGCCATTTTTAGAACTCTCTGGTTATTCGTTAGTGAAGCACATAGAAAAGCTTCCCCTAGATACGATATGTAAAATGTGGTGCAAAATTAGTACTTACAGACAGGTTGGTTATAATGTTTCAGGTTATTCGAGAGGATTGCATACGAGCAAGTTTCTTTTTATACAAAACCTTGCTCCATCAATCCCCTCTCTGATGGCATTTTATGCCATCATTAGCTTCTATTAAATCAGATGTCAGCTTTAGCATTCTATCATTTCGATTTCTTCAAATCTTTTATTCCCTCCTTTATCTTTCTTAAATTGTGATCGCTTCATCCTCTTGTAGATATTTCCCTTCAATTCTTCAAGTCGTATTTCTTCTAATTTTCGTTTCTTCCCTTTCTCATTCACTTCGTACCTCTTTCTTTTCCCACTGCATTTGTGGCAACACATTATCATCAAAACTAATAAAGTTATGCCCATGATTGCCAATAATATTTGACCTAAGATACTCTTACCTATGTTAGAAAACCAACTACTGATAGTGGAAAAACTATTGGTTATTTTCTTCCATACACTGTCAACCTCCAGTGGTTTCAGTTCCTCTTCCAAATGTGTAATATTTTTAATATACCTTCCAATCTCTACACTTTTGTCAGGTATATACTTGCAATTTCAACATTTTACAGACTCCACCCTCTTTTGCTAATAAGATATCAAGGGCAAGTCGATTTTGCAAAACCATAGATCTAACAGCAACTAATTCTGTATTGATCAATAACAATCCTCCAGCAGTGTCAGTAGATAACCGACCAACTACTGTTGACAATTGACAGATTTTTTCGAGAATTCAGCAGAACTCCCACTGAAGGTATCAATGCACCAAATATATCACCTACTATTTCCGAAAAACTAGCTCTTTTATATCGGGTTAGTCCATTACTGTCATTATTGTTTCCAGTGATTCTTTTAACATGATATAATTTAGGGAATACTATTCTGAAATAGCAACTCTCGTACCAGTGATCAGGCAATCTAAAATAGGCTTTGTTTCCACAGATATAATAGATTCCAGGAAATACTGGATCAGTTCCTCCTTTTAGTCCCCAACCCCCAATTACTAAGAAGTTATGTTCACATTCACTGAAACCAATAAATGCATTGTTATATTCTGTTTTTAGTCTATGGAGACAGATTTTCCCTTTCTTTTCAAAATCCAGAGACATAGCAGCATGAGTCTTGCCAGTTACCAAAAGATCTTCCCTTTCAGCCCATTTCGGTATCTGAGGTTTCGGTTCTGAGGCCCTTCTTTGGAAATCCTGTCTCCTTTGTTCTACTAAGTTCAAAAATATCTTTTCTTCTTCATGCAATTTACATGTTAGATTGCGTTTGTGTGCATCGACTATATCTATTGTCTTCATTGTTAGGAAATATTCACCCATGAATTGTGAGTCTCTAGTACTAAGGACAGGGTTCATGCTCTTTCGCATAGGGACTTCTGAAAATACTACATCTATATTTGAATAATAATACTGCAGTTTTCCAGTTCTATAAAATAAACTAGCTAACACATTAAATGAAATACCATATGTCAGAGGTAAGTGATAAGGTACCCCTTAAGCTACTGAGTTTGGCAATTTCATGCAAACATAACAATCACTAACTTCCATTGTTTCTACATAATGTACTAAAAAGATTTGCAAATACATTTAAATCAGTTTCATTTTTGTCTACAGTGTAGTGTAAATCTAACTCGTCTGGTGTTTCTAAGTCTGCCCTATCTCCTATAATGTTTGCTACTTCTGTATGTGCATTAGTACTATTCTGTTTGTCAGTAACCTTGGCAGGATACCTCAGACGGCTTGGGTTTGACCCCATATCCTATGCCGATGATACGCAACTTTTGATGTCTTTCGATAAAGCAAATCCACTTACCCTGGACTTGTTCTCTGAGGGCATGAAAGGAGTTGCGCATTGGATGAGGGAAAATTATTTACAACTAAACTCTGACAAATCAGAAATCATGTTGTTTGGAGAGGCAAAACTAAGATGGTCCCCCAGCTGGTGGCCAGAGGAATTGGGCTCTGCCCCGTCCCCTAAAGATGTTGTAAAGGACCTGGGTGTGCGCCTGGACAATGATCTTACTTTTGAAGAACATGTTAACAGTACCGCCAACACTTGCTTTCATACCCTCCGCATGTTGCGCAGGGTCTGCCCCTTTCTTCCCTTATCTACCCGTAAATCTTTGGTCCAATCACTGATTATCAGTAGATTGGACTACTGCAATGCCTTGTTAATTGCAGCGAAAGAAAAATCTCTATGCAAACTGCAGGTGGTCCAGAACACCGCTGCCCGATTAGTAAATAACGCACTTCCCAGGACCCCCTCAGCTCCTTTGCTTCACGACCTCCATTGGCTCCCTATAAAAAAGAGGGTCAGATTCAAAATCTGTTGCATGGTTTTTAAATCCCTGCACTACTTGGGTCCTGGCTACTTTGCTCGGAAACTTGTTAGATACATTCCCACTAGATTACTGAGATCCAGCCAACTTGCATACCTGCAAATCCCTCGCATCAAACTTGCCCGGATGGGAGGTAAGGCGTTCTCCTATCTGGCACCCCGTTACTGGAATCTCCTCCCATTACATCTTCGCCAATGTACTAATTTAGCGGTCTTCAGGAAATTACTGAAAACACATCTTTTCTAATCATACTTCCCTCAGTGGCCAATCAGCAGTCTAAAGCGCAGAGATACCCCGTATGGGGTGATTCGGGCGCTATACAAAACCCGTAAATAAATAAAATAAATAAATAACCATCGAATAAGGAATAGCCATTGCTAATATTACCCATATTATGAAGACTAATAATAAGCTACACATACAGATCCTACAACACTTCTTTATACAGCTTTGTTTTGGTTTTCCAGTAACTTTAGCATCAGACATTTTCTACAAGAAGATTTGTCTCTTCTTTTAATTCAGGACTTGATATGAGATCACACCTTAAGCGTCTTCTCTCCCTTTCAAGTCGGTCTCACTTCTTCATCGATTTGTTCGACATCCAGCTCTTCATCACTTTCTTCATTCAAGTCGAGATTTTCAAAATCTTCAAGAATGACATATGTCCACTCAGGACCCTTGAACTTGTTATTCAATGTCTTCAACCTTTGACTCCTTCATTTCGGTGTTACTGTGGAAGGTCCAGATTGACTCGATACTTCGTTTACCTGATCAGGTTCTTCTCTGATTGTCTTAAGACGGTATCTCAGTCTCTTGGTAATTCTTGGCCAATTATCACATTTTCGACTTTTCTTAAATTTCAATGCACTGCCAGGTTCTTCAAGACTCCTTTTATTTTCCTTAGATTTCGGCACAACTTGATCAGCTTCGTCTTCAGATTTCCTTTCTATCCGACCTTGTCCAGGGCTTGTTTTTCTGGCCTGTTCTGCCTGGATGGGTTCATCTACCTCAATCTGACCCTGTTCAGGATTGGTGATGTCTGGTTTTTCTTCTGTATTCTGAACGTGCGTTTCTATGCCTATCTAGTCCTGTTCAGGTCTTTTTACCTCTTTACCTTCTTCTGCCTGAACGTTTTCCCTAAAACCTATCTGTCCCTCTTCAGACTCAGGAATGGGGCTTTGGGTTTCTTCTGTCTGAGTGTATTGTTCTTTCCTTAACTGTTCCTGCTCTGGCTCCCTACCAGTCGTTTCCCTACTCTGATGAGCGAGTTCTTCTTCACCTATCTGGTCCTCACTCTTTTCCTGTCTGTCAAACTGTGTTTAACTCCTAGTTCTTATAAGTACTTCAGGTATGTCCACCACTGGGATCCAGTCGTCCTGATAAGTGCTCGGTTGTTCTTGGGCAGCTACCTCAGGATCTTCTATAGGAAGTTCTTCAGCTGCACAACCTTCAGCACCATCAACTTCTTGTTTCAATTGAAACTCTTCTTCAGGAGCTGGTGCCCTTTTTGTATGACTTGCATGGATCCAATTAGGCAATCCTGCCCACTTTACAGCTGTTGAAGTAGTCAGTATAACTTGATGCGGTTTGTCCCACTTTGGTGCTAGGCACGATTCTCGAGTGTGATTCTTCACAACTACCCAGTCACCTGGATTCAGATCATGCGATTGGCTCAGCAGTCTGTTGAAAGCGTCTTCCGAAACCTGATGAGAGATAGAATGCACTCTGCAGCCAATTCTTTGCAATACTCCAAAACAAAGTCATCAGCTATATTCAACAGCTTGTGTCCTGGTACACATGCGTGTCTCATGGCCCTTCCCATGAGTATTTCATGGGGACTCAATCCAGTATTTTTGTCTGGAATACTCCTCAGGACCAGAGGTAAAGCATCAGGCCATTTCAGTGGGGTGGATGCACACACCTTTCCGAGTCTTGACTTGATTGTGCCATTTAATTTTTCTATTACCCCAGAAGCCTCTGGACGGAAAGCGCAGTGCAATTTTTGTTCGACTTTGTATGCTTCACAAATTAGTCAAATTATTAAAATGAGACCCTCTATCTGATTCAATCGTTACTGGAAAACCAAATCTAGTGATGAGTTCTCTTAATAAAAGTTTGGCCACTGTCAAGCTGTCATTTCTTCGGGTTGGGTATGCTTCCACCCACTCTGAAAATAAACAAACTATGACAAGTACATATTTCAACCCCTTACAAGCAGGCAGTTGAATGAAATCTAATTGAAGTCTTATAAAAGGACCCACGGCCTTTCCAATCTTTCCCATACAGACCACAGTTTTCCTGCCAGGATTCATTTGTTGACATATTAAACATCTTTGGCAAAGGCTCTCTGCTACATTCCTGAACTTTGCGTTAAACCAGTCTTGTCTCAAAAGTCGAATCATTGCATCTCTGCCCACATGTGTGTCTCCATTGCTCATTCTAGCCATCGGTGCAAGCATACTGTCTGGCATGACTGGTCTGCCATCATAACACACCCACACACCATCTTCTGCCCTACTCTGACATACTATTTTTACCCACTCTTCCTTTTCTCTCATGTCTACTGCATCCTGCAGATCTTTCACCTCCTCCCAAGTTCCTACTCCTGCAAGTAGCATAAGTTGGCAGCTGATTCCACATGTTTCGATTTGCTTGTTTAGGGCAATTTTATGCTTCGCACAATGTTTGGCAACCTGGTCAGCATATCGGTTACTGGCTGTCACATAGTCATCTCCTGATTGGTGAGCAGCACACTGAACCACGGCCAACTGTTTTGGTAATTGAATTGCCTCAATCAATTCTTTTACAAAAATTCAATTTTTAATAGGAGTTCCTGAGGAAGTCAGGAAATCCCTTTGCATCCACAGATGGCCAAAATCGTGCACAATCCCATAACCATGTTTACTGTCAGTGAATATGGTTACTCTCCAATTTTTCCCAATTTTGCATGCTTTAATTAAAGCAATCAATTCAGCTACTAGTGCAGGTCTGACCTCTGGCAACTACAATGCTTCAACTATTCCAGTTAATGTACATACAGCGTAAGCAGCACTCAATCCTCCCTCCTCGTGTCGCATGCATGAGCCATCTACAAATATCTCATGATCAGCATTTTTCAAGGGTTCCTCTTGTATGTCAGGATGTGGTTTGGTGCTAAGTTCCGTCACGTCAAGACATTCATGTTCACCCTCATCTTTCACTTCTTCTTCGTAAGGATCAGGTAGTTAAGTGGCTGGATTGAGAACAGTACACCTCACTATAGTCACATTTTCAGCTCCTAGTATTATTCTTTCATATTTTGTCAGTCTACTGGGAGTAAGGTACTGCGTTTGGGTCAGTAAAATCACCACTGCATGAGGAGCATACACCTTGACAGGGTGTCCCATCACAATTGACTCACTCTGTTCTATGCTTACACAAGTTGCGGCTACAGCTTTCAGGCAACCTAGTAATGTACAAGCAACAGGATCTTGGGTAGCAGAAAAATATGCCACTGGCCTTCTCATCAATCCATGTCTCTGTGTTAGAACTGAAAGTGCACAATTACCCCGCTCATAGCAGAATAATGCACTTTCTTTTGAGTAGTCCGCCATTCCTAAAGCAGGTGCTTCACACAAACAATCTTGAAACTTCCTAAAGGATCCCATGCTTTAATTATCCCATTCTATAGGATCTTTCGCTCTCTTTCTGGTCATCTGTATCAGGGGTTTAGCTAATAAAGCAAATTCTACAATCCATTGCCTACAATATCCTACAACTCCAAGGAACATTCATATTTCTTTTTGAGTCCGTGGCAACTGCATTTGGCTTATTATTCTGATTATTTCCGAGGTCACTCTTCTAATTCCTCTTTTTATTTCCTGTCCTAAGTATTTGACTGAGTTCTTGCAAAATTGTAGTTTCTCAGGGGGCACCTTATGTCCACCCTTTGCCAAATGATTTAGCAATGAAATTGAATCAGTGACACAGTCATCCCGTGTGTTTGATGCCACCAATAGGTCGTCAATATACTGCACCAGGATTGATTCTTTGGGCAACACCAGAGATTCGAGACTTCTTTTGAGAATCTGATTAAAGATTGAAGGACTTTCAGTGTACCCTTGAGGCACACGGTTCCACACGTAAACATGCTCTTCAAATTTGAACGAAAATAAAAACTTGCTATCTGGATGCAATGGAATAGAAAAGAATGCATGGCATAGATCGATTACTGTGAACCAACCTGCTTTCCACGGTATCTGATAAAGAATCACAGCAGTATTTGGTAGTACTGGGCAACATGGTACAACAATCTTATTAATTTTCCTAAGATCTTGAAACACCCTATACTTTCCGTTAGGTTTCTTAGTGCCAATTATAGGTGAGTTACAAGGGCTACTCATTATTTATTTCAAGATGCCTTGTTCGACTAATCGCTCAATCTCTGCTGCAACACCTGCCTTTACTTCTGGACTCATTTTGTAGTGTCGGGTATTCGGATAAACAGCACCTTCTTTCACGGTCACCTTTACGGGATCTACATTTGCCATTAATCCTATTTCTTTTCCAGTAAAATCCCATATTTCTGCATTTACAGTCAGTTTGACTTTGGCAGGTAATTCAGTTTGATTCATCATAGAGTACAATTCATTTACTTCTGTTCCCTGTTTAGCTAGCATGAATTTGTAAACTCCATCTTCATCTGGTGTTTGTATTGCAACACCATCCGGTGTGCAAAATATAGTGCAATTCATTTTGCACAACAAGTCTCTTCAAAGCAAATTTACAGGGCTTGAGTCACATACCACGAACTTATGCATTTCTTTAAAATTTCCAATTTGCACCTACATTGGTTCTGTGATTGGCGTTCTAATCCGTTTGTTTGAAACACCTACAACTTGGATGTCTTCACCCGAGAGGGCCAGTTTAGGAATGTCTGCTGTTCTCACAGTAGACCTGGTAGCACCAGTATCCAACAAGAAAGTGATATCATTTCCTTCTACTTTACCTTCTACATATGGACCTAACTGATCTACCGGTAGTGATGCGCCAAGTACGCACTCCCCTTCCTCCCCCCTCAGGCATTTCATTGCTGATCATAATCAATTAGTGGATCCTGCAAAAGAAACTGTGATGTTACAACATTTTTCTTACCACTTCCTTCTGGAAATCCGGCGTCCACACTGTACTTTGCTTGATTCACAAAATTTGACTTGGGGGGGGGCAGGTGACAATTGACTCTGAAGATCTATATCCTGTTGCTGATGACTCATTAACATCTCATTCTGTGTCTGTGGATTTAAATTTTGATTCGGGCCATTATTAACTTGAATGACTTAACACTCGTTTTTCCAATGTCCCAACTTCCCACACCCGTGACAGGGAAACCTTTTCTTTGCCTCTTCCCTATTCAACCTTCCCCGGGGTTTTCCCCCATTATTGTCACCTTGACCTTGTGCTCTTCCTTTTATCCCCACAATATGTAGCATATTTAAAAATTTCATCTATGGGCTTTGATTGCCAACACAGCATGTGCTGCTTAATCATTTGAGATATATCTAATCTCTGCCCAGTTACAAATCAATACACGAAATGAGTCGTCCTTGTTTTCTAGACTTTCAAACCCATTATACTGTTTGAACACCTGTAAAAGACGTTCGTAGTAGGCATGTACAGACTCCTACTTCTCTTGGGTTGTTCTATCTATTTTTACCCAATCAGTTTCTTTCGGGGGAATTTTACTCTTTAAAAAAGTGATTACTTGATGATATTTTTTCATTACATCTTCTGACGGGGCTCCTGTCTTTGAATCTCTTGGATACTCCTCACTAGGCCAATCTATAGTAATTTTACACTCAGTCCACAAATCCGCAGGTACTACTATGTCAAACAAACCATCCAGATCTTTTTACAAAACCTTTGAAACTTTCACAAACCTCTCAACTTGTCTGTACCACTCCACTGGTTTCTCTCTCAATTTTGGGAAATCATTTGTAAATGATAAAATATCCTGTCTAGTCCATGGTACATGTACGTACCCCCCTCCAAGTACCTCTCTCATCGGATACAACCTCTCAGCCTTTTCAGTTTCTCTCATTGCATTTTCAAATGTCGTTCGATTTACCAGTTCTTCTTCCTTTTTCTTTGCCCACCTAACTTTCCATCTTTCAAGATCTCCCCACTTTTGTAGCAGAAATAACAATTCCCTAATCTGTAATTTTCTTCCAGACACATTCATGTTTTCCAAATCCTTATCAGAAAATTCTGCTTTATATGGTTTCTGCAACATCTTTGACTTTCCTATGTCAATTCCCATTTCCGATGCCAAATTTGTCCATTTTTCATAGAATGCCTTTGTATTTCATGTAATGCTACAAATAAACAGCAATTCTTCTTCACCGTATGTGTTTAATCTGTCTAGACCCACATTTCCAGCAACATTTCTTCCAATTCCACTCTTAATTTGAAAATATCTAATAATTTTGGCTGTGACTTTGGTTTCTCTATTTCTTGAGACCATATCTCTATATCTTCTGGGGTTAATATTGTGGCACTTCTAGTTCCTGATGGTTTCTAATCTAACTTCCTTCGAACAACTGGGCAAATTTCTCTTCGGGGTTTCCATCATTGGCTCTCTTATGAGCAAATCCATTAATGATATTACTGATTCACATTCACTTGCTTGGTCATCTACTATCATCTTTTCTTTTCTAGTTTCTATGCTTGGGGTAGGCATTACAGGAGTTTTAGAACCGTAGGACTTTTCACCATACAATGGGACTGCCGGACCTATTGTCACTGGTATGGTCAATGCTTCAGGATGCACGTTTATCTGAGCTATTTGTACTATCTGGGGAATCAAAGGTGTTCCTATCATCGGTGCACAAGGGGTCATTCTATTGAATCCATCATTATAAGGTGGAGGACTTTTCATTAATACATCTTCCAAATACCCTTCTTCTGCTTCTCCGCTATCCATGGTTGGTTTTCTCTGTACATTTACCTCCCACCTGCTCCTCTGATGTTAACACAGTATATAAACCTTCTGCCACCATGGCCTGTCTCCATTGTTTCATTTGACTATCTCTAGTCTCTCTGGGAAATTTCGGATAATATTTGCTTAGGGTCCTGTTACTTCGTGGTCTATCACATTCAGGCTTCCATTTCCCATTCTTCTAATGCCTCATACTGGGTTAATCTAGGTCTGGGTTCTAATTCATTCATTCGTGTTCTTAAGTTGTACAATATTCTTCTATTAAAGCTTCCATATTCAGGAAATGCTAATATTCAATCATCTTTTGTGTATTCTACCCAATTTTCTAACCATACACAGGTATGATAGCCTCTCTCTCAGGCGTATTTGGAGGAGGATTAAGAATCCCCTCTCTACTCTTAATGTGTTTGTCCTTGGCAGCGCATGCGCTGTCTCAGCGAGACCTTAAGTAATCTCTATCTGTTATCAAGCAGCCGGTAGTTTCTCCTGCTGCTTGCCATTGGCTTAGTGTTGTTCTCGCATTTCTTTCCTTTGTTTTAAGTGGCTGTTGATGTCCAACTGACTTCCGTGTAGTCCGGAAGCAGCGGCCACCAACTACAGGTTTAGTCCGCACTGTTCAGACTTTTTATTTGTCTTGCGCATCGCTTCCTGACCTAAACGTGGCACATGCTCAAGGAGCTAGTGTGCGCGAGGGGTGGGCAGCGCATGCTGCTTGTTTCCTCTGCTTGTTCCCGAAAGCCACGCTATGGCTCCCAACTCGTCCCCCAGGGAGCGGCTTCAGGATTCTGTGCGAGAAGGCATTAGAGCCATACTACTGGGTCAGCCCGGGGCCGGCAAAGGGACTCGGGTAACTGCATAACACACAATTCCAAAGCTGATTGGCTGAGGGGGTCTGTACATGCCTTCGTCCAACCAAGCCCTCCTTCCTCTTAAGCTGTTGGACTTAACCTGCCTAGTTCAGAGAGGAAGATTAGTCACAGACTGGGCATTGTTGTGGATTTTTGGGCCAGTGGGAAGGTGGGTGGGGCAGTTTGTAGTAGGGCACCGTTTTGTTACAGTGAACAATAGTTGGACCCTGTCCTAGTGTGTTCACGATTGACAGCCAGGCATCCCCCTTTGCCTTTGTAATCGTTTCTGGATTTGGCACCTAAAGGGGCGCAGCCGTGTCCGGCAGATGACGGAGTGGCAGTTCTCTGAGGCAAATGTGGCATTTACTGACACTGCTGATTACGTTTGCTTTGTGGTTTTTGTTCTATGCGTATCTTGATGCTACATTGACTGCTCCGTGGTGTTTCAGACAGCATATCAAACGTTTTGTGTCATCCCTACTAGGGTGGACAGTGACAGGTCACATTTGTCATGGTACTCAGGCATGTGATAATCTGCATGGCACTCGTACACTGGTCAGATATTCTGCATGGCACCCACACCCCAGAGAGGCTTTGATGTTGTCTTTTAAAAGATGTTTTGACCATTGAAAAACATTGTCTTCGTTCTTTAATATTCACTAGTAATGGATGAACTGTGAGTTTTACTAAACAAGCATCAAGTAGACTGAGGCAAACATGGTTAACTGTCTGCCGATTTACAGATGCTCTGACTAATGTAGCTCTCGAGATTCCTCACAACGTTTGACTGATCTCCTGAACACGTGGCACTTACAGAAAAAAAACCTATAATTTACTTCAGGCTGCTTCGAGCACTGTTTATCCACTCGCACTCCCTATTTTGATTCAACCACACCAGCTACATTCTGACAGACCAAAGCAATCCGAATTCCTCTCATGGCTCTCTTTTTGTCATGCATAATGATGTAGAAGGCAACCTTCAAACTACAACCTCAATTATTATCATTTTACCGTTATTTCCAAATAACCGAATAAAAAATAGCACACATGCTATAAATACTGTACGGCGCATTTTGACAATATTTGTTCAGATTTGTAGGTCTGATAACATCCTGTTTTTCCCTCTTCTCAGTTCTCTTGGTTTCCCAGCCTTCCTTATACCTGTCACTTGCCTATACCCTGTGATTGTTTGCTTTGCCTCCCTACTCCGAGGCTCCCTCCTTGCCGGTTCTGTAGTGTCACTTCTCATACTTCGGCTACTGAGCACGACTTCTGTATGCTTGTAGGCTTATTCAGTCCCCCTGCACTCTGCACTTGGTAGGTCAAGATCTTGTCCCTGCTATATTTGTTTTCCTTTTCATGTGTTTGCCGCCATTGACTATTCTATATCTCCTAGGATACTGTCAATCCCTTGAATATTGGCGTGAGAATGTGCCTCTTTTGCCTGGTCACCCCCATTTTTAGGTCTCGCCTTGGCAGCGCATGCAAGCATAGCCATTGAGGTATAGGAAGAACAACATCAAAAGGGCCTGTCCTCCAGGTAATATGCTATAATCAACAAGCATTTGCAATGCAATAGGTCTCGCATTTACGAGAGTTTGAGCTATTGGCATTGTAGATGACAATTCCTTTTATCTATGTGTTGACTTTTAAAACATAAATAAAAGGCATTGTCATTTACAATGCCAATAGCTTAAACTCTCGCAAAAGTGAGACCTATTGCATTGCAAATGCTTGTTTAAATAATTCTTAACCTTTTGCATAAATGAAATTTTTCTCTTTTCTCCGTACATTGCTTGCTTCTGCTTATTGAGGTACTGTTCGTAAGCAAACCCTAGAAATCTTCTATCTGGACGAGTCCCTGTTAATGTTGGATCGTACATGCAAACTCCACTATCTATTATTATTCTTGGGATTTCTATTTTGTCAACCAATCAGACGCTCGCTTTTAATTCTAAAAATTCTCCAATACCTGTGCGTTTTCTAGTCTGAAGACCAATCCACTTCTACTCTGTTCGCTCGCTCTACCAATGCTTGCGCGGCTGTTTCTGAGATGTCAGTATCACTCCTTACTACTGATCCCTCCTTTACAATTCGCATCAACTACACGCCCGCTGTTTCAACCAATCCCAGCGCGGCTCTCAGTGAAGTCAGTGCAGCACCCTCAACTGACCCCTCCTTTACAAAGTAATGCAAACTTATTTCCTCACAAAAATTTAATTAATTAACAACGTATAAACATTCGCTATTGTGTCTGACCCACTAATTCAACGAATAGTAAGATTTCTTTCACTACAAATAAAACCCTTCCGCTTACTCTTCACATACTACGAGTAAGACCTTTCCGCTTACTCTTCACACAAGCATCAGAGAACCTGCTACTCCTTCAGTATTACCCTTTCTAGGTGATATAATACCAAACCTTCACCAGCGAACTCCTCACTACCAATTATTCTCACTAACATACAAGAAATTATTCCCTAACTTAGTGCTTCCAGTGCTGCATAATTTTCAGCACTTTCTCGATCCAGACCAATAACCTCACTGCAGTGTGGCTTCCATTTACCAACCCACTATTCAATATTCCTGGGAATTTCCAGACAACATAAAACAATACATAACTGGTTTTGGTTAAACATAAATCAATAATTCAAAGTTTCAAATACTGTCCTCACCTAACTAACTATACTAACCATCCTCTGCTACCAAGAAAAACTGATGCAGCAGAGTTTACCAACTCAATACATACATACACACAACACTCATTTGGGCCCATATACATTCATACATTCAATGAGTTAGCAAATGTCCGCTGGTCATCAATTTTGATTTACCTTAGAAAACCTTTACACCAGTATTCCTACCAGCCCTGTCTCCTAAGTAAATCTACCTGTCGAAAGATCTAGTAGTAGATTAGAATAGGGAGGAAACGATAATAGTAATAACGTACGAGTTACTTACCTTCGGTAACGATGTATCTGGTAGAGACGATTCTAGCCGCAGATTCCTTCACGTAGAATAGATACCCTAGCAATACCCCCTGGGAAGGAGGGTCTGTGAAAGGACCCCACCAGCCAATGCAGAACAGAGGGCCCCACAGGGGACCAGATCTGTGGACCAGGTAGAACCTCGCCCCTGCCAGGCTAAGGGAACCCTCACAAGCAGGACCCCACTGACCCTAAGGGGATGTAGGAGGGAAAGAAGGCTGAAGAGGCTCGTACACTCACAGCAGAGGAACCAAGGGCAAGGACTGAGAGGCCGAATCACCCCACTCCCCTCACAAGGCAACATAGCTTTCGCCCAATGCCAAGACAGGAAAGCGGAAGAAGAAGAAGAAGCCTAGAGGACCCAAAGAAACTAGGGAAAAGAAGCCAAACCTACTCCAGATGGAAAGCAGCCTGCCAGCCAGAACAGTGCCGGCAGTCAAAGCCAGAAGCAAGAAAAACAGCCCGACATCCCAGAAAGGCCGAGTAGGCGACGCCTGGCAAAGGAGAACACAGGATCATCCCAGACCTCAGGACAGGAGCAGGGAGAGGAGGAGATGCCCGGGTCACCACTACGAGTGGCCGTGCACACGACCTCGGGAAGCAAAAGCAACCTACCTAAACGCCATGGAGAACAGGCACCCGAAGGCGACCAGAACCCTCTAGCAGAGCACAAGCCATATGACAGCTACCATTACCCCACATAGGGTACGGTAAGTCCCAAGATATGGGAACCCTCTTTGGAAGAACTTCCGCAGCAGAGGAAAAAACAAAAGAGCCACGGGCAAAACACACCCCCGCTGAAGGCTTGACATGCAGCTCAAGCAAAGCAGAAGGCCCAATTTCAGGGCCAAGTCTGCGCAACAACTCCTGCAGAACCACACACAATCAACACAAGGGCCGTCCAGCAGCCAACAATGCCAAAGTCCCAAGGAAGGACGTAAACGGCTAGAAAACACACTGCACAAGCAGAACAGCCGGCCTAAGAAGGCCCAAAATCAACCCAACTCAGAAGTCACTGAGAAGGGGACGGAGGAGGAAGAGGACAAGGCGGAGGAGGAGGACGGAGCCCTGCAAAGAGCCTCTGGATGGCGGAGTCGGCCAGGGCATGGAGCAACAGACTGCCATCAAATGGGAGATCAATGAGCCTCTCCCGAATATTTTCTGGGAAGACGCCGCCCCGAAGCCAAGCATGGCGACGGAGAGCCACTGAGGAAGCCATGGCCCGGCCCAGCGCCTCAGACGTCCAGAGCGGAGAATAAATGCCGCAAGCTCCCGGCCATCCAAGGCATGATGCCACAAATCCACCTGCACAGACTCCTGGGATGCTGCAGACCCCAGAGACTCGGCCGAGTCCCACAAACAGGAGGAGGCCCGAGCCAGCACACACAAGGTGTTAAGGGCCCGCAGGGCCGCGCTGGTTGAGGCAAAGTTTGTTGCGTCCCCAAGTGTCCAGCCAGCGGGCCTCTCTGAACGGCGGAGCCAACAAGGGCGTCAGGGAGGGAAAAGCAGTCCGTAAAAGGGGGCTGGCCGCTGAGGGGTGAATGGACAGGCACGCCGGGTCATGCGGCGTTGGAAGGTGCCGGTGCAGAAGATGCGGAGGCTCTGGGTACCTGGAGGTAGGACGCCTCCAAGCCCCCGTCAAGGCAGAAAGGAGCGAACCTTCAAAGGGAAGCAAGATTTTCCTCCCACCAGAGCCCTGGTGGAGGACCTCCAACAGATGGTCTGCCGGAAAGTGAGCCACCGGGTCACCCATGCGTAGGATGCCCACAGCCGTGGACACTGCGTGAGCAAAGGCTGCACCCGCATCCGTAGGGCCCCGCGGAGGAGAAAGCAGCTCCTCTGTGGGCGACGGCTGCAAACTAAGGCAGCCGTCCCCGAGGCCAAACGGGGCGGGCAAGGGCCAGACCTGGAAGTCAGGAGGAGCCGAAGAATGAGGGACCTGCCGCTCTTCCGACGAACACCTCTGCCTCAGGAAGGGCGGGGAGCCGCCCTTCGACGCCAGTGAAAAGGACACCACACGACGACCAGTCTCCGGGGAGGACAATACCAATATGCAGCTTGCCTCCGGAGAAGAAGGAGCGTCCGAAGACGAATGCGCGGTACGACCTCGGTGCGGAGCCGTAGAGTCCGCTGCTTGAGGCAGGACACCGGCGCCATCCGGCGTCACCGGGCATTGGACCTGCAAGTCACCCCGCACCGGAGACCGGAGCGGGGACCGGAGTAGAACTGGAGCCGAACCGGCCCCGGAGCGGCGCTGGCCCGACCCCTGCCGAGGCAACCACCTGCATGGGGGAACGGGACAGGCCCGGGGAGGGGCCCGAAGCCCTCCGCCGGCCACGGCCCAGAAGGAGGCGAAGGTCGCCCGGCAACCCCTGTGGTGGCGCCAGGGACGATCCAACCTCCGACTTGCCCTCCAACGAGGCAGATGCCTTTGAGGAGGTATGAGAGGGGCCCGGAGAGGGACGAGGGGTCCGGCCTCGACGCGGGACGAGGAGAGTCCTCCGACCCCTGTGGCTCCGCACGGTCCAGCTGCTGCCGGTGCCGTAGCGGCGTCACCTCGGCCTTAGACAGGACCACCGTGCCAATGGACCGGGAGGGGCTCGGGGATGCGACTCGAGCCCCGGCGACCTCCCGCGACACCACAGGGACCCCCGCGGGAGTTTGCGGCAAGGCAGAGACGCCGTGGCCTGAAGGAGGTTCCCCAGAGGAGCCGCACCCCAACAGCAGCACATCCTCCAAGCCTGGATCTGACCCAGTCGGCACCGTGGCCGGAGCCACCGGCGGCGCCGCGGAGGGCCCTGCGCAGGGCAAGGGATCAGCTGACGTCCCAGGAGGGGAAGGAGGAGCAGACACTAGCGAGGCCTGCAGAGCCGCCGCGTAAGTCTCCATCTGGACTCTCGATGCCCCAACACCGGGAAACGGCGGATAGGACGACACCCGGGACCGCATCACCCGCGGAGAGTCCACGCCCCCGGTAGGCCAGAAACCAGCCCCCGGGGACGAACTGCGACGCTTTCCCATCGGGGAGCAACGCTCATGTGACATCGGAGACAGGCGAGGATGACGACCACGGCCGGACCTGAAGCTGTCCACCGAAGCAGACCGATGGGAGGACGTCGACCTGGAGAGACGCACCGAGAGAAGTTTCATTCGCGCTCCTTCCGCAACTTTGGCTTCAACTTTTGGTACGCCGCACAATCTGTGGTGCCATGATCCTCCCCCAAACACCACATGTAAATGAGGTGAGGGTCCGTCGCCGACATAAGACACCCACAAAACGTGCAAGATTTAAAGCCCGAAGGCATATGCACACTGTTCCTACCAAAAAGAATGGAAGAAAGGGGGCCCTAAACAGGCCCACAGCAAGGAACAGATCCGCGTTGCACGCGGAAAAGGAAAAAACTGATGTGGGTGTGCCGGGGCGGGTCTTATGTTACCTCGCTGACGTCACGTACGCGGACGACGCCTGGGCGGAGTCGCGTGCTGTCGCCCCGACCCCGGCGCGCAGGGATGCTGTGGCAAAAAGTTTCCGGATCCAGTCTCACACCTGGGGATAATTCTGCGTGAAGTAATCTGCGCCTAATAGTCTCTATCAGATAATACATTCAACTCTATTCAAAGAACCACAGACTCAGTAGGAGTTTTAAAGGCTTTGTCTGAATTAATAATTTTGTGAGTCAAATCAAATACACGTAGATATACCAAAATTCTCCATCAGGAAAAAATAGTACAGTTAACTTATAATTAAATTTGCATTAAATTCTTGCAATGACAGTACCTGAGGAGAGAAAGTATAGAGAGCAAATATGGAGCATTAACCCTACAGTTATATTTAGCTAGAATGGTGTGAGGACCATGACATCAGAGGGTCAAGGATTCAGGACAGGTTCAGGACCAGGAAGGTGACCTCTTCTAGTGTAACGCCAGCGTTACACCCCTCTCTAGTGCTACTCTCTCCGGCTCGGTCTCGTCCGGACCCCTTCCCAAATGTCTCCCCAGTTGTTCTGCAAATTTTCCCTAGTGTTGGATTCTTCAGTCAGATTGCAGCAAAATCGGGCAGCATCTCAGCATAGCATCGGCATCTCGTGGGTCAAATGTGTCTAACTATCTAGAAC
This sequence comes from Triturus cristatus, assembly GCF_964204655.1. Taxonomy (NCBI): domain Eukaryota; kingdom Metazoa; phylum Chordata; class Amphibia; order Caudata; family Salamandridae; genus Triturus; species Triturus cristatus. The sequence goes on from NC_140588.1 coordinate 899,238,613, forward strand.
TTACCTCTGTTAGACCAATTCAAATGTATGATCCACCCCCAAATGTTTCAATTCCATGTACACCTGCAATTTTGATTGGGCCAAACAATGGGGTGAGGACATCACACCATACTAAGTGCAATACTTTTCTTTAGTTCTATTGTCTAATTCCCTGCCCCTTAATTTTAATACCCACAAGCTTTATTCCCACAAGCATTTCATATGTGGATCGATAAATCTGAGATACGTTTCAGGTTCTTCCTCTCGTAGGGTCAGGAGTTGATCTTCCCATGTCCTTGCTGGGCACATGGATTGGCAGCCACCCAATGACTTCATAGGTCTCAGAACGAGAAGGTTTTCACACATGTGTAGTTGTCGCAAAGGGTAGGGACATCGCTCACCCTGCAAGGCCCAAATGTGAACTATTAATAAAGTCAGAGAAGAACATGTTAGAATACAAAATTAAATGAATTCACTGTATACATCTTACTTCTACTCTAACCCCATTTATTTAATATTTCTTTTGCATTAATGGCTTAGTAAAACTTGCATAGGTTAGTTTCAGCACAGCATGTGCGTTAGTGCGAGGGTTTCAAGCAGCCATATTAAAAGCTGTTGCGCAGCTGCAAAGATTTCCCCCCAAGTGACCGAAAACGTCATACCACGTAAATGTGGTAGACGCATGCGCTGAAGAGCTCCCGCGTTTTTGGCGGCCATTTTTAGAACACTCGGGTTATTCGTTAGTGAAGCACATAGAAAAGCTTCCCCAAGATACGCTATGTAAAATGTGGTGCAAAATTAGTACTTACAGACAGGTTGGTTATAATGTTACAGGTTATTCGAGAGGATTGCATACAAGTACGTTTCTTTTTATAGGAAACCTTGCTCCATCATTAGCAGTATCAGACAAAGAGCAACAACCATGATTTTGTTGTGAATAATTAGAATTAAAAATGTTTCACTTCTGAAAATGAGACTGTGAGTTAAACATTACTGAGGTGTGTGGAACAGGGTGGCCTTTCGAATGTCACAATCACTCCTGTTCTCCTCTTTAATGTGCTTTCCTGTGTAGCCGCTCTGAAATTCAGCATTTTTCCCCCACATATGTCTGAATTCTTTGTTAAAAGAGATGCATATATGTGCTCCAGGTCTAGGATAATGTATTTTTTAATCTTCTCACTATACCTTAACGCAGGGGTCTCCAACCTTTTCTGTAATAAGAGCTATTTATGTTCAGTGAAACTCATCAGGAACTATTCATATTATTAGTATTGTAATAGTGACTACATGAAACAAGATTAGCTTAGAGGCCACCATATGCAAGATTGCTGCCAGTGATCACTTCAGTGCATCAGGCATGGTTGCCAGAAGAAATATAGAAAAGCTTCTATCAATATGTTAGGCCTTTACATGGGTAATACAATACAGCCATAGCTGCAATGCACCGACCACCAAGGTAATATTAGTAAAAAGTCTCCCCAAGGCCATATGATTTATTACTCAAATATCATCTTTAAATATATTTTGGAAATTCAGCCATTATTCACTGAAGATTATCTGGGATTTTTCAATTCTACTCCTCCAGTCTTGGGCAAATCTGACGGATGCCCTGCCTCCCGCACCAGATGGTTCTGGAGGAGCCCCTAACGCTAAAGGTCTGTAGAGCTACAGGGCACAGTGGTCAATCCAAGGTCTTTCGGGGCCGGCTGCCTCACTCATCCAGCGGGCATGATCTGAGGGTATGGTTAAGCAGTACCGGCCAGCATGGTACAGTTGGTCACGTTGGTGAGTGGTATGGAATGTGGATTCTTTGGGGATGAAGGTTGGTCCTGAACTTTCTCTCAGAGCTGGCTGGGAACGGAATGGAGCATATGCAACAGGTAATTCCTTCTATCCAGCATGACATTTGCTGATCAATGACTCTCCGGCTGGGGAACACCTAATCGTGTGTACATTGCTTATCGGGGCATTCGACTTTTCCTTCCCTTAGTACTGAAATATTCCGAACTCTGCTATTTAAATTGGATCTTGAATCTCTTAGTTATTTCCCCAGGAACAAGCTGTTACATAGGAAGGAGCTTTCAGCAAGGCTCGTCGTGCTTCCTTTTTGGTTTCTTATAGCAGAATTTCAGACAATTAGGTACTGGAGATCGCAGGCAGGATGTTCACTTCAGAAGGACTAAGGTCTACCATTTTCAGCAGAGCGAAATCCATTTCAGAATCAGTTACTGTAGCTGCTACTGCTTTTCCAGACGGGCCAAAGTTATTCGTAGTGGAGTGCATCGCGGCTTACAAAAACATGAGAGTGGAAGTTAGGCCTGCAGGGGTTTCCCAATTACTGATCTTGATTAGGAAAACTTTCAGAGTGATTTCCTCTTTATCCATTGTGGAACGGGTGCAATGGGTTATGCAGAAAGCTAGTGTGGACAGTTCTGAATTTGTGGCATACTCTGCCTAGAGGCCCATGGCCTCAAAAGCGTTTTCTTTAGGTGGACATCTGGAAGAGATCATGAAAACAACCAATTGGTTTTCAGAGTCTGTCTTTAAGAGTTTTTTCTTTAAATCAGTACAGAATTTAGCTTTACTGGTGATAAGTATGATTTGAACATGCAAAATCCTCGTCTCTGGTTCTGGCATAAAATTTAACTATACAAATAAACATTCAAAAAGAGGGTCAAAGGTTAAATATTTATAGACCAAATAGTATTCTGTTCCCCTACCTAGACTAATCACACAAAAAGAAGAAAACTATGGTCTCTAAGGAAATTTCTATGTCAGCAAGAAAATACTAAATAGAATGAAAAAAGTATTTTAGGGAAACATCGGAGTCCCATCACCCACCAAGGTGGTTTGCTTCATCATTTGGGATATCCACTCCACTGCACGCCCTTATTAGATCAAGGGGCTGCAAGCTTCTCAAAAGTAGAAGGGAGTTGAAAAAGATGTTTCCATCAGTGTGATATCAAAATGAGGAGATCGTGAGAATATTCAGAAGGGTGATGGTTGCAGTGCTATTGTGATTGCGTGAAAATGAAGTGATGTTAAAATTGGCTAGCAGGATACTGACCAATTTTATTTAATGCTACCCTGATGCCAAAACTAAAAACAGTTCAAATACAGTTTAAAAGAATAACTGTTGTAAGTCCAAAAGGAGAAGGTCTACATGTTTCACCCCTAGGTTATTTTGATCCAGGCTTTCGTCAGGACCTATAAAGATGAATATTGCTACTGCAAAAAGTGAACAAAAAGGTGTATGCACGAGTCTCAATCTAAAGCAGTTGATACCATACAACCTGCCAGAACCTGTGAATCCTGAATGTGGTAAATCACAGGAGAATTGGACTCATACCTAAAATACAAAAACAGAAACAATATTCCTACTTAATATTTCTCAAAATCTACAAAGTATAACTGCTGTGAATAGAAAAATGAAAAACAACATTGATCTTCTATGTTGATATACATTGTAAATATTTACCTCAAAATGTATGTAATGACAAAAATTATGATGAAAAATTTTGCACTTACCCGTCCGTATTCGTACGCTCAGGGAATGAGGCCCCGCTCTGTTGTGAAGGTACAACATTTGAAAACCACCTATTAAAGTCAAATACTTCAAGAAGGGAGTACCTAACATATTTATATATTTTAAATAATCGTGCTAATCCGCCCAGACCATGAACAAGGAAAATACTGGCTATCAGGTAGTGCCTAACAATATAATACAAAAGGTGCTAGCTGACACCTACGTCTTGAATCACCAGCAAAACAAGTAAATGATATAATAAGAAGTAAATGATACGATAGACCAATCTCTTGTCAGCAAAATGCCTCGGGGCGATATCATAAAGGTATAGGCAGATGATGTCTAGCCCAATCTCAGATCTCATAATGTCAGGCTAGATTGCTACCTTTTCTATTTATGATGAAGCTAAAAAGGAGAATATGTTCTCACAACGATGTCAGAAATTGTATCAAAAGTTATTTTGTAGTATAAGACAAAGTGCATTACTACATACTTGAAATACAAAGAAGACATCATTAATAGGGCAAAAACGAGTCTACACAATCAGCAAAGTGACATAGTGTGGCTGCTGCATGAGCGAGAGAGTTCTTTACCTGTCCGTCGGTACCTCGATTTGGACTGAGCCGGAAGGGGAGGTAACCGCACGTACAGGAATAGCTGTTTAAATAGTTGTCTAAGCCAATGACCGTGATCGCTCTCGAATGCGCAGCACCTGTGTGCGTGCGTCTATTTCCAAAGCTGGCTTCTTCGTCGAGGCTGTGAAATAATAACGTTGCAAAGACTGCCACAGCCACATGATGGCAGTAATGTATTAATTTAGTCAATGGAGAACTTGAAAAACGCGAGGAACAGGAATAAAATAAGCAGTAATCTGTACACGACTCCAAACTGCAGGGATACATAACGTATTTCATTTTATGTTATGTGCTCATTATGACCCAACGGATAAGGATGTGTAAAGTGTTAATATATCACAACACAGCCTACTCGACATACCGATTCTGTGTTGGTATGAGTGGTGTAAAAACAAATAACCCACTCATTGGCCCTCGTTCATCATATTGAATTACTCCATGTGAAGTGTCTCAAATACAAAAGGGCTGGTTTTGGTAGTTTGAAAAAATAATAATGACATTGATCTGACCCGATCACTCCCGAGAGGGTACTTTAAGTGGTGTCAATATTCGAACAGTTTAGATGCGAGATGCTATGGTCAAAATAGAATATAGCACTACTTGCAAAACCAGTCAAGTAGACAATAAATACGAGAGAAATGAAAATAAGTTATTTATGGCAATTATGACTCCGACAGCAGCCAATAACTTATCTATCGTGTTGCAACATCTCTATTAGCAGATACTTTATAGTGTAACCCAAGGTATATCATCGTTTAACCCCTGGGTGTCACTTTTAAGTTTGAAAATCCATTTCTGTTTTTTAATGAATAGAAATCTTGAAATATCACTCACATGGAGTGGAATGTAGGGGTTGTTCCAAAACAGTCCAGCTCAGATCCTCTGCCTTATGCTTCAGTTCAAGAAAATGATAGGTCAATCTTGTCGCTTGTTTCTTGCTCATACGTAGTTTAACCTTTCTGGTAGTCATGCCAACGTATCGCAAGGAGCACGGACAGGTGATCAAATAGATAACCTTATCAGTGTTACAATTAGTGTGCTTTCTTAATAGCCATGGTTTGCCGGTACCTATGTCGATCGTCTTGGTCTGTTGAGTCTGAGGACAAGCAGTGCATGATCCACAGGGGAAGTGCCCTTGAACTGCGGGCAGATCCCACAGGGTATGCACAACAGAGAGTGGTTTATCTTTTGGTCTAGTGTGCACTAAACTGGAGCCATTGTGGTTCAAGACAGAGACATATCGCACTGAATGTCTCAGACAAATGACAGATACGAGGTCATATCGTCCACTTACGGCTGACCCCACGTCTAGACTGACTGCAGAGATTAGAGATCTTGTAGAAGAGGCCAAAACGGAAGGGTGGATTACGACACAGGAAGCTAGCTTCCTGATCACTTGTCATCCTAAGATGCCTTACTTCTATATTTTACCCAAATTCCACAAGACCCAGAGGCCGCCACCTGGGCGTCCCATTATATCTGGGATTGGGTCTTTGCTGGAACCTCTTTCTACTTTTGTGGACTATTTCTTAAGACCACTGGTAAAAGAGATGCCTACTTACCTACAGGACACCAAAGATGTGTTAAGGATTTTGCCTGAAATTAATTTCAATATTGAAACTGACTTCATTGTCAGCTTCGATGTTGAATCACTATATACCTCCATTCCGCAGGAAGAGACCCTTGATGCCATAAGAGGTTTACTAGAAGCAAAGGACTTGAATACCATCACACCAGTAAATTTTATAATGGATTGTGCTAGACTGGCCGTGACTGAAAACTTTTTTCGGTTTGAAGAGACCATCTACCTGCAAACCTCTGGTACATCAATGGGCAGTATTTTTGCGCCAAGTCTAGCCAATCTCTATGTCCATTTATTTGAACAAGACTGCGTACTGAATCACAGCAATCCTTTCTACGATCGGATTATGCTGTGGAAACGATACATTGACGATATTTTAGTCGTCTGGCGAGGACCATCTGGCACGATCCTAGACTTCCAAACTTGGCTCAATACACAGAACAGATTTCTCAAATTTACTGTGGAATATAACAAAGCCAACCTTCCTTTTCTTGACATCTTAATCTGCCCGTCACAGGATAGTTTGGGAAGCGCGTTATATAGAAAACCCATGGCCAAGAACTCTTTGCTATCCTTTGATAGTTATCATCCCAGGGCTCTCCGTGAGAACCTTCCAGTAGGACAGTTCTTACGAATACGGAGGAACTGTTCTGACAAAGACAACTTTCAATGCCATGCAAAGGCACTGTCTGAACGATTGTATGAGAGGCGATATCCTAAGCGGCTGGTAAGACAGGCATGGAAAAGGGCTTCAAATAATGATCGTGAAGCCCATTTGGAACCACCACAAGCCAAACCACCGTTGACTAGACTGACCTTTTGTAAATACTTTTAGTACACATTCCAACCAAGTGAAAAGAACAGTACGGAGATATTGGCGCATTCTTAATGTAGCCAATGAAACCATTCAAGCTCCTCTGTTTTCATTCAAAAGAGGGCCTAGTCTTAGGGACAGTTTAGTGCACACTAGACCAAAAGCTAAACCACTCTCTGTTGTGCATACCCTGTGGGATCTGCCCGCAGTTCAGGGGCACTTCCCCTGTGGATCATGCACTGCTTGTCCTCAGACTCAACAGACCAAGACGATCGACATAGGTACCGGCAAACCATGGCTATTAAGAAAGCACACTAATTGTAACACTGATAAGGTTATCTATTTGATCACCTGTCCGTACTTCTTGCGATACGTTGGCATGACTACCAGAAAGGTTAAACTACGTATCAACGAACACAAGAGCACTATTAGGAGCAAGAAACAAGCGACAAGATTGACCAATCATTTTCTTGAACTGAAGCATAAGGCAGAGGATCTGAGCTGGACTGTTTTGGAACAACCCCTACATTCCACTCCATGTGAGTGATATTTCAAGATTTCTATTCATTAAAAAACAGAAATGGATTTTCAAACTTAAAAGTGACACCCAGGGGTTAAACGATGATATACCTTGGGTTACACTATAAAGTATCTGCTAATAGAGATATTGCAACACGATAGATAAGTTATTGGCTGCTGTCGGAGTCATAATTGCCATAAATAACTTATTTTCATTTGTCTCGTATTTATTGTCTACTTGACTGGTTTTGCAAGCAGTGCTATATTCTATTTTGACCATAGCATCTCGCATCTAAACTGTTCGAATATTGACACCACTTAAAGTACCCTCTCGGGAGTGATCGGGTCAGATCAATGTCCTTATTATTATTTTTTCAAACTACCAAAACCAGCCCTTTTGTATTTGAGACACTTCACATGGAGTAATTCAATATGATGAACGAGGGCCAATGAGTGGGTTATTTGTTTTTACACCACTCATACCAACACAGAATCGGTATGTCGAGTAGGCTGTGTTGTGATATATTAACACTTTACACATCCTTATCCGTTGGGTCATAATGAGCACATAACATAAAATGAAATACGTTATGTATCCCCGCAGTTTGGAGTCGTGTACAGATTACTGCTTATTTTATTCCTGTTCCTAGCGTTTTTCAAGTTCTCCATTGACTAAATTAATACATTACTGCCATCATGTGGCTGTGGCAGTCTTTGCAACGTTATTATTTCACAGCCTCGACGAAGAAGCCAGCTTTGGAAATAGACGCACGCACACAGGTGCTGCGCATTCGAGAGCGATCACGGTCATTGGCTTACACAACTAATTGAACAGCTATTCCTGTACGTGCGGTTACCTCCCCTTCCGGCTCAGTCCAGATCGAGGTACCGACGGACAGGTAAGGAACGCTCTCGCTCATGCAGCAGCCACACTATGTCACTTTGCTGATTGTGTAGACTCGTTTTTGCCCTATTAATGATGTCTTCTTTGTAGTTCAAGTATGTAGTAATGCGTAATGCACTTTGTCTTATACTACAAAATAACTTTTGATACAATTTCTGACATCGTTGTGAGAACATATTCTCCTTTTTAGCTTCATCATAAATAGAAAAGGTAGCTATCTAGCCTGACATTATGAGATCTGAGATTGGGCTAGACATCATCTGCCTATACTTTTATGATATCGCCCGAGGCATTTTGCTGACAAGAGATTGGTCTATCGTATCATTTACTTCTTATTATATCATGTACTTGTTTTGCTGGTGATTCAAGAGGTAGGTGTCAGCTAGCACCTTTTGTATTATATTGTTAGGCACTACCTGATAGCCAGTATTTTCCTTGCTCATGGTCTGGGCGGATTAGCGCGATTATTTAAAATATATAAATATGTTAGGTACTCCCTTCTTGAAGTATTTGACATATGTGGACCTCTCCGCAGCATTTGACTGTGTCAACCACACTAAACTGTGGATCATCCTAGAGAATATGGGAATAGAGGAGCCCCTAATACTTTTCCTGCGCGGACTGTACTCAGATGCTACAGCCCGCGTGAGATATGGCTTGGGGGGTGAGGTGACAAAACCGTTTAGAGTAGAGCGCGGTGTTAGACAGGGATGCGTCCTGGCCCCATTTTTATTCAACTTATACACAAACGGCTTGGAGAAAGCCATGTTATCTGGGGCAAAGGACCTCCCCACCATAAACAATCGTCCCATACCGGCCCTACTCTACGCGGATGACGCTGTAGTTCTGGCGCGTACCCCGCTTGAACTGCAGCGTTCCCTTACGAAATACCATTCATTTATGGAGAACTTGGACCTGAGGATTAACATTAAAAAAACATTTATAATGTCCCTCGGGTCATCGAAAAAGAACAAAATGTCTATTTCTGTAGATCACCAAAAAATAGAGAGTACTAACACGTACCCATACTTGGGTATTGTTTTCAATCAAACATGCTCCTGGAAGAGTGCCATCGAGTCTAGAAAACTCACTTTTGCAAGAACAACTGCCGCTTTGGTCAATTTCGCGAGCAAATTAGGTAGACGACCCACTGTTGAACTCCTGGAAATTTACAAGGCAAAATGCATCGGTAGCGTAATTTATGGGGCGGGTGTGTGGGGCTACGCTATGATTGACGAGGTCCAAAGGGTGGAAAACAGATTCCTAAGATTACTTCTTGCAGTCCCGCGGTCTACCTCAACCTATGTATGCCATTTAGAAGTAGGATTGCCCTTTGTAGCAGATCTAATAAGGATCCAACCTTTGTTACTATGGCACCGCATTTGGACCTCTATAGACACTACCTTTACCCAAGGGTTCATAAAAGACTGTATGGCCTTGGATAGAGTACATAAGGTCAGATGGATTGCTTATGTAAAGAGATTCTTAGGTGATCTGGGCATGTTCCAGTATTATCTTTCCCCCTCGAAAATTGCTGAAATTCCTAGGAAGCAATTTAAAAAGTTGTGCCTCGCTCAGCTTGAATCCCTGAGGTTAACTAGCGAAGCCCACAAACCCACAGTTCAATACTCCTTACTGACCCAAACGACTCTTTCAATTCAGCCCTACCTGACTTTTAACATTACTGATTATGAGAAATCTCTTTTAACAAGGCTTAGACTGAATGTTTTTCACCATTCGGTTACCTTTCCTATTTCTAAATCTTGGGAAAGACATCTTCAACCATGTCCCTGCGATATGAGTTCTTCTCAATCCACAATGCATACAGTAATGTTTTGTAATTTTTACAACGACTTGAGAAAGCAGTGGTTAACCCCGATTTTTAAAATTTGGGGTTTACGCAGATGTCGTCCCGCCTTCCTTGTCTTGCAACTACTGGACACCGAGTTGTTTGCTAAACAAACAGTTATTTTTTTGAAATTGGTAGTGAGACATAGGCAGAATTTGTGACTTGTTAAATTACTTTTTAAATATTTTCTTTGGTTTTAATATGTCTGCTTCTTTTACGCTGAAAACCTTGAAGCTCTTGTCAACTGTTTTTCTATGTACTTTTATGGTTGCCTTTTTGGCTCCCGAATAAAGATTGATTTGATTTGATTTGACTTTAATAGGTGTTTTTCAAATGTTGTACCTTCACAACAGAGCGGGGCCTCATTCCCTGAGCATGTGCCAGGTGAGGTGAGGCGCACACCCGTACGAATACGGGTAAGTGCAAAATTTTTCATAATAATTTTTATTTGTCATTACATACATTTTGAGGTAATTATTTACAATGTATATCAACATAGAAGAGCTATGTTGTTTTTCGTTTTTTTATTCACAGCAGTTATACTTTGTAGATTTTGAGAAATATTAAGTAGGAATATTGTTTCTGTTTTTGTATTTTAGGTATGAGTCCAATTCTCCTGTGATTTACCACATTCAGGATTCACAGGTTCTGGCAGGTTGTATGGTATCAACTGCTTTAGATTGAGACTCGTGCATACACCTTTTTGTTCACTTTTTGCAGTGGCAATATTCATCTTTATAGGTCCTGACGAAAGCCCGGATCAAAATAACCTAGGGGTGAAACATGTAGACCTTCTCCTTTTGGACTTACAACAGTTATTCTTTTAAACTGTATTTGCACTGTTTTAGCTTTGGCCTCAGGGTAGCATTAAATAAAATTGGTCAGTATCCTGCTAGCCAATTTTAACATCACTTCATTTTCACGCAATCACAATAGCACTGCAACCATCACTCTTCTGAATATTCTCACAATCTCATTTTGATATCACACTGATGGAAACATCTCTTTCAACTCCCTTCTTCTTTTGAGAAGCTTGCAGCCCCTTGATCTAATAAGGGCGTGCAGTGGAGTGGCTATCCCAAATGATGAAGCAAGCCACCTCGGTGGGTGATGGGACTCCGATGTTTCCCTAAAATACTTTTTTCATTCTATTTAGTATTTTCTTGCTGACACAGAAATTTCCTCATAAAATTTAAATATCCTAGTGAGCATGAAGGAAAGTTTCAATTTTATTAAGGACACAGATGTGAGGATTATCCTGCCTGTCACATACGGAAGCGACGCTCCACCCCAGGAGCAAAAAGGTCCTTACACGTAGGGTATAGTTGGGACTAGATACCTGTGATTTTCACTTGAATACATTGTTTTGTACTTTATCCAAATTATTTGCCTTTATGAGGTCGTATGTTGTCTATGTTAGATCAGATTTCACGACTATTTATTTCTTTTTCATTTTGTGTTGCTACCAGCGATAGTTTCATAGAGAAAAGGCTGTGCTATTTCTTTTCGGGTGTTTATATGCCTAGACAATGCCTGTTTATTGGTTGTTGATTTTTCCTCTTTTTCTTGCTGGGACTCGAGGGTTTCGCAGTTACAGGGTGGTATGGTTTGGAATTAAGTAAGGAGATTATGGCTGCTGTTAAATAAGGCTGACTAAAACTCTTACATTTCTGGCAGCTGTTGTGGGTGCACTTGAAGGGAAGGACTGTAAGGAATCTGTGAAGAATATTTCTGAAAATGAAACTGTGTCAGAGGAGCAGCTCAGTTTCATCATTGCGGGCCTATACACTCTTATAAAGGAGGCCCTTCGACTTCCAATGTCTACTCTTAAACAAGATGTAAGTATTTTATATACTTATATACATTAGTAATTTTTGATGAATTAAGAAATATTTATACTTTTAATAGATAATAGTTAAACATTATCTTAATAAAACATTATGATATATACTCTACTTAATATGCTTCGTTTTGTTAACATCCTAAAACTGTTTTGATTCCAATACAAGGCCACAACACAATAATTTGTCTATTTTTTTTAATCAAAATATTAGAGTAGTTAGAAATTGTCATTGGACACATCAACTGTCAGGGTTTTTTTTTCACAGTGTCGTAGTGAGGCAAAAGCAAAGTAAATAACTAAGCTATGGATTTTTTTGTTTGCCACAAATAGTGAAGAGGGGAGAGCATTTTCATTTAGTTATAATTTTTTGCATTGCTTCAAGAAGCAGCACTTTTAAAAAAGAAATTTAATTTGGTTTGAAGACTTTTGAACAAAGTTAAACAATCCTTGGAAAAGCCAATAGGCCTGGCCTTTTGTAAGGAGAAGTGTTTGGTAATAGTCTGTGGCTGAGTGTTACCTCCATCTGCTCTATGAAGAAAATTGCATAAACCTTGGTGTACCACAATATGTAATCTGTGAGTCCCAGCACTTTACTGAAGAGACTGCAGTAGCAGAATTACTCTTTAATAAGAAAAGCGTTCTGACTGTTTTACGTTTACAGAGGAAGACACTAACAATTGTTGTGCCTCCAGATTTTGTCTCTAACATCTTTTGGTGTGCATCTGAAGTCGCCCTGACTTGATTTTTGTGAACCGCTGAAGCTTCCGCAAGCCTGCGTTTAACTGGCACAACACTTAATCTTTGGGATTTTTCAATGAAGGTCCTGTGCCTCCATTGTATTACAAGAAGTTATTTAAACGTACACAGGTACTCTAATATCAAAGGCTTGTTTACAACATTTATTTAAACCGTTTGATATCAGCTTTCTTTTCTAACAGTTACTTCTACGGAAAGCCGGCTGGTAAGCGGCATGCTGTATGATTTTATTCAGCCAATTTGACTCTGCTGAGTCGAGCATTGAGACGTGTTGCTAATTTGTTTTTAAAATTTGCATTCATATATTTTTTTTAATACGTTCAGGGTAACTTCTAAATTTTCCCTCTTTCCTGTATTCTGCCTTACTGCTTTCCCGGTCTGCCGCGGCAGTTCCTGCCGATTGTGCGGAGGGTAGCAGCTCCTCCCACTTGACCTATATGAGTCTTCCGGTTAGGTTGCAATCCAGTGTTTCTTTTGACACTGGCTATAAAGTTAGCAGGCTGGGCCAGAAGTGGGTGCGCCGCTGGCGCGCCACAGGCAAGCCCGTCTGCATCTGTCCGTGCCTGGACTGTGCCCAACGCCGGGACCCCTGGCAGTTTTAGCTTAGAACGGTAGATGAACATCAGATATACAAGTAAGCAGTTAAATTACCTTAAGGATTGCACTCAAGGTTGCCCTAGTCTTGATATGGCCTCCCTCTGGATGGGTAATAGGGCTAGTTGTGAAGTATGTGGCTATTCACCGTTAACAACCGGCCCACCATTAGACTCCCATACACCTCAGTCTAAATATTCTCCTTGCCTTTCTCCTCCACTATACCAGCGTGCACTAGTGAATGCCCGATCCTTGGTCAAACATGCCACAGAAATGAACATTCTCATTGATTCTCAGAAGCTTGACATTTTTTGTTTATTACTGAAACCTGGGCTAACTGCTCATCCACGCCTGATCTTATAACCGTAGTCCATCCTGGATTTACCATCTTTAGACTGATCGACCATTAAAAAGAGGAGGGGGACTTGGACTTATTTACAGGGACCAGATCAAAGCCAAATTCGTCACCCAATCAAATGAAGACTATGAAGCCCTATCTTACTGGTTTGAAGTAACCAAAAATAAATCCTTTAGATGTCTACTTATTTATTGCCCACCTGGCCCGAGAAATAGGTTTCTCAATTCCATTAGTGAACTACTTGAAGGTTTGATTTGTAAGTCTGACTTGACTATTTTTGGAGACCTAAACTTCCATCTTGACCAAACTGAAGAAAAACACTTTAGAGACCTTTTGGAGACTATGAATAACTTTGGGCTTACCCAGTTGATACAGACCCCTATCCATATTGCTGGCCACACACTGGAAGCCATCTTTAGGAACCATGACCTGGTTGCAAGTCCTGAGGTTTTACCTCTCCCTTGGTTCGACCACTCTGCCATTGTCTTCAAGCTTAGAGACACCAAGAAAATCCCTACTACCAGCTTGCTCAAAGGTCCTACCCTCTATCGAGCAGGGAAGAGCATAAACGTCAGTCAACTCCAAGCTCAACTCTCGGAGGACTTACCCTCATCTTCACCTGATCCCGAAACAGGTACTCAGGACTATTCGAGCTGGCTTAACCATGCCCTCTCACAATTCGCCCCTTGGAAACGTAACAAACATAAGAGAATTAAGCCCTCAGAGCGTTGGTACTCCGAGGCGCTCTGACTAGAAAAACAAAAATGCAGACAACAGGAGAGAAGATGGAGGTTTAACTATGAAACGCAATAAAAGGAAATTTGTAAACACGCTCTGGCCAAACACAAAAGTCTATTGGTCAAATAAAAAACAAGCTATTTTACAGCTCAAATAGAATGGTCTAATAATTCACCCAGGGAACTTTTTAAAGCTATTAACAAATTCACTAAAGTGTCGGTAGCCAAAGGATGTAACAGTAGTCAAACACTTCTGTGACGACGTCACCCATTATTTTTGGAACAAGGTGGAGCATATTTATAATATATTTAGGCTTTCCTGTTTTCAGTTTCTATTTTTGGTCAATTTTGGTGGAGTTTTTTCAGTTTTTTCGATACCTTAAAAAACCGTGTTTATCAGTTGTTACACATTTTCGAGCCTTTAGATAACAACAGAAACAGTGTTTTTCCGGTGTTTATGGAATTTTAATTTAATTTTAATTATTGCTTTCCTTCTGCATGGATAGTGCATAGTTATAGATAGCATGTGCACAGGGTGTATGAGGTCCAAATAAATTTTTACTGCACCAGAATGGACTACAAAGTCAATAGCATTCTTCAATATCTCCGAAGAATGTAAAGATGCTTTCAGCATACCATCTAGCAAGTGACAGGATCTCTTTAAGGGAAGCACTTCAGTTCAGGTATCGATTTTTGACAGGCCATCATACAACTTTTTCATATACCTAGCTGAATTACTGCAAATGCAAACAATATCACTCCAGTCTTTATTGAACTTGGTAGGAACTTTTTTCAGCAGCATTCCAAGTGACACTGCATTCCATGTTTACCAAACGTCTGGTGTCATGTTTTCACCACTATCTCAGATGCTTGGTGACAACATTATTTTTCACATATACCTGTCACTACATCTTGCATTGAGTGTATAAAGCCTGGGGTACTTGGCAATTCACTTACAATCAATACTGACTCACTAGAAAAGGGGGCTGGTGTATCAAAAGATTTCACCCATTCTCTGTCTGTGGGTAAATGTGATGGTACATATTAGGAAAGATTCTTATGAAACCAGCCATGGAGAAGTGTGGCTCAATGATTAGAGCGGCAGACCCTGATGCAGAAGTCTAGCCCGGGACCAGGGTTCAATTCCCCGCCTCGGTGGGTCTTGGGCTCAAAGATTCTACGGACCTGATAATTCTCGCCTCGGTGCCATTCCAATCATGGAGTCCCACTCTGCAACTCTGGGCAATAGCTTGCTTAATCTCCACAACGGCCCCCACAACGCTAAGGATGCCTGGCCTCCACCTTGGGGGTGCCCAGGAGTGGACGCCTCACAGGGAAAGCCAGGATGGGTTCCACAGCGGTATTCGTACAAGCGCCTTGAGACCCTTGCGGTGAGTAGTGCGCTATACAAGTATCAATTTACATTTTACCTATCTGTGAAATCAAATGTAACCAAAATATCAAATATGATTTTGATATTTCCTGATTCTCTACAGTTTATAAAATAACTAAATAAGACCTAAAACATGCATATAAACACTGCATTTTTAGACCAAAGACCACAAAATTGAAAAAAGCAGAAGGAAGAAACCATGTTTTAGTGACATCTCTAAACAACAAAACTCCAGCAGAATAATGTTAGCCTAGTCTTTCTCGATGCTACCTTGAATAACAAAGTTACATTGTATTGGCCCTTTCAGGAAGAAATAAATATGACTCTTTCACTCATCTTTTCCTTTCTTTGAATGGCACTTAGTTTGTGGTTGCAAAGGTGTTTTTTCACTGTTTATATATTTACGCCGGTGATGGCTATTTTCCTTTTGGTGGGGTTTTATCAGTTATTATAGGTTTAAACCTAAAAATAGATAGCCTAAATATATTCAGTGCATCGGGGAATCATTACCCTATGTCTCACAAACTTTAGTAAATAACGCTCCTACTCTGACATGACCAGTTTTAGTTCAGTCTCTACAACCCAGGTAGAACATCTTATTCTGCCTACTAAAACAGGATCCCTGAGTGATCCACGCCCTCCCTCGGTGCTCAAACAAATGTATGACCCTATAGCAAAGTGCTTAGTCAGCATCTTCAACTCCATGTTTCTAACAGGTATATTTCCTACAGCATGGAAGAAGGCATGCATTCTTCCTCTTCTTCTAAAAAAAAAAAGTCTAACCTTGACCCCGACATTCTGTCTAACTACTTACCTATCTCCAGACTTCCTTTCCTGGCTAGGATCATTGAAAAAATCATGAATTCCCAACTCACACAATTCACGGAGGAACATAATTTGTTACATACAACTCAATTTGGCTTTAGATCAGAACACAGCACTGAGACAGGGGTTATCAAAGCCACAGACCACCTTAAAACTATTTTTGGTGACGGAGGAAATGCAGCATTGATCCTGTTAGACCTATCCACAGCCTTTGATACGGTGGATCATTCAACACTATGCCATTGCCTTGAGACTATGGGTATTAAAGGAGCAGCCTTAGACCTGTTTAGATCATTCCTAAACAATAGGGAAAACCCTGTGACATTAGATAAGTTATAATTAAAAGCTTTCTCACTGCCGTGTGGAGTGCCGCAGGGGTCCTCGCTAAATCCTTCTCTAATCTACTTATATGTGGCAGAGCTTGCCCCGCTGATTCAATCTTTTGGTCTATCTCACACCTACGTAGATGACACATAAATTGTGGTCTCGGCGGCAAATAAGGCCAACAATACGCGTTTGATGCTTCACATTTGAATGAAAGAAATCTGCACCTGGATTGACAGACATTGCCTTAAGCTAAATTCAGAGAAGATGGAAGTGATGTTCTTTGGAAACAATCCTTGCTTTTGGACTCCCGGCTGTTGGCCACCACAGATGGGCCGACTTCTACTCCATCTACCAAGGTTAAAAGCCTGGGAGTGATACTGGGCGACAAACTTAATTTCAGTAAACAAGTTAATTCCATCATATCTACTTCCTATAATACACTAAGAATCATCAGAATAGTTCTTCCTTATATCCCAGTAAGTGCCAGAAAAACAGTTATCTCCTCCCTCATTTTATCTAATATAGGCTACTGTAATGGCCATACATGAATCTGCAGAAACAATACCTCAATAAATTGCAGGTTTTGCAGAACTCAGCCGCCAGGGTACTGCTCAGTCTTCCAAAACATCAGTCTCTCTCCCTGGCCATTCAAAGAATTACACTGGCCTACTGTCAGTAATCTCATCAAATGTATAACTCTCTGCCTTACTTTCAAGTCCCTTCATGGCATAGGCCCACATTTTTAAAAAAATACCATCTCATGGTACACTGCTAACAGAAACCTTAGATCTCTGGGTACCTATACAGTCACACCATCTAGATTGAAGAAAACTTGGGGGGGCGGCAGCAGCTTCCACGCAGGAGCCACCAGACTTTGGAACACTCTTCCTCCCCTTATCAGATCCGCATCTTCGCTGCTGTCCTTTAGAAAGCTTCTCAAAACCTGGCTTTAAACTTGTAATCTGTCTCTTACACCATGCTCCCGTATTATGCCTAGCTATCAGCGCCAAGACACCCTCGGGTATTCGTTGCGCTGTATAAATTAATTTAACATAACATCTGATATAAGTACTGGGAAGGATTTCCAGTGCAGCGCAAGTGTGCCAGCCACAATAGAGAATTAGCAAATCAAGATTGCTTTGTTGTGCGCAAACTAAAAATCATCATGTAAAATGCACTACTTGAGTTAAAGTCTGCGCAATAATCAAAAAGAACACAAAGTAATGTACATAACAGAGGGTTGAAGGCCCTCCCTATCTGAAGATCAGTATGAATGAACAGAAACATCCGACGCTACAGTGACACAGAAGAGTAACAGATGGGCAGGATTGGGTAAAGAAGAAAGGACTAACCTACAATTCATGTAGGAAATCTGTACCCATGGGGTACACTCTAGGGACTACTTACAATTAAAGTTTTTGGTAGCTGATCACTGTATGGTATGTGCTTCAAGGGTACCCCATGAAGAATTTACCTGCCAAGGGTCTCTGACATATCGAAGTTCCGACACTAGTACAGACTATACACCCTGTTGATTAAACGGTCAGAGTGGCTGCTTAGGCTTCGGATGCTGCTGCTATTTTGAGATATAAATGCGTCTTCAACATACATTGAATGCTTTTGAGGTCTATTGAACAAACAACATGCTGGAAATGAGTCTATCAAAGTCCAAAATCATTGTGTTAACTTTTTTGACGCACAAGTGTTTGTAGATTGAATGGAGAAAGCATCCAAGAGGCAAATTCCTGCTCATATTTAAGAGTTTAAGCATGATGTTCCCTCAAAAGTACATCTACAAAACATGGTGTACAAAATCCCCCTATTTTGTATGCATTTAACAAACTGGGTGGAAATATGTAATGTCCCCCTTTAAAACTCCTGTTAGAGGTGACAAGCGAAATTTCTACTAGCACACTTATACAGTCTAGAGGCCTACCCTTTACAATTTGGTAATTGATTGCACACAGCACAATGTACCTTACTTAGGAAGCTGTTTCATCTTCTCATCTTTGCCTCACAAGATCAAATCCGACTGGAGTTTGAACTACTGAACCAAACTTGACCTTGAAAGCATGCCTTCTATATTGATATATCTCAAAGTTGTCTGGATCATAACAATATCACCTGAAAAAAGACTTGGACTCAAGCAATCTGTCATCACCTTAGAGCACAGCCTCACCACTTAAAGAGTCAAATATGTGCAAGATTTGGGAGCAAGGCCTAACTTATGCTTGGCTTAAAAGAATCTAATAAAAAAACTGAAAGTTGGTTTTAATGCGCTCGGTTTGCATTTTACAGTACACAAAATTAAACTGGTTTAATTGTACTGAACGCTAACTGATACCTAATTGGCTTTGTTCAACTGTTGACTAATAGTTGAAAATTTGAACAAATCAATTCATCTCAGAGACTGCTATAGCATTTAGTTTTCAACTGTTAATCATCGTTTGTATTATTTGGTAACTAGTTTGATTTTTAAATCATACGTGAAGCAAAGTTAAAAAAAATCATTCAAAGGTATTTATCTTAGGTTTCATGTTCACTGGGGACACTACGCACTGTTCCTCTGTTGCTTATTTGTAAATAATTGCATTATTACATACATAAATAACGATCGTTATTACCAGAAATCAAGGAGTATATGGTTTGTTACCCTTTGGATACCGACTTTAACTCTTTTTTTTATTTCGTTTGCGCATATAAATATTATCATTATTTACTTTATTATACCACAGGAACTTACATTTAGACTACCCTAATTCCTTGTGAGTAGGGTCTCCCTTGTTTTTTGTTCTCGGCATAGAGTGGAGTGGCATAAAGTGGCATAGAAAGGAGTGGAGTAAAGTTTTGTGGAGTGAAGTGACACGGAGTGGCATGGAGTGGGGATGAGTGGAGGTTCCTCTTTCATGGATATAATTAGTAGAATAACACGTGGGGCAGGGCATTACACAGGGTCCACTAACCCTTCAGGGGGTCCTCAAATCTTCAGGAGGCCCCCCATTTAGCCCAAGACCAATAAATATCTGTGAGATATAGAAGGCCCACTTATGCTGGGGAGGCATAATTTTTCATTCTGTCACTGCAGCGGGGGTGGAGGGGTGAATAGTATGTGTTGTGTATGGTTAATGGGTGCAAAAATGAGAATAGGAGGGTGGTAGTCGCCACTGTTTAGCTACCGTTTAGATGCACTTCCCATTGAAAAGGCATTTTTTTATTTGCCTATAACGTTTGACCACGTGGACAGATGTGCACAAAGCTTAGTAAGTCTGCCAGCTAAGGTGAGGTATGTAAGTTTTCATGTAGATCCTCACAGGGCGAAACAGATTAAGGTGGGTTTCCCAAAAAAATTTTTTCCTTTTTAGCTTCCATTGGAATTTTTACGTACACCTACAACCTGAACCACTGAAGGGATTTATGCATGAGCGAAGAACTTTGCTCAGAAAGCATGCTTTCCTTGGATGGGTGTAAATCCATTAATTAGTTTATGATGAATTTGCTTTCAAAAAGGTTTCCGAGCTGATTTGAAGGGGGTTAAGACTTTTGTATATGTCTGCTGTTTTAAATCGTAAATCATGACTTTTGACTCTTGTTGATTACACTGTTTTTTTTAACAGATGGCCTGTTAGTGTTTTTTCACTGGCAGCATTTATTTGGGTCAGAAATCAGCCAACCAGTTTGTGAACCTTCTTGTTGAAAAAATAGTGCAGGGGCCATGTAAGTCAAGATGAGCATTCCATATCTGAATGGGGATAGGGTACATCCAGTGTGTTGGAAACTACGTCTAGCCAGCCATAATTGTTTGTCTAAGGATGGAAAATTTGTGAACCATCACATCCTGTTTCGTGAATTTAATTTGCAAAATGTAAAAATGAAATGAACGTATATTCCCCAAATTTTCCGATTTAGGGCGAGTGGAATAAGTTAGGCCCAATTCACTTTAACAGAGGGGCTGGTAACCTACCAACCCTCTATGTCCTGAACCTTCCTTACGCTCCACCACAAACAAAGTTGCCAGGAAAGGGCAGTTGTAAAAGATTTGAATTATCCTCTTTCTCCCACCATTTCCAGGTCAAGGGAATTGTTAGTTAAATGCTCAAGGTCCACGCATCATAAACTTGTTCCAGAAAGACCCCTCGAAAGGAGCAGGTTCCTTGCTCTTTACTGCTACTTCTTGAGTCATGCCAACTTGCTCTTTCTGGACACTGTATTATGGGCGAGAAAACATCCTTGGCTAAGACTTTAGGATGTCTTTGGCATGTAAATGGAGATGATGTTACCCCACCCCGCCTCAGTCTTCCCTACTCCACTCAAATCTCTCATGGTTATAATTATCAGATGAAACATTTCAATGTTATGAGCAGACCCTTTATTAAAAGCCCTCTTTCTCTTTAAGCCCAGAAAATTGTCAATATATTGACCTCTTTCTTGAACTGGCTTAGCTCTAATAGTCTGACTCCTGCTACTAGCCCATCTTCCTTCACGCTTCGCCATTTTCAGGAAGTTAATGTGTCTCAGGCTGCCGGACAAACTGAACCCAGAGCACTTTACACCTGTCTGATCTAGATGGATATAGTGGTGATAATGTATTTGTTCAACAAGCTATGCCATAAAACTGTTCACGATGGTGTCATTGTCTGTTTTCTTAGGCATGTTGTTAGACATGTCAGCAGGGTATAATACAGTAAAGCTTTCAATTCTACTTAATTGTCTGTTGAAGTAGAACATTCAAGACTGGCCCTGCGTACTGTGACATTCATAGCATATCAATGATTTATTTTCCCATTGAGTTATGCCGTTTAAATGTGGAAATCCTTACGTTGATTTACTATCACTTATGTTATGTGGATTTGTAAAGCGTTGCTTATCACCCGGTAGGTTGATTTCCCTGGTTAACGATTAAAAGAATTGGCAGTTTCTTGATTGTGGCTCCATCTATGGTACTCTGAACCCCTCCCCCCCCCGCCCCCCCCCTCATCCTCCCCCGTGCTGCATTCTCTGGGAAATGATCTAGCCTCCAGGAAGATCCTGGGGATAGGTTTGGATGTCTATGCTAGAATTTGGTACGTAGCACTATAAAGTCTTCATGCCCATTCATGTTCTACGGATCTAAATGCACTACCACGTACTGCTGGTAAGTTACCCACTTATTTAAAAATGTTTTTACTGTTGTTTCCTTTTATGTGACAGTTGCAATTATTTGTACCTTCCTTATAGACTAATGGATGTTTCTCTATTATAGGTTTATTTAGAACTGTCTTCAGAAAATATACATTTGAGCTGTAGTTTTTCGCTAACCCCCTGTTATTCTGTTGATGAATGTTTGTTTTCCTTTGAACTGTATTTCTGCATAAACTTTGTTTTCTTTTTTGGATCAAACTCTGTTTCCTTTTTAGGTATTCAAAGAAGATCTGAAGGAGCTGAGGTAATATGCCTAATCTTATTGTTGTATTTTTTTTGTGTCTTTATTTTGGCTTCAATGCCTGTACCCTTTATTCAGTGCAGAAACTCCACTCTCTTCACAAACAGTTGTATATGTGATCTTTTCAGCTCGCTTTTGTATAGTGGCCCAGGCTCTAGAACTGAAATTGTTCGGTCTTGTACCAGTTGTTACTTGGCACATTGTGTAGGCATTGATAAGTAGTTGATCTTCCCGAGCATGGCATTTTTTGTTATTTTGAGATGGTCAAGGTTCAAGAAAGTTTGTTCATGCAACCATTTTGCCTCTTCTGCCTTGCACTAATTCTCTTGTGGTTTGGTTGCCTGACTATGCCTGGTGGAAGGAAATGCATCATAATATTGTTTAGGCTTGAGTTGTGTTCTTCAGCTCAAATTAGAAGTAGACATTATGCAGGTGTGGCCAACACTAATGAGAGATTGAGAGTAGCGACTGACATTCCGACCTATTAGAGAAACCATCAGTTAGACCAGGTAATAAGCTTTATCACCAGGTAGATCCACTTCAAGGACGCAAGGCCATGATTGGCTTTTTGTAAGCAATTAATTTGTGCTCTCTAGAGGAATTGAACTGAGTTGTATCCTTATTATTTACATGGGGCCATATTTAGAGTATTATTACAATTATATGATTATCAGAATTAGTTGGTTATGTGTTGGTCTTAATGTAGGCCAACAGACCACATGGCCATCAACAGAACTTGGCCCCTGTCTGTGATGGTAGCAATGTGAGTTTTATAACTTTTTGCCTCTCACACAAGGCCAGAAAGCATCTACTGTCTTACGGCATTTGGCTGCTTTTGGGCTCTTCAGTGGTGTGTTCACCTGTAGAACAATAGTTAGAAACCACACAGGATTCTTTATTCCTCATTCGCTGCCATTGTCCAAATTCAGATCAATTGCTTATTTAGTAGATTTAGGTTTTTATATAAACAGCTTCTAGTCATGTCTCTACCCTGTAGCATACAATACCCTGACACTTTTAATAGCACTCCATGCAGTGTATGCATTTTGATTGGTATTATTGGAGTTTTTGTATTATTAACTCTCCTACTCTAAAATTTGTATTTACAACCTGGAGCGGATGGGAGGAGTGGCATATGAAATTCTATTTCACGGTATTTATCAAAAGCATAGTGAGTGTTAGAAAGTAATGACCCGATGTAATAATTCATGTTGCAAAAATCTGGTCGCAATTTGTGACCATAATTTTTGCATCCATTTAAGAATTTAATGAAAAACCTATATTAATAGTTCAATTCGCTATATTCTGATTAGGCGTGGGTCAAAATGTGGCCTACTGTATTTTATATTAATGAGGTACGTCACTAATTGTGACCAACTCTGACTGGTGGACATCACAGAGATGGTGACCTACCAGGTCAGGAGACTATGTCTGTGATTGTCATTCAGTTAAGTAAATCTTTTTTTTGTGCGTTTGTATGTTTTTGTAAAAATGCGGCCTGTTTTCCTAACTGGAAACATGTCTGCATTTAAAAAACGTTTTTGTTCTTTTTTCTGTTTTTTAAAGTTTGTTTGATAGTTGGCAGTAGTCCTCTGGATCACTGCATGCTTTCCAACAAATATGTTTCTTTTTTGACATTCACAAAGGAGGAGGGGTCCGCTTCCTCAACTGTGGCCCCAAGCCATTGCCAGTGGCTGAGAATAATTCCAGTATTCCATCCATCAACTTGTTTTTGATGCTGTGGATGTGAAGGGGATGTCCAGACATGGATCCCCTGCTCACTGTGGCACTAGAAACAAGCTATACCTGGCTGATTAGCCATAATAAGCGCAAAACCGGTCCTGAATTTCTTGTGTGCCGGTTCAAGGAGGACCTGGCCTGGCAGTTTAGGCTGAATTGTTCCCTCCGGAGCAGGATCAATACTGATTTGCATATGGCAGGGGCCAAACTGGGGTGCCTTGGTGGGAGACAAACAATGAATTGAAACGCGACCCGAGCAATTGCCAGTGGCAGAGATTAATTCAAGCATTCCATCCATCACCCTGTTTATGATGCCCTGTGTGTGACAGTTTGCCCGACATGATTCCCGTGCTTACTCTGACCTGGATCATTATACAGCGTAGAGGGTTTTTTTTTTTTTTTGTTTTTTATTTTTTTTTTTTAATTGAATTTTAATAGCATGTAATCAGAACATACAGTGGTAACATGTAAACCAAAATACAGGTCATGGCACATCAGCATCCTTCATCCAGCATGCAATAATTATCTTTATCCTCCTATGTCATCTTGACCGAGGTTACCTTGCAGTAAGAAAGTTTACACAGGTTGGTGTGTTTGTAAGTATTGAACCAGGTATGTCCAGTAGTCCCTGAGTTTGGACCCTGTGGGCAACTCCTCCTCGTACGTTTGCAGCGTGTCTCTGCAATAAGTCAAGTCCTGAAGCCATTGCCTGACCCTGGGCTCCATACGGCCACCCCAACATAACGACACCCGTCTCTTAGCAATTAGTAGTGCAATTAGGCAGAATTTGCGCTTGGTAGCCCTTATTCCCGGCAATAGGCCCAGCAGGCATGTATTAGCCGAGCATTCGAGGTGCGTGCCCACCATGTCACCCAATATATGTACCACCCTCTGCCAGTACTCCGCCACCGCCCCACAGTGCCATGCCAAGTGTATGAAGTCTGCCGGATCTACCCCGCAGCGCTGACATTTAGCGTCGTCCCTCAACCCATACTTATAAAGTCTTGCTGGGGTATAATACGTCTGATGGAGGTATTTGTAATGCAGCATGCGCAGGTTCTCATTCGGTGTCAGCATCCCAGTAATCGCACATGCCACCCCCCAGTCCTCCTCCGACAAGGGACTCAGCAGGCAACCATTCCAACGTTCCAGCGCCGTGTGTGTCGTGTCGGCAATGTCTGTCTGCATCGCTACGTATAATCTAGACACCAATTTAGCGGCAGTCGGTGTTGCGATCACCAATTGTAAGGCACTCGATGGGGGCGGTTCCTCTGGGTATGTGGGGTACAGTTTCTGCAGCGCCCTCTGTAGTCTGTAGTATGTGAATGTAAACAGTAGTGTCTGGTTGCTTATGTATGTCAGTTCCTCGTGTGTCCTAAAGGCACCACCTTCGTATAAGTCCCCCATGGTGGTCAGGCCAACCTGTCGAAGCAAATCCATGCCGACCTTTTCCTGAGTAACGGAGAGCTCAGGGTGATGCTGCAGCGGTAGTGCCGGCGCATAAAGGGGCAGCCTGTGTGCTTTCTCTCCCATGGTGTGCCAAGCTCTATTGGTTGTGTCTATCGTGTTGATGTCCCGAGTATGCAATGGAGGTCGCCTGTGCGTTATAATAGCACTTAGTGGGACTGGGTGTGCATCCCCTTCTTCGATAGCGGTGTGTGTCAGAAATGGGACCGGGTGATACCAGTAATGCGCATATTGTGCTTGCGCGCAAAGATAGTAGAGCAGAAAATCCGGGACCCTAAATCCCGCCTGGGCGTATGGTAATGTGAGGGAACGCATTTCTATCCTAGCTTGCTTACCCCCCCATATAAGGCGGAGGACCATGGCTGAGATTCTACGGCACACCTCCGCCGGTGGCTTAATCGGAATGTTATTAAATAGGTACAATAGCTTGGGGAGAACGACCATTTTGACAATGGCTATACGATCTGCCAATGATAATGGCAGCTGGATCCAGCGCCCTATTTTACCTTCTAAGGTCTCAATCGCCCGCCCATAGTTTGTGCGTATCACCACCTCTGGGTCTCGGTGATACCAGACCCCCAAATATCTCACCGGGTCCGACTGCCATTCCAGCGGAAAATCCACTGGACAGGGATCCGTGGTGTCTGTCAATGGTATGATCATCGATTTTGACCAGTTGATAGTGAGACCAGAGTGCTGGCCGAACTTTATATATTCTCGCAGTACGGGGCTTAGGTTCACCTCCGGCTCTCTCACATACAACGTCATATCGTCGGCATACAGCGAGATATGAAGCGGCCTCTGTGGGAACTGGAGCGCCGAGTAATGGTGTTTTTGTCTGATTTTGCACGCCAGCGGTTCCAGCGCTAACGCAAATAGTAGCGGAGACAGCGGGCAACCTTGCCGCGTGCCTCTCGCGATCTTGATCGGGTCGGAAACGTATCTATTAACCTTTATCCGTGCCGTCGGTTCTGTATACAGAAGCGCCACCCCCTGCAGGAAGAGCGGGGGAAAGCCCATACGTTGCAGTATGGTATACAGATAGGGCCATTCAATGGAATCAAAAGCTTTGGCAGCATCTAGTAATATCGCCGCCGCCTTCGTGGTAGGAAGCAGATAATGTGATAGGGCGAAGAGTGTCCGGGTGTTATGCGTGGTAGATCTGGACGGAATAAACCCAGATTGATCTGGTAAAATCAATTTAGGCATCAGCGGTTTTAATCGGTTGGCAAGAAGCTTCGCCAGGATCTTAGTGTCCACATTAATAAGGGACAACGGTCGATACGACTCGCATTGCTCCGGGTCTTTGTTCGGTTTCAATAATGCAATCAACATTGCCTCGCGCAACGTAGGTGGCAGCCTCTGTTTCTCGTGGGCGTCTCCATACATGTCAACAAGATGTGGCGCCAGTTGGTCCACAAACGCCTTGTAGAATTCACACGTGAATCCATCTGGGCCCGGGGCCTTTCCATTTGGCAGGGATTTGATCACCTCCGTCACCTCCTCCTCCGTGATCGGGAGCGATAAATATTCCCGCTGTCTGTCCGACAGCCATGCAATTGCGATGTCTTCTAGGTACTCCTCAATCACCTCTGGAGGCTCTGTAGGGCGTGAGGAGTATAATGCCGCATAGGTAGCCATAAATTCACCTAATATGCCCTGCATGTCGCGTTTGAGCGACCCTGTGGGGTCCCTCACCTCCCGCACAGTGTGGGGGCGGAATCCCGAGCAGATCCTAGCGGCCAAACACCCGCCAGGTCTACCGCCCTCACCATACTGTCTTGCAGTCGCGCGTTTGGTGATATATTTAAGCTCATCCTCAGCGTAGGATTGATATTCCGATAGTACTACCCTGATGTCTCCCAGTATCCCTGTGTTGTGTGTCCGCTCATATTCCGACTCCAGTTCGCGCAATTTAACCTCACGTCGATTCAGTTGGTGCCTAATATCTTTGAGGATACCCGCAGTGGTGCTCAGGCACACCCTTCGGATAGTAGCCTTGAATGCCTCCCACAGGAGCCCCGGGTCATCCACCGCAGGGGTGTTGATGTCGAAATATTCCTTGATGGCCTTATGTATAGTGTCTGTATAAACTGAATCTAGCAGGGCCCGTGCATTAAACCTCCAGCTATAAGGCGGCGGCGTGTAATGTGGGATTTGTAAGGGCAACAGTACCGGGTTATGGTCCGAGAGCGTTCGTGGTAGGTGCGTAATGGAACTCGTCCACAACAATGCCTCGGCCGAACCCACCCAGTAGTCTAGCCTAGACCAACTACCATGCGCTGCTGAAACGTGGGTGGCTTCCCGGATCCCCTCGTGTCTGTCCCTCCAAATGTCTGTTAAGTGTCTGTCTACCAACACTTCCCTTAGCTTACTCAGCGCCTTCTTGTGTGGTTCCGTTGAGCCCTCCGACCTATCAAGCTGATCATTGAGTGCCAGATTGAAATCGCCCCCCCATATCACAGGAATGTCAGGGAGTTTACCCAGTGTGCGCCATATCGTGTGGTAAAAGTCCGGGTCGTCCACATTCGGGGCATATGTGTTCAGTAACGCTATTTGTTGCCCTCGTAGTACCCCTGTGATGAGGACAACCCTCCCTGCATCATCCGTAGTAGTGTCTATCACTTCGAACTGTGTCCCTTTTTTAATCAGTATCAGAACCCCCCTGGAATAAGATGAGTAGGAGAAGCTTTTTATGACCTCTGCCCACCTTGTACCCACTTGACTTGGGGGGGCCGGTGCAAGGTGCGTTTCCTGTAAAAGAGCAATGTCGATGTGGTGCCTATCTAGATATGCAAATAGCTGCCTAATCTTTCTAGGGTTGTTTAGTCCTCTCACATTCCAGGTCAGTAAGTTTAAAGGTGTATCATGTTCTTTCCTCCTAGCCATCGGACACATTGTAGAGTTCTAACAACACCCCGATATTACCGCACACCATAGCAATCAGTGGTAACTCGATCCGAGATATCATACCACCTGACGCAATACCGGAGCTCAGCCATGCTTCTCATGCACCATAACCTGCAATATACCCCCCAACATTTAAACACCCGCCCCCCTCCCACTTCAGCAACCCAACCATGCCAAAGCCATACCCTACCCGTAGAGAACAACATCTTTTAACTTAGAGTGGGGAGCACCCGCTTCGGGGAATCCACCGAGAGCCCAACACTACATCCCTTGAGATGGATGTGACCAGGCAATTGATTACACATGCTAGGCATCACATATAGCACTTGGCCCGCCCGTTGTACAGGTCGTGGACTTTGGTAAGCTCAACAAGCACATTGTCACGAGTTAGCCGCCATGTCGTACACCCCCAAGGCCAGCCAGTGCACCGTCCCAACACAATGGAGTGATAGGACAACAGAGCCCCCAGGGGCCATCCCCGCAGCCCATCCCGCATGGTAAGACAATCCCACAGTGCAGACAGCCGGGCAGCCGGGCAACATGTGTGAATCCATCGTTCGCCCTCGGTACACGTTGTGCTCATGTAAAGGTAGTCAGTTCTAGTTTAATTGGCACAGTACGGGGGGTCCAAATCCGGATGGCCCATCGCATCCCGCAACTCCGCTGCCAGATGCCTCAGCCACAGCGCGCCCCGACCCGGTCCGGCTGCCATCTAGTCCCAGCAGGAGTTAGCGGAGCAGACCCCCATAATAAAATATGCATAGTTCTTACCAGTTCTAAACCAACCTGACACCCCAGGCATCTCAACCCAGGTTCGCATCCATGTCGGCTTCCTGTCTCTGCTCTACCGGTCGTCGGTCTCTCCTCCTGCCCCCGAGCTTCTTGAGGAACTCCTGAGCTGCCCTCGGCGTCTGCAGGATCGTCTGACGGCCATCTTGTGTCACGCGAAGTCTTGCCGGATAGAGCATGGCATAATCAATATTCAACTCCCGGAGCCTCTTCTTTGCTGGGTTGAATTCTTTGCGCGCCATTTGAACTGCCAACGTGAAGTCCAGGAAGAAATCCAAATTGTTGCCCTGGTACGTGATGTTCCGTTCCTCTCGAACCAGCCTCAGGATTGTATCCCGATCACGGTAGTTCAGGATCCGGGCGACGACCACCCGGGGGGTCGCCCCCGGCTTCGGGCGTGGGGCGAGGGTCCTGTGTGCATGTTCCACAACAAATATAGCTGATAGATGCTCCGTGCCGAACACGCTGCGTATCAGCTCTTCGATATAGGTCTCCATTTTCCCTGTGTTGGTGGATTCTGGAATGCCCGCGACGCGGATGTTGTTGCGCCGTGAGCGCGCCTCCAAATCCTCTGCCTTGTTGCGGATGACCTCCAACAGCTTCTCCATCTCGGTGCACTGCTGCTGCGTGCCATGTGCTTCGTCCTCCACCGCCGATATGCGTGACTCTGCTTCCTCCAGGCGCAATCCGTGGCCATCTAATTTGGCTGACATGTTGTCCACTCGCAGTGTGATAGTGTCGAGCTTGCCATTGATGTCCTGCAAGCTACGCTGTATGGCCTGCAGCACTCCCTCCATACCCGCAGACGCGTCCACGGGCATCCCCTGCGCCGTCACCGTCGACTGCTCCTTCGCGGGCTTTTTGCCTTCAAATGGCAGCTTTGACTGTGTTTTATCGGGTTTCCCCATCGTGATATCGCACAGGGGGTCTCCCTTGCCGCAGCCGCCAGTCCGAGGAGCCCACACCAGTCGTCAGTAGCCAGGAGCCCCACAGGCCCGGAGAAGATCCCCTGGAGGCGGGGTCACCCCCAGCAACAGCAGCGATGACAGCGACCAACCCCGGGCTCAGCGGTCCTCCAGGGCCACGATGTCACCAGCCCAACCGCGATTTGGCCCAGCAAAGGAACTCCGGCGGCGCCAGCCGTTGGCCCACCCGCGCGCACCCTACGTGGTCAGAGGTGCACCGCAGCCACCACAGCTTGCCTGTTTCCACATACCTCTCGGGCGCCGTATGCTATGTAAGGAGGACCGGGTGCAGTGAGCACACGCAGGGCAGCCTCCACAGGGGTGAGCCACACGACCTCCCAGCTCCTCTTGTCCACGTTGCCTCCCCCGCAGTCGACCATGTGCGGATCGTGGGACGTGTGCCGCCTGCTCAGCGCGATTAATGTGTCCGCAGGCAATCCGGCCCCCGGCCAGCACACCGCGGGTCCTCGTCTGGGGTAGGCCGTCCACCTCACAGTGTCTCCCGGCCCGTCCGGGTGATCGACGCCGGCCGTGTACGTGCAGTCCCCCGCCGCACCCGCATACCACAGCGTGGGTTAGGCAGCGGCGTCGGGGTCCGTTGTGTGCCATGGTGCCACTGCCACAGGCCTCTGACTCGCACGTGAGCTCCACACTGGACATCTGTGCTCGCCAGGCTTGTGCCTCGCGGGAGCCGCCGTTCACCGCTACTCGTCCGTGCTCCAACCGCCGCATGGCGCCGCCATCTTGGATTCATCGGACATCGCGTCCGCGGCTCGGGGAATTATGCCGCTTCCTCAGCAATCTCTCGTCGGCGGCCCTCCTCTGGTTCACGCATTCCGAGCCCTGTTCCTCCGACGTCAGTAGTTGGCGGCAGAAGGCAGATGTGAGCCCGCCATCGCTCCTTTTTAGCCGTTATTCGAGCCTGGTCGGCGGAGCTGTCTCACGAGGCAGCCATTCCGCTATGGACTCTCTAGCGCCCCCCCCCTACAGCGTAGTGGTTACTTCCAGATGAGACAACCACCTACCATATGTTTATCTTAAGGGTTGACGCTTTCCACAAGATAGATGTGCATTTTATCCATGAGTACAACAAACTCCTTGGGGAAACCTTATCCAAATCACTGTGGATAGTGCAATGTCTGCCCATGTTCAAAGACACGTTCAAGGAACCAGTCAAAGCCAGGGTGGTGACACCTAGGCTAATATTAAAAAAGATAAACCCTATGCCAAAAACCCTCCAGACATAAGAGGTCGGGTCTTCCCATGTTCTCTGGTGGTCTATACTGCTCCTAAGCATGGTAACTCTCTCAAGGCACAGGTGATGCTCCTCGCCCAAGAAAAAGAGTAAAATATGTGATGCTGCAGGGAAAAGGGTGGAAGTCAGAGCCTCCACCCACTGAAGAATCGGTAAATCTGTCGTCCTACCCTCAGGTACGACAGAGCACACTGGAATGAGGTAATTTAGCTCCTAAAACACCTGCCTGACTAATTTAAGCAGAGGAGAAGGTGTTAGTGGAAGAGTGTAGAACCATTTCAAATGCAACCATCAGTTTCCCTTGGACGCTACAAATACTACTGCTCGAGGTAACACTAGTAATGTCTTAATCCGGCACTACACATTTTGGGTCTTAGGGCCAAAGTTCAGGAGCATTTGCTCACCCTGTTTTTGAAAAAGAACATGTTTTCTGGTCCCAGGTTGACCAAATGCTAGAGAAATGTTTTTTAAAAGATACTGACACTGCAATGACCAAGGGTGCCCTCCAGACTTCCACCCCTAGAGACTCCTTACTGATGTACTAATAGAGTGCCAGTATCAAAACCCCATCTCCCGAGCCCACCTCTTCCTATCAAAGGCAGTAGCAGCAGGCCTATCAGCAGTACACGCCACAAGGCTACATCAGGGGGGCCTTCAGGGCCAAATAACACCGGTGGTGGGGCAAAGTGGGCTCTGGCAACGGGGACCTCTGCCACTGAACATTGACTCCCTCCACTTCCCTCCCAGATCACACAACACCTGTTGGGGGAAATTCCAGGATTTTCTCTCACGCTGGCAGTAAATCACATCTGACAAGTGGGTCTTAGCAGTGGTTCGCCACAAGGACAGCCTAGAACGTCTCACATTTCCTCTCAAAATCCCACCCCGCAACAGCCTCATTAAATAAAGAGCATCTTCGCGTCCTGGGTAAGCGCTACAAGCGCTCCTTCAAAAAGAGGCTATAGAAGAAAAGCCTCCCCCCACCCCATCTGTTTCACTCTAAGGATTCCCTCAAGATGATGAATCCACCTCTTATTATATTGGCCCTCCAACTGGGTGATTGGCTTGTGTTACATGTTTGAAGAATGCCTACTTTATATATCCTCGTTTAGATACATTGTGCAAAATGCTTGGCATGAAGTCATTTTTATGTTGCTTTGGTTCGATTTCAATAGTTCTATGCCCAGAATCTCCTTGCTGCCTTGTGTGTAAAGCCAACAGTTTGTTCAACTTACAAGAGACCACTTCAGTGACTGCCATCTCTAGAGGTGTATATACGGCAGGGATAATGGAAATTATGTTGGCAGTTCGTAGGTACCAAATTTATGTTCCACAAGGAGTTTTAAAACTGCATGACCAACCAGGACAACCAATACCCGACTTTCAAAACTTTTTTTCTCTCATTTATACATTTATAGCAAGGAGCTTGCTGAAAAGCACTGGTCCCAAACATAAAAGACTGTTTCTCGGCGCTTTATACATCACCTACCTGTACCCTAGCCATTCACCTCCACCCGCCCAATTGCTACCTATTTTCAACAGCATGGAAGACAAAAATTCTTTGACTTTCCCGAATCTAAAAAATGACCATTGGTGATCAGATCAGTCCTGAGGTCATTCTGTTCATCAATATTTGCTTCACCTACTCTCCCACATTTTCACTTAATAGTGGGAGCTAGCTGGAACCTCTTCTACTTTTCTGTACTTCGGCCCGCTAAAATATCAAATCTACTGCCTTAAGTGTAGTATGCAGTAATGATCTCTGTGACCACGGAGTCTGTACACTTGCTGCCAGTCAAAAACAAAAGGTCTTCAGGACCTATACAACTCTCTAAAATATTTCAAGGGAAGTCTTGAGCAGACCTGAGTGAGTGAGGTGCTGTAGGGATATTGGCCAAAGGCCTAGTGCTTGCTGGGCACAGCTGAAGGATTCGCCCAGTGGTATACTATGATCGTGGGTACTGAACACTACGCAGCGGGCACTTATGGCACAGCTGTCTGGCACAGGTTATAGCGGAAGCTGTGTTCTCTTCAGTACCCCTATGATCATGGGTGCTGAACACCGACAACAACAGTGGGTACTTCGGGCAGTGCCGTCTGGCACAGGGATTAGCAGAAGCCATCCTCTCTTTCCAGTACTCACTCTGTCTTGCCATGAGTTATTCATTCCAGTACTGTCGGCAGTAGAAATAGTACAAGAAAAAGCCCATGAAATTTGCTGCAGGAAACTTAGGACGCGATTCTAATTTTTTTCGTACTACTAACTTGATAGTCCACAAAACTACACTGTCAGCAAAAGGGGAAGAGATTTCCTTGTCTTTCAGGGAAGACAATGCCTGAGATGGCGATAGACCCCTACAAATGGATCGGTCTGCAGTTACATGCCTACCAATTGTACACAGTTCCTCACCCAGAACCACAGGCAGATTTGCTTTTGTTAAAGCAAGAGTAAATGTGTCTCCAGGAAGGGAAAAGGTGCAAACATCCCCATTGTCAATGGAGATTTAAAGAAACTGGGCTCTTCAAGGGGAACAACGATTCACTTGATGAAAAATTGAATGTTCTCATTTGTGACAAATTTACACATGTGAATTGTACACATTGTGCCTAAATTATTTGCTTGCAAGTACACTTGGAAATCTACAATTAGCTTGGATTTTAAAATGTTTATATCGGCCTTTAGTGAATTGGACCCTTAGATAAAGAGATGCTGTAGATCTATATGAAAGTCACATACTAACTTAAAAAAAAAAAAGATAAACCCACATTCCTTAAAAAATAGTTCAGTTGAAGTTTTTTTCGGATTGCAATAAGAAAACAAGCATTTGCAATGCAATCGGTCTCGCATTTACGCGAGTTTGAGATATTGACATTGCAAATGACAATGCCTTTTATTTTTGTTTTTAAAACCTAAATAAAAGGCATTGTCATTTACAATGCCAATAGCTTAAACTCGTGTAAATACGAGACCTATTGCATTGCAAATGCTTGTTTGTTGCTGGAACCGTAATCCTGCCTTCCTGTCCCTGCTTAGAGGGCAGCTAAGGAATGAGCTTCCCAGAGATAAGCACCTGATTTATGAGGTCTTTGAGCTCCACATGAAGGCCCCTTGATGTTTACAATCCCTTGTGTTCGCACTGAAAGGGGGGGGGGGGGGGTTTATGGCCTTCACAGTCGCCTGCTAGAAGCTTCTTATATGTTAGCTGTATCTGGGCCCGTGTTGTAATTGTGCTGCATGCAAAAAAAAAAAAAAAAAGCATTTGCAATGCAATAGGTCTCTCATTTACGCTTGTTTGAGCTATTGACATAGCAAATAATAATGCCTTTTAGTTTTGTTTTAAAAACATAAATACAAGGCATTGTTATTTACAATGCCAATAGCTGTAACTCTCGTAACTGCGAGACCTATTGCATTGCAAATGCTTGACATCTGTGACACTTCCGCTATCCACCTTTGCTTCGCCCCTTCCTTCAGTGGCACAGTAGATTGCACTCTGGCTGCAGGGAATTCCCGCTGAATAAAGTCACTGTGTGCCCGTCTCCCTCCTCACAGCCACAGAAGAGCCATCTCACTTTAAGAGGGGAGAGGGTGCTGCTTTAGGGCTAGAGCGAATCACACTCCGTGACGAAAACCTCACACGTTCTTGGTGACAAGACGGGAAGTGGCATGCAGTTCTTTTGTCCTGGGGTGGGGGTGGGGGGAGCACCACTCGAGATGACATCATGAAAGGAGTAAACAGTTCTGGTTTAAATATACAATACATTCTGCATATTACTGATACAGCTCACTGACACTTCTAGGCACTACAGCCCTATCTGTATAATTGCTCAAAATAATGATTCATACACGTTAGATCAGAGGATGTGCAAAGACGTTATTGGGGTGACAGCAACTCCACAGAGGAAGGAAGTCTATCTGGCAACTTCATCATTTCTAAAAGCTGTCAGTTCAACGATTTTGTATACACGTGGAAGTAACGCACACAGTAAAATGTGAATGACAATCAGAAGCGCAACTAGAGCCAGATTTCGGGGGGGGCTGAGCAAAAATTTCGGGGGGGGCTGAGCAAAAATTTCGGGGGGGGGCTGAACTTTAAGCAATAGGCAGAGTGGAGCTGCAGGGGCTCTTAGAAGGGGTGAAACAACAGCGAGGCCTCATTAACATGCAAATGGTCTTTTAAAGACCTGTGAAGTGCTCGGGTGCGGCTGCTTTTTTGCCCGGGAAGGTGTCTCATCCCGGGCTGCCACACACGACGGGGGGGGGGCTGAAGCCCTGTGAGTCCAATGGGTGTTGCGCGCCTGATGACAATACAGGCAGTGACTTTTAAATTAGCCCCTTTCAAAATACAACTGTATTTTGCCTCCTGTTTGCTGCTGTGTGTATAGCAGTTGGGGAATGCCACGTCTTAAAATAAATCGCGCCGCCTTGTCTTTTTTTTTTTTTTATAGAAACCGCATGTGCGTTTAAGTAACATAAAATAACAGCACTCAGTATGGGTGTACATACTATGTTTTCCTTGTCAGTTTGTTGGAAGGGAACTTCATTTCTAAAAGCTGTCAGTTCAACGATTTTGTTTACACGTGGAAGTAACACACACAGTAAAATGTGAATGACAATACAGGCAGTGACTTTTAAATTTGCCCCTTTCAAAATACAACTCTATTTTGCCTCCTGTCTGCTGCTGTGTGTATAGCAGTTGGGGAATGCCACGTCTTAAAATAAATCGCGCCGCCTTGTCTTTTTTTTTTTTAATAGAAACCGCATGTGCGTTTAAGTAACATAAAATAACAGCACTCAGTATGGGTGTACATACTATGTTTTCCTTGTCAGTTTGTTGGAAGGGAACTTCTTTCGAACAACTAAAATGCAAGCCTAAACCGTTTGCAAGTGTGTGAGGGGTAGCCCATACATTAGAACAGAGTACATTCTTTCCCAGAACTGTTTCACCTGAAAACGTTTCTTTGTATGCTGTGGTTGGTGCAAGAGTGTGTTGTAATTTATGTAAAACGCGCACGAGGCACACATTACAGCGTCTTGACACAATGTGTACATTGTATGTTTAGACTGTTTAATTGTAAATGAAGAATATAACGATGCTGTTTTCTTTTAGAGTGCTCTTTGTACACGCAGGCTGCCACAGTGTGAAAGTGATCGCGATCACATCAAAGCGGCCGTGCCACACTTCAAAGCGCGGCTGTGTGACAGGCGAAAGTGAAAGACGAGTGCTTTCAGGCTGCCAAATGGTGCGCGCGCCCGGCACACATGCACAGTAGTTGGCGGCCTGAAAGCACTCGTTTGCACTTCCAAAAGTGCTTACTATAAGTCTCGCCAGAACAGCGCTAAAGCGCTGTCTCAGGCGAGATCTAAACAACCAACTAAATATGGTTAGTTGTACACTCCTAACATTCCCTTAATGAACTGCTTATGACTCCACTGATGGCATTGATGGTGTGACATAAGTTCACACTAATTTGCACATATACTAAAAGATAATAAAAGATTCTGAACATGCATGGTATATGATAGAATGTTCAGTGACCATCAAGATGAACACGGTGATACCTTTTGCGAATGAGACATAATTTCATGGAATTTAAATAACCTATAAAAGATTCTGACAAAACACAACATAAGTAGTGTGGTAATTTAGGTGTGATACATAATAGTAGAATGTTGATATGGTGCAATGGAATAAAAACTATGGTATGCGTTTAATAAAAAACTGGAGAGACAGTCAGAAGTTTAGAACAGGAAAGCGTACTGGTGATGGTTCCACTTGTGAACCTATTTCTGTAATAAATTCGATGTAGAATCTACTCGGTGTAGTGGATTTTCATTCTGTTGAACACTTGTGACGATAGGAGAAGCATGAGCCTTAGTGAAGTTGGGATTATGATTGTTGAGGCCCACAACTATACTGAAGAAATGGAATTGACCCTCCACATCTCTCATATGTATGGTGATCCAGCGGATTATCAGCTTGGGGTTACACACACACTATATACTCACCTGGGATCATAACCATTCATATAATAAGCTAGTAATACAGCTGGAGTCAATTTTGTTTTACCTGCAAGATTTTGTTATCTTTACCCAAATCTAACCATTCCAATTTCCTTGACAAATACATTTCCTCTGGTCAATGAATCTAGTAGCTAGTAGTATAGGCAGAAAAATAACATTTAAGTTTTCTCCAATAATCACAGACTCAATGAGTTTTCAAAGGTTATCTAATCAATAATTTTGTGAGCCAAAGATCAAATACAATGTTAACATCGCGTTTCATTCTGGAAAGAAATCAAATTTAGTTCAACAATACATCTCAATAAAATATTGTGATGACAGTACCTGTAAAGGGAAGAAAGGAGAGAGCAGGTACATAGACAGATTTCACAGAATTATATTTACCTAAGGTGATAAATGAACCCCACTCCTTGAAGATGGGCAGATGGAATCCACCGACACAGGTGGAAGACAGAGGATCAGGACAGGTTCAGAACTGAGAAGGTGACCACTTCTAAGTGCAATGCCAGCGTTGCACCCCTCTCTGGCACTACTCTCCTCGATGTTTCTTCCACGACTCCCCTTCTAGATGATTCGATTATCGATCAGTATTTCGGTCTCTCGAGCAGGGTCTCTGGCATCTGCAGAGTCTGAGACAGCTTCTCTGACAGTCTGTGGCAGCATCTGTGTCGGGTCTGTGACGGGTCGGAATGACAGGTCTGACAGATCTCTAGCTATCTTACCTCAATTATACTATTCTGTGTTCATGTAAGGACATGGCACAAGAACAAGAAGGAAAGGGCCAGGATATCCAAGCCCAACCAAGAGAAAGAGTGCGTTCAACAACCCCGCAGGGGCAGACAGCGCCTCAAAAGCCTCAAGGAACACAAGGACTGCCTCGAACCCAGTGAGAAGAGGTAGACCCAAGGGCAGGGCCCACCAGAAGAAACACAGGCATAGCGATAGAAAAGAGCTGAATACACCTCGGCCGCAAGCAGCGGGCAAGGCCGGAACGGCGCCACTGCCAACAGCATAGGCGGAAGAAGAAAGCACCGTTGCGCAAAGCCCCAGTGGAACCGGAGGCAAGGGCGAAAGGAAACACATCAAGATCACAACGGAGGAGGAGAACAAGCAGGCCTGCACGGGCATGCACCACCAGTAACAGGCAACACCACGGAACAGCGCTCCCCGGACAAGGCAGACCACAGCCGAAGGCAGAGGCCAGGGAGGACCAGGACACACACTAACCCATGAAGAAGTGGAGGAACCGGTAGAAAAGAAAAAGAGACGGAGGACGGCCTAAGCCTGCCATCAGAACACAGAGGCCAAGGAAAGCCAAACTCTCTAGAGCATCAGACCGAGGACTAAGCCAAAAACAAGACAAAAATGCAGAAACGCTACAACCCGATGCCGCAGACAGCAGGCCAGACTGGCCAAGCGACGTAGTGACAAGAGGCAGGACGGAGCTAGCGCAAGCTGCTCCAATACAATTGGCAAGAAGATCGCACCTGCGACATACCGTGATGCCACGGAGAGCAAGGAACCTGGAAAGGGAGACCACCCTTCCCCAGCACAGGACAGAGCTATGTAATAGCTACAAGTACCCCACATAGGGTAGGTAACGTCCCAAGAAACCAAGGGAACACCTCTTAGAAAAAGATTTCCACAGCAGAGGACAAACCGAAAGACCTGCAGAAAAAAACCCGCAGACGGCTTACCAAGCAGTCAATAAAGAAGACACAGAAGGTCTAATCTCTAGGGCCTACCAGGCTTACCAACAGCCAAAACCACAGGTCAACAAAGGGCCGGACCAGCAACCAACAGCACTAAGGGCCCAACAAAAGGACCCCAGGGGCACAGGAACCATACAGAACTCACAACCCTGGCTACCCGTTACAAGGCCCCAGGAAAAACAACGGAGAACACCTCCCAAAACACAGACCGACAGTCAGGTCACTGAGGGGGAGGAGGAGGAGGAGGACGCAAACTCCGCAAGAAACCTCTGAATGGCAGAATCCGCAGGGGCGTGGAACAACAAAGTGCCATCAAAGGGAAGGTTAACCAGCCATTCCCTAACGTTCTCAGGGAAAACACTATCCCGTAGCCAGGCATGGCGACGAAGGGCCACCGAAGTAGCCATGGTACAACCAAGTACCTCCAAAACGTCCAGAGCCGAACGAAGAATAAACACCGCCAGCTCCCGGCCATCCAACACATGGTGCCGCAGATCAACGCAGGCACCCTCCTGAGAAGCAGAAGACAGAAGGGACTCAGCTGAATCCCACAAGCAAGAAGTTGCCCTGGCCAACACACAGAGTGTTAAGGGCCCGCAAAGCAGAACTGGAGGAGGCGAAGACGTTGCACCCCCAGGAATCTAACCACCGGGCCTCCCGTGACGAGGGAGACAACACCGATGGCAAGGAGGGAAAGGCAGTCTGTAAAAGAGGGCCCCAGGTAGAAGGGTGGAGGGAAAGACAGACCGGGTCATGCGGAGCAGGACGGTGGCGGTGCAGAAGAGGCTGGGGCACCGGGTCCCCCGTGGCAGGACGCTCCCAGGCCCCCAAAAGAGAATTGTGGAGCGCAGCCTCGAAGGGAAGAAGCAGCTCCCGTCCACCAGAGCCCTGATGGAGAACCTCCAGTAGATGATCCGTGGGGAAATGGGCAGCTGGATCGCCCATGCGCAAGATTCCTGCAGCCTTGGAAACAGCCCGAGCGAAGGCAGCACTCGCCTCCGTAGGGTCCCGCGGCGGGGAAGAAGTTCCTCCGTGGGCGACGGCTGCAAGCTAAGGCGGCCGTCCCCCAGCCCAACGGGAGGAAGGAAAGGCCAAGCTCGATAAGGAGGAGGGTGGACCGATGAATGGAGAACCTGAGGTGCCTCCGGCGAAGACAGAGGGTGCAGTGACGGCGAAGAGCCGTCCTTCGATGACGCCGGGGGAAAGGCCACGACGCGCCAACCCGTCTCCGGAGAAGATGAAACAAACAACCGCCAAACCGCTGGAGAAGAGGGGTCATCCGAAGACGAATCAATGACCCGACGTCAGCCCGGCGCCGTAGAGTCCACCACCGGCGTCAGGTCAACGTCGACCGGCGCCAAAGAGGATGCCGAAACGACCTCTACCACAACGCGTGCCTCAGGAGACCGAGGTGGGGTCGGAGCCGGGGCGGCTAAGGAATGGCGCCGAAAAGGCATCGACTCGACCTCCGACGAGGCAGCCACCTGCATGGAGGGGCGAGAGGGGCCCGGGGATACGCCCGACCCCTAGCCAGCCCCTGCTGCTCCGCCAGGGCCAGCAGCCGCCGGCGCCTGAGCGGCATCACCTCGGCCTCGGACAAGGCTGCCGCCTACCCAGAAGACAGAAGGGGACTCAAGGACACGCCCCAACCCCTAGCCGGCCCCTGTGGCACCGCCAGGGCCAGCAGCCGCCGGCACCTGAGCAGCATCACCTCGGCCTCGGACAAGGCCGCCGCCGGCGTCAGGTCAACGTCGACCGGCGCCAAAGGGGATGCCGGAACGACCTCTACCACAACGCGCGCCGCAGGAGACCGAGGTGGGGTCGGAGCCGGGGCGGCTAAGGAATTGCGCCGAAAAGGCGTGGACTCGACCTCCGACGAGGCAGCCGCCTGCGTGGAGGGGCGAGAGGGGCCCGGGGACACGCCCCGACCCCTAGCCGGCCCCTGTGGCGCGGCCAGGGCCAGCAGCCGCCGGCACCTGAGCGGCGTCACCTCGGCCTCGGACAAGGCCGCCACCTGCCCAGAGGACCGAGGGGGACTCGGGGACACGCCCCGAGCCCCGGAAACCTCTCGCGACACCACAGGCCCCCCGCGGGGGTTTGCGGTGAGGCAGAGGTGTTGTGGTCCCAAGGAGGGAGCCCCGAAGGGCCGCACCCGACGGCACCACATCCTTCGAACCTGGATCCGAACCTGTCGGCGCCGGAGCCGCTGGCGATGTTGCAGGAGTCCCCGCACGCGGAAACAGATCCGCAGATCCCAGGAGAAGAAGGAACAGCCAACGAGGCCTGCAAGGCATGCCGCATAGGCCTCCATCTGGGCTCTGGTTACCCCCGCGCCGTGGAACGGCGGATAGGGTGGCGACGTGCAGGGCCACACCACCCACGGAGAACCCACGCCCCCAAAAGGCCGGGGACCGGGCCTCTGGGACAAACTGCGACACTTACCAACAGGTGAGCGACGCCCTTGTGGCTTGGGAGACGGACGATGTCGGAGAGGGAAGCGTCGGTACCCTCCTCCCGTCTGGGTATGGCTAGGGTATCTATTCTATGTTAAGGAATCTGCTAGTGGTCTCTATTAGATGTACAAGTTACTTAATTTCGGTAACGATGTATCTAGTAG
Organism: Triturus cristatus; assembly: GCF_964204655.1. Taxonomy (NCBI): domain Eukaryota; kingdom Metazoa; phylum Chordata; class Amphibia; order Caudata; family Salamandridae; genus Triturus; species Triturus cristatus. The sequence continues at coordinate 899,280,153 of NC_140588.1, forward strand.
AGACGATTCTAGCCACAGATTCCTTCACGACCCACCCTCAGCTTGTTTTTCTGCACTAGCCTCCCTCTGGGTGGCTTGTCTTCTGTGGGGGTCCTTTTCGTTTTCTGCCTGTCGGACTTCCCTCCAGCTGGGTTCTCTCCAGTGTTGGGTAGACTGCTTTTGCTCTTTTCCCTTTGTTGTTGCCCTTTCTGATCCCCTCGCAGTCTTCTACGCTGGGGGTTCTTTGGCCTGCCCTTGACCTCCTGCTCGTTTCAGAGGCTCTGGCCCTCCTTGACTGTGTAGTCTGGGGGTGGATTGCTGTTGCCCCTCTGTTCTGGGATTGTGGCCCTTTGCTGTGGTTGCAGTCTCTCTCTCTCTCTCTCTCTCTCTCTCTCTCTCTCTCTCTCTCTCTCTCTCTCTCTCTCTCTCTCTCTCTCTCTTCTTCTCTCTCTCTCTTTCTCTCTCTCTTTTCTCTCTCTCTTTTCTCTCTCTCTTTTCTCTCTCTCTCTCTCTCTCTCTCTCTCTCTCTCTCTCTCTCTCTCTCTCTCTCTCTCTCTCTCTCTCTCTTTTCTCTCTCTCTCTCTCTTTTCTCTCTCTCTCTCTCTCTCTCTTTTCTCTCTCTCTCTCTCTTTTCTTTCTCTCTCTCTCTCTTTTCTCTCTCTCTCTCTCTCTTTTCTTTCTCTCTCTCTCTCTCTCTCTCTCTCTCTCTCTCTCTCTCTTTCTTTCTCTCTCTCTCTCTCTCTCTCTCTTTTCTCTCTCTCTCTCTCTCTTTTCTTTCTCTCTCTCTCTCTCTCTCTTTTCTTTCTCTCTCTCTCTCTCTCTTTTCTTTCTCTCTCTCTCTCTTTTCTCTCTCTCTCTCTCTTACAGCGCTTTCCACTGCATGTGCCTCCAGCCCGGCTCTCGCCTTGGCTGGAACGGTTGTTCCCTGGAGGGGTCCTTTCCGCTCTCCCTTCTGTGACTTTACTGAGGGGGTCTTCTGGTACTTTTGTGCTGCCTGGTGCTACCACCTGGCTTCCACAGTTGTTCCTCAGAAGTGGTCTGCTCTCCTGCTTTGGCTTTCCTGTTGTAGCCTCCTGGCGCCTCGGTGCCGCCTGGTGCTGTTCCTCACCTTTTCTCTCTCTCTCTCTTTGTTTCTCTGGTTTTTTTGCACACTGTCCCCATGCTCTCCTCAGTTTTGTTGTGATGGCTCCGCATTGTGGTGCTGAAAAGTTCTCCGAAGCAAACTGACGTCAGCACGCCCGGGTGGGGCTTATGTGACCTCGCTGACGTCACGCCCGTGGAGGACGTCGGGCGGAGTCACGAGGTACCGCTCCCCCGGCGTGCAGAGATGCTGGCAAGAAAGTTTTCCAGGTCCAGTCTCACACCTGGGGATAATTCTACGTTAAAGAATCTGCGGCTAGTAGTGTCTCTCAGATACATCGTTACCGAAGGTAAGTAACTTGTACTTCGTGTACCACCCCCAAATGTTTCAATACCATGTTTTCCCCTATTTCTGATTGGACAGGGCAAGGAGGTGAGTTCATCACACCATATTAAATGTAATATTTTACTTTAGGCTCTTTGTTCTATGTTTCCACCCCTTAATTTACTTCCCAAAGCTTTATTCCCACCCGCATTTCACATTATGCTTAATACAATTTGTAATATATGTTGCTCTTGTCCGGGTCGATGGGTTAAGTTCTCATGTGCTTCTTGCCACCTTGACCTTGGCTGGGTTTAAGTGGTGTCATCAAAGTTCTGGGCAGGGTTTAGTGCGCGTGCGCACAGATCTGGTGGGGTAGGGATTTCAGTCACCCTCCGAGGCCCAAATGCGAACTAATAATATAGTCAGACAAAGACATGTTAGAATACAGAAATAAATTAATTCACTGTATACCACTTATCACTACACTATCCCCATTTACTTATATAAATCTTTCGCATTAGTATTTATTAAAACTTATGAGGTTTAGTTTAAGCAGTAGCATGTGCATTAACATGTGAGTTTCAAGCGGCCATTTTAGAAGCTATTGCGCAGCTGCAAAGGTTTCCCTCCAAGCATAGAAAAAGTCATACTATGTAGATGCAGTAAAAGCATGCGCAGTGAAATCCCGCGTTTTTGGGGGCCATTTTAATGACACTCGGGTTACTGGTTAGTAATACACATAGACAAGCGTCCTCTAGATACTGTATAACGTGTGTAATGCAATTATTAGTATTCACAAGCAGGTTGATTATAGTGTTATACGTTATTTGAGAGGACTGCATCCGAACAAGTTTCTCCTTTACGAAACCTTGCTCCATCAATGGTAATAGCTTTGGTGATAATATCGACCGCCTCAGTGTGAGGTATTTAAAATAATTCCTCTGATACTTATTGAGATTAAGGTTCCCCCTTCAGCAAGCTGTACACGCACTCCACTGTTATTCAAGTGCACCTTCTGAACTCTCACAGATTATATAAAAGTCTGTGTATCTAGAACAGCAACCATGGAACAACAATTTGAGCACGTAATGTCATCACGGTTCACATGTAAATCCTAGCCTTAGAGATGCCATCTTGGATGTAGTCATTTCTGGCACATTGGCTGCCGATCTTGCAGCAGAAGAAATTGAAGCTAATTGTCACCAGCTGATTGTGAAATGTTATGAATTGTCTCATCAGTCTCCATTTTACTCTCGTAAATGTGTTCATCACACGGTACTTTCGTTATAATTTAGCCTAGGTGGATGTACATTGCGTTTGATAAAGAGCTACTGATCTTAATTTACTATTCGTCTTACTACTGAAGACATTTATTTGTTAACCAGCCTATCATGTAAAAGAATCAACAGTGGTAAACACTTTTATTGCTTTAGTTCTTTTTTTCAGTACACTTCTTGGACAATGGTGAATACTTTTCTTGTATTAATTAGTTATTTTAACAGTATTACAATGTTGAGCATTGTACCATCATCACCATTCTTGTCCTCTGTCGGCATCTGTTGAGGTACTTGAAAGAGGTGGCAGTACATCACAGAGGAAACATTCACTCGTAAAACATTGGGTGGTTTTTGGTTAAAAGAGGTCGCTATTCCACAAAACTAATAGAAAAAGCTGAGTACTGGTATGAAAAGATATAATTATTATTCAAGGAGACAAGACATTCCCAAGACATTGCCACATCTATTGAGGTTCATGTTGCAGTTTTGAGATCGCTTGTGGCAAATTGTGATTTTCAAAAATATTCTCTTTGTGCAACAGTGAACACAACTAAAGGGGTGGAACAATAAGAAAGATTTATACAAGAAATAAGAGGAGACTTAAAAAATTAATTTAATAACGTAACGTAATGGTGTGTTAAGTTATTTTTGGGCTGATTTAAACGTCTGTGGTAGAACCTCAAGGGGGAAATATATGTGGCTGAGAGTAGTCCGTTGTTACTGTGTTGGTCACATCAACAGGAGATGGGGGTTTAAATTGGACCTCAGGGACAATACTCCTGTTTATATTGAGAACAAAGGTTTTAGTCACCAAGAGTCGAATAGGGGAAATTGGACTCATTCAGACTAACTTGTATTAAAGCTGAAGAACAAATTTAAACCAGTTTGCAATGAGTTTCCTGGTAGATTCAAAATGCTCAAGCACCGATTAATCTTGAAAGGAAATGTAGATTTTCATTAGCCTTGATGGACAGAAAATCTGGATTTTATTAAAGACACAGAGGCTAATAGTATGCAATCCTCTTTATTGCGCCACCCAAAGCAGCATCATCAAAGAACCTAGAACAACAATCTTAGAACACTAACAAAGAGCCGGAACCTCCATGACTCTTCCTTCTTTTGCGCTGCATAAATAGACTCAAATCAATATAATCCATTAAAAAGTCCATGAAACATATAATCTCAAATCGGATTAGATCCTTCTTCCTGAATCATTGTTGTCCACGACCTGAAAAATAACAAATAAACATTACCAACAAGGGTAGGGAGAGGAGGGATAATATTAGCCTCCGTGTCTGTAATAAAATCCAGATTTTCTGTCCATCAAGGCTTATGAAAATCTACATTTTATGGCAAGACCGGAAGCTAATATTATGCAAGTTCAAAGCATCTCTAACAACAAAGAACTTGCATTTAATACTGCTTTAAAATAAAATTTCCTGAAAACGGAGTCATTTGACCAATCAGCACATCTCAGAATATCATTTAACGCACCCCCTAGCATAAATGCTTTAGATGCAGAAGCACCCCTCACAGAATGTGCCCCGAATCTAGTCACATCCACACCAACATTCCTCATCACTTCTTTCACCCATCTTGCTAAAGTAGGGCTTGAAACTGCTTTGTGAGGTTTCCTATAAGAGATCAACAACTGCTTTTCATTTGCATGACGAACACCGGAAGTTCTCATTTCATATTCCTTCAAACATCGAACAACACACAGATGATCATCAAAATAAGGATAAAAAATGCTATCTGAATTTGTCTTAGTTCATCTGCACAAATAAAAATAAACACCCTCTGGATTAAAAATCCTTGCTCCTACATCTAACGCTTTAACATCCGAAACGCTCCTGTACGACAGTAAACATAAAAGCATAGTCAATTTTCCACTTAATACCCTTAAATCCAGACCACTGTTGCTCCCTAAACTTTCTAAATACTCAAGAACTTTTGATACATCCCACACAGATGAAAGGGGATTTTGCAACCCTCACACTCAATCTTTTAACTAAAACACTTTGACCAACTGAAACTCTATTAACCATATTCTGTCCAGCAGCAATAGCTGATCTATGCAAATTGATAGTCCTATACGCCAAACCTGAGGCAAATAAAGATGTCAAGTAATTCACCACCAAAACTACATCCACTGAAACGGGATCGTAATCCCTCTCCAAACACCAGCGAAACCATTTCTGCCATGCCAGTCTATACATCTTCCGTGTTCCCGGAGCCCATGATTCTCTAATAAGATCTGAAGCCTCATTCGAAAGTCCAGGCACTTCCCAGACTATCCTGAAATTCTCCATGCCATCAGTCTCAGCTGACCCGTCATTACCAACTCGTGAAACTCCCCTGACGCATCTCTCAAAATCCCTGGAAAAATTAGAAGTAATATTGGATAATCGATCGACATCTCCAGAAGGATGGGATACCAAACTTGAGACTTCCAAAAAGGAGTTATCAAAACCACCGTCTCCTTCCACTTGCGAACCATCAAGGTCACCCTGGTTATCACAAATGGTGGGAAAGCATAACCTCGAAGATTCCTTCAATCCTGCCTGAAAGCATCTATCCCAGCCGATTCCGGATCCGCCCGCCAACTGAAAAACTTCTCCAACTGAGTGTTCCATCTGTTCGCAAATAGATCCCAATAACATGGGCCCCACAACTCCATTAGCCTCCAAAATACACACCTGTCGATCATCCAATCGCTCAAATCCGTCTGATTCCTCGAGTACCAATCTGCTTGAACATTCTTCTGACCAGGAATATACTCCGCCTGAACCAAAATATTCTGATTCAAACCATAATCCCAAACATCTCTCGCAAGATCCGCTAGATCCCTTGATCTTGGTCCCCCTAGTTTGTTCACATATCTCACCGATGAGACATTGTCCATCCTCAACAAAACTGAGCATCTGGCTTTGTCCTTTGTGAAACTCTTTATAGCAAATGAACCTGCCAACAGATCCAGACAATTTATATGCATTTGACTCTCCTCTACAGTCCACAAACCTCCTGTCAAAACTGCACCACAACGTGCTCCCCAACCAGTTAATCTTGCCTCTGACTCTATTTGTCAATTCCAGATTTACTCTGAAAATTGCTCTCCCATTCGAAGCCTCCATATTCTTCAGCCACCATATGAGTTCTGATCTTGCCTCTCCAGAAAGAGATCTCCTGAGAATACTTCATACCACATCTGAAGTGACTGCCCTTCAATCTCTGAAGTGCACGATAATTCAATGGTCCTGGAAAAAAAGCCTGAATTGTTGAAGACAACAGACCAATAATCCTTGCCAACATTCTTAAAGATATTACGTCCAAAGACAAAACCCTTCTGATTTCCTTCCGTATTTTCTTTATCTTGTCCAAGGGTAATCTCATCTGCCCCTGAATGGTGTTTATCACAAAACCTAAAAACTGAATTTCTTGACATGGTATTAAACAAGACTTCTCCTTGTTGACGACAAAACCTAGACTCTCCAATAGATCCACTGCTAGCCTTGTATGATCCTCCACCCTCCCTTTCTCTTGATCCATGATCAAAATGTCGTCTAGATAAACTATTACACGAATTCCCCTTTCTCTCAAAAAGGTAACAACCGGACAAAGCATTTTTGTAAAACACCACGGGGCCGAGGATAGTCCGAAGGGGAGACAAACTTCCACATTTTTCCACCCTATCTGAACCTGAGAAATCTCTGGTGTTCCAACCATATTGGAATAGTCAGATATGCATCCTTCAGATCCAGACGAGTTAACCAATCCCCTGTCTGAAGCACATCCCTCAACATATGCATTCCTTCCATTTTGAAATGATGATATACTACCCAATCGTTCAAACCTTTCAGGTTTATCACAGGTCTCATTCCTTTCCCTTTCTTTTCTACTAAGAAAATGTTGCTTACAAAACCGGCACACAAATCCAACTCTTCTACAATCGCTCCTTTCATAACCAACTCTCTTACTTCTTTTTCCACCATCTCTGGCAACTCTGCATTGAACCTTATTATTTGAGGCCACCGAACCTGAATCGGTTCTTCCTTGAAATCTATACGATATCCCAAGACTGTCTGCAGAACCCATGGATCTCCCGTTAACATACACCAACTTTTGTAAAACTGGGCAAGTCTGCCGCCCAACTTTACATGGGTAACAAAACAGCCTTCTCTTACCTGACCTTCTTGAACGTCTATTTCCTCTAGAATTTCCTCTTTCCTTCTGGGGCTAGAAATTCCCTGGTTGATAGCCTTACGTGTCCTGCGGAGCTATGTGGATCAGGTTGCACATCTTGTTGTTCCTGGTGACCTCCTCTGCCATACGGGGTCACCATATCCTGTCTGTGCATGAGCTCCAGCCTGTTTGGCACAGTGAAGTCATCAGCAGCAGCCCTTCCTGCCAAACAGGGTCATGGCTGACCTCAGCACGACCCGTACAACGCTGCAATTTTCTTTCAGCTGCCCTTTCTGGCATACAGGGTGGCTGGCTCCTCAATGCGCACGGCCCCTGACCCGATTGGTGCAGCGACGCACAAGGCTCAATTCACAGCGTCCCTCCTCTGGCATACAAGAGTCACCGACTTCATCCTGCACATGGGCAATGACCTGATCTCTGCAGCTGCTGTCTCCTCACACCTCGTAATGGGAGTCAACTCGATAGAGCTCTCTGCTAAACCCCGTTCACTCCCAACGCTCCTCTCTTCTCACAGGTCTTTGGTAAGCAGGCAGGCTCTGGTGCTCCAGGCTCCAGTGCAGGCGGTCTTGCATTTCTTGGGTGATGTTGCCTCACCCAGCAGGGGTACTATCAGCCTTTGCCCTCAGTCCTGGTCACAGGCAGAAGTCTTGCAGAGCTTCCCCTCCTCACCAGCCGGTCTGGCTGCTTGGCCGATTAACATTTTTGGGGTCTCAAACGCTCCTTCTTTTAGTCCATTACAGACACCAAATGTTATTTAGAATCGGAGTCTTAGAAATGTATGTTTCTTCTGAAGTTCCCACTTCTCTATCCACTTTTTCTTTTGAAAGTGGTCTGTTGTCAGCAGGAGCATCCCAAACCTGATAGCCAGACAACACCGTCCATGGGAGTGACGAGAGTTCATACCTGGATGTCCGCCACAGTGATATGTGAATCAAAAGGTTAGTCGAGGGCCCCAGCCCTACTATTTATGATTCTCTTATAGCCCATCTCCTTCCTGAGATGTTCCCAGGCCCTTCCTGTCTAACCTCTCATTAAATCAACGAGCACCCTAGGGAATCCTGGCTCTCGCTTCTCCGGTATGCGCCCCACCCAGCTTACAGGAATGCAGCAATACACAAATCTGTCTGGAGCGGGTTACACTACCTCCTCTCCATGTTTCACTATACAGGTCTGGGTTTCCCAAAATGGAACCCAAGGTCCTCCATGTAGTGTACCATTCACAGGTAGACATACACCCTGTGTGCGTATACAGCGTACACCCACTGCATAGCACTGTATCCTTCCTGAATTGTACTACTCATAGGCACAGATCACCCAGCACATATATTTAATATGCATGCGCTACACTGCACTACATCCTTAATGTACTGTCCCTCTCGTAGGCACACATACACTCCGCACGTACATTTACCATGCATGCACTACACTGCACTACATCCTTCATATACTGTTCCACACTGCACTACATCCTTCATATACTGTTCCACTCATAAGCACACTTACATTCAGCACATGCATTCAGCATGCACATACTGCACAATTCCTGTATTGTACCCTTCCTAGGCACACACACACACCCAGAGCAGATACTCGACTCATGCGCTGTGCAGCACTACACACAAACAGATGTAGGTAAAAGTGAGTTAAACGCACAGCAGCAGCGGAACTGTATATGACCAAGCCTGTATGCGTCACTCCAGTGACGAGGTTAAAAGGACTTGTTCACTACTAATTATCTCCACACGCATGCTGCCACCACCACACATGTGCTGCTTAACTCCTGGTGAAGGCAGCTGACTTCCAGCACCATGCGGGTAGCAGTTTGGGCGATCTACTCGGTCCAACAAGACCAAAATTTCGTGAGACACACGCATAATCAATCCCTGCTTTCCTATGGCCACAAAAATTAGCATTCGAGATCCATATCTCAGTGCAGTTAGAGCACTCAGGGCACGGGTGCAGAGCACTTTTCTGTCCCAGAGGATATTGGTTGTTTTTAGGTCTCGCCTGACCCAGCGCATGCGCTGGTCTGGCGAGACTTATTGAGAGGGCTCCAAACAGTGCTACCAGGCCAGCCTAGAGCTACAGTGCATGTGCGCGGGCGCGCACGCCGCACTTTACCGAGATTACTTTCGCGGCCGCACGGCCGCTTTGATGTTTGATCGCGATTGGGATCACTTTCACGGCCGCTTGGCATTGACAACAGGTCTCGCTTTTGGGACCTTATAAGTATTTAGTTATGCAACTGTTGCATGGCTAAACACTTATAAGGTCCCAAAGGCGAGACCTATTGGCTATGCCAATGCTTGTTTTAAATTGTATACACGCAGGGTGTAAAATGTAATCCGCCACAATGCAAAGTACGAGTGAGGCTCGGCCAACACTGCGTTCCGTTCACTTTTCTGACAGTTCCTTGTCATTTTCTTTTCTCATTGACACTAAATTTAGCACAATGGTAAAATGAAAGCCAAACCTAAAAATAGTTCCACCTGGGAAGAAAATTATGTTTCCGAAATCTGGATTACAAACGTTTAACATTTTTTGTCCGAGCGAATTATTTCAAGAACACACATGAAATTGCATACGTACACGGCCCTCTTCACGAGCGGACCGGTTTTGATGCAATATTTATTGCACCTGAAAATGAATGACACTGTTGGTTAAGTTATAAACCGTATTTATTACAAGGCTATCCTCTAAAATGGGGAGCATAATAGGCTGATTATCGCCGCACCAAAAAATCCGCTCGTGCCTGTATTTACCAGTCCTTTTCCCCCAATTAATATCGGCTAGTTGGCCTTTCTAAATTTGTATGTACGGTAATAAGAGCTACTGACCATATTCGTATTTTTATCGGCCACACCTTAATGACAGTCAGGTAGTAAAATATCAGATTTATTTAAAGTGGCAAAAAATTACATGTACATTGTCATGTGCGAGTTAAAAGGAAATGCCGTAGAAAGCAAAAGGCTGTGTGAATTATTTTTTAGCCGCTAGGCGGTGCTCTATTTTAATATTTAATTGTGATATCCGCGCAATTTTTTTACGAGCTCTTGTACAGTATATACGTTTTCCTCTCCTTGTTCGAAAGTCCCGGACTTTTTGCAGTTATAATTACGACTCACATTCAAGAATGGCATAAAAACTTTGGCTTTCTGCGTCGGAATTCCAGAAAAACCCTCCTATGATGGAAATTAAAGAAGTTTGACCGTGGTCCGTGGCAATCCGACACAACTGTAGAAATATTAGGTGGATGAAAACCTGAAAGTGTTACGAGGGGAATGTGGTAGAAGACATTGCAACTAGGAGGTTGAGCCAACAAATTAACAGGGTGGGCCGAACCAGAGCTGAAGCAAGGGGTCGATCGGCTCTGACTTCTAAGAGCCCGTGCACTAGACGAGTCTTTGAAATATTTGAAATGTAAATCATGCGACAAACATCATGTTAGAATATAGTGTGTCTTCAAAATTCAAAAAAGTATTTATTTAACACGTGGAAGTGTTTCACCTTAGTAGATCAAATCAGCGGTCGATATGCCTAAAAAAAGACAGACAGACGACTTTATACCTTTTTTAGGTCGAGCCTAGCGGCAGCGCACATGCACTGCTCACTCTGCGAGTCCTGCTGTGTTAGGGTATGCACTAGAAGCCCTGCCCACTCTCCGCTCATATTTTGAATTGGCTTGTGCCATTGTCCTTCGTGAACGCTGCCTTCCAATTTATTACGAGGCTTGTTAGTCCCTCCTTGGTACCGCCTTGTCTCCTTTAGTAACCGCCCATAAGGACTGGACCTTTTACTGGTGTTTTTACATCCTCTGCTTTATAAGTTGGTGAGCACTATTTTCCTTAATGCTCTTCCCCTATTCCACCCACAACATCGAAGCACGCCCCACTCTTACTACTGTGTATATATATTTTTTTTAATTACTGCGCGGTCCGCTTTAACTGTAGCGGCCACACTTATTCAATTATTTTAATTTATGGCGCTGTCCGGTTTCAGTTTAGCAGCCGCGCTTATTTAATTATTTATTTTACAGGCGGCCGCTTTCACATTAGCGACCGTGCTTATTTATTTTATTAATTAATAGTGCGAGCCACTTTCACTTCAGTGGCCACGGGGAACGTTCCTTAAATATTTTATTTTTACTTTATGTGAAAGCGCACGAATATGTGCTTACACTTTAATATTGTCCGTGCCCCTTTGTTTAGACACTGCTCACTGTCATCTGAATACCGTGAAATTGGAATTAAAAGTAACAATGCATTTTATGTATGTGTTGGGTTTTAAACACGTAAATAAAAGGCATTGTCAGAATCATAATCTTTATTTGGTTTAACAAACGATTAAAGATACAATTTGCATGCTTAAAACTTAGCAATAAATAAGATAACATTTTAATATATTGCTGTCAATAAAATAGTTAACATCTAATCATGCTAGAAAAGACCAGTTTACGAATACGGTACAAATGTAAATCATGAGGTTTGGGGACAGGAAGGAAGATACAACTGGTTGAATATTCAATTTCTAGTTTAACGAATGGGGTGCATATTGAGTTCATAGTAAAGTTACATAATTGTGTATGTGTCCGAAAGGGCAATACTTCCAGGTAGAGTGCCAATGTTCCAGTTCAATTATAGATAAAGTACAGATTTTGACCACTAGGGATAATGAAGGGCAAGTGCAGCAGCTTATTTCCAGAAGGAAGGTACATCCAAAAAGAATAGCGCTGTAATGACAATTCAATTATAAATAAAATACAAATTTCAACCACTAAGATGACTAAAGTGCAGATACAACTATCACAGCATTCTCTTATAAATGTACAGGATACTACAAGCTCTTTGGTTCCATTCTGCTCAGTCTGGAATACGTATCATAACCATAAGGACATCAACATTCCAGACCCTTTCCCTTGCATATAAGGTTTATAGCGAATAAATATCTGCTTTGACTAAAATCTATTCTCTGGGCTGTGTCGGCTTTTAAAATTCTCAATGCTTCTAAATATGACCCAAATCCCATATTCCGACATATTGGCTTCATCCACTTTTTTCCTGGAGATGGTATTTACAGGACAAAATACCAATCGCTTAAACGTTCGCAAAAGCGAGACATATTGTATTGAAAATGCTTGTTTTTAACATTGTGAGATTTGCTGGGAATCACAGGACGCTGAGCTTGAGCCGGATTCAAACCTGGTTTCCCACATTTCTTGGTCAGATTACCGCCAAGAGCACCTCAAGCTTAACCAGACCCATGCGCCTGGTTCAGCTTTCAGTGCCTCGCCCCCCGCACATCCCCTCTACTATTGGGAATCTAGTTAACGCCCCAAAAATAGAAACTTAGTTCGTATTAACTAACATTTTCACTAGCCTCTCATTTTGCCCACCTTGCCTTTGTAGCCAAAATGAGCATATGTGCAAATTGTGTATAAAAAGACCCAGGCGCGCAACACCCATTGGACTCACAGGGCTTCAGCCCCCCCCCCGTCGTGTGTGGCACCGCGGGATGAGACAGCTTCCCGGCGCACACACAGCCGCACCCGAGCACTTCACAGGTCTTTAAAAGACCATTTGCATGTTAATGAGGCCTCGCTGTTGTTGCACCCCTTCTAAGAGCCCCTGCAGCTCCACTCTGCCTATGGCTTAAAAGATTCAGCCCCCCCCCCCCGAAATTTTTTCTTAGCCCCCCTGAAATTTGGCTCTAGTTGCGCCTCTGAAAAGACCTAAACATCCGATATTTTCAGGGCAAGAGATTCTCTTTCCACGAGGGGCGAAAAGTACATTGCTGCATGTCAGCTGATCACTGCCGCAGTGGCCAGTCACAGAGGCGGCTCCTCCACTAAGGCGGAGGAGCGTCGCTCCACTGCTTTGCAGCAGTAAAATAAAGGAAACCTAAAATGATGATCTCTTGAGGTTATTATCATTTTATGTTTTACTGCTGCAGCAGGTTTGTGGGCGGGGCGGAGCTGCTCTGATGACAGAGGAGCAGGGGGAGGAGTGGTTTGCCTACTCCAAATGTACATGAATGTTTGGCCGGCCCTTTTGGGCCGGCCAAACCGTCATACGCACTTTGCATGTCCTCTATGCAGGCTGCATTACAGCCTGCGTGGAGAACATGCCCAGGCTCCCATTCCCTGGCTGAGCGCTGAACCACAGCATTCAGACTAATCACAACGCTGCATTGCAGCATTGTAATTTGCTCAGGGGAGCCTGGGTTCTTCCTGTTCCGGCCCCAGGGAAGAGACGGTGACAGAGAGACAGAGGAGAGATGCCACAATTAGGTAAGGTTTTTTTTCCTTTTTTAAACCCCCCCCCACCCCCCCTAACCCCCAACTCCCCCCCTCCGACATACCAACCCCCGATCCGTGCCGGCCGACACTGGCTAGTCCTCTGGTCAAGCGTTAGCAAACTTGTGAAAATGTATGAATTTTGTTAACCTCAGTAGTCATCATATGGCATTTTTGATACTTCCCCAAAATGTTCTTAATGAAAATCAGAGGCTCTTCTTCTGTAGGAAAACGAGAGGAAAAATTACCTTTCATATGGTGAAGCAGTTCTTGGCAGGGTTTTAAGTTAGCTGGGTACTGTCTGTGCTCATCATGTGCTGAAACGGTTACCTATCGGGCTCTCCATTTTTGCCCTCACCCTCAGGGTGAAATAAATTCTGACGTCTGCAGCAGTACCACCCTTCACTGCCTATGAGGTAACTTCAAAGAGACTCGTTATATAGTTCTTTCAGTCTCATCATTTCAGAAGGAAGCATTTTCAATATTATATACAACGACGCCATAGTTGTTGCCTATTTATCTTATGCAACTAACAACCATTGGCCTAGCCAATGGTTCTGGCTTGTTGTAGGTGTAATGTTACTTGGATGTATTATATATTTGGATGCAATGATAAAAGCAGCAAAATACCAGACTGGCGGCACACTATGCTATGCACGGAATTTTAGTTTAAGTATATTTAAGCTACGCCCTTAATTACATCGGCCATGGTCCTTTGAGAGACCCCTCAGTTTTTTCATCCCACTTAAAACCCTGGTTCTAGGTTATCACCTGGACATGGAGCAACCGTTTATAGTACCACTGAGCATGAATCTGGGATTGCCGTGGGTGGCTTACTCCCCACCTTTGCCAGTTGTGAGCCTTAGATCAGCTTTGACTGTGGGTAGCCTGAGGTGGAATGCGTGGACTTTTCTTCACCAAAGTACCTGGGGTAGTCTTTGTGGCATCGTGCACAGTTTGGCCACAGTGAAATCCCAAGGTTGACCCCTTGTTTGATCCTTAGCTCCTCAACAGCCTATTTGTTGCTGAGGGTTATAGGAAGGACAAGTAGTGTAGATTGTAGAAAGTAAACGTGGCTCTTGGCAGACCTTTACTTTCGGTTGCTGCAATTTCATCATGACTTCTTGGAATAGGAGTAGCAAGAATAGGCCTAGGTGTGAAATTCCGCTCCTGTCGCAGATTTTGCGGAGTTTCTCCCACTCCGTGTAGCATGCAGAATTCCCCAAAACTCCGCTCCACAAAACGTAGTGGAGTTTTTTTCCTCACTCGCGCTTGCCAACGTTAAGTTGGCTAGCGAGGAAAATACTACTCCAGACAACCTCCCGATGAGATTTCTCAACGTGGGCGGTCACAGATAGCTGCTACCACTTGCGTTCAAAAACTTTCCATTCGCATTAAGGATGCTGCCACTCGAGTAGAACATCTACTCTAGCAGCAGAAAGAAGCAGTGCCGTCTTGCATTGCGCATTGAACCGTCTGCGCTGATTTTCCAGCGCGGGCCAAACACCCAGCGCTAAAAATCAGCATGAATGACGTGACCTAACTCACTCCTCTCCTTGTGGGACTCCCCGTAGCGCGGCAGAGTATTAGTGTCACTTCACTGAGTTCCGCAGCGGAACTCCGCGAACTCCGCCCAGGCCTAAGTAGGGACGGTGTGAGGGGTACCAGAGGCCGTGCATGGCATAGCAGTGACTCCTCATGGGTACCCCTAAGTGACGCCGGTCCTAGAATGGATGTTGATGGGTAGGGTACTCCAGACTCTCAGAGTAGTGTCAGTGGGTTATTTTGACAGCATTGCTTTGGTGGAAGAAAGGTGTAGCTGGGCCTTGCTTCTGTTCCTCTCTCGTTTCGGCAGAAGGCATTGCATTTCAAGCAGACTATTGGATTGTGATTAGATGGAATGATGTTGTTAAATGTCTCTCCAATGTTGATGGGAGTTGTCATTCAGGCCAATGTTCAGCTATTGCGGGTTATGCATGTAGGCTGGGGCTACAGGGAACTTTCTGAAGTTAAGTCTGTGAAGCATATAGGGGCTTGAAGGGTGGTTCTTAGTACATGTAATGGGTATGTGGTTTTAATTTCTAAACACATTGTTCCTAGAATGTTGCCAGGAATGAAGGGGAAGGTTACTTTATAAAGGCAATCGCTATGAATTCTATTTATGGTTGTTTGAATTGTATGTGGTTGGCTGCCACTTTCTGCCCGAGTGTTAGGCAGGACATTACATGCAGCATATCTAAAAAACAGAGAATTTGGGTTTATAGTTGAAATTATGTTGTAGCTTCCCAAGCAATTCCAGAAGATGGAATAGCATGGTCATATGAACAACCACTAAGAAATCTAAAAGGAAAGAACAGATTTGGATGGCTTATTATTTAGAAAGAAGAGCACCATTCAGCTACTTTACCCCAGTCCTAAACCAGAGCAAAGCATATCAAACACTATTTCATTGCCAATGGAGTTAAATACAGCACCGAGATCCAGTAGAGCTAGGAGAGCAATTCCGCTGATCTCTAGTCTGCAGAGTAGGTAGGTAGATGGGTAGAATAAGGATGGGGTCTTCGGTGGTTAATATAAATCAATAACTCTCCCGATAAGTGGCAGGAATTATTGGCAACGTCAATTGTGTCCCAGCCCATCCTCAGACACGCACTCTGGGATATAGTTTCACCACAGGCCACTTCCAATTGTATGAGATCCTGTGGTTCGGATTTGAAATGATGCTCACGTTTTTATTCATAGGTGCTAGGGCACCATCTTCTTTCCATGCCATGCACCAATGGGTCGTCTCGCTGGACAATTGGCATGGCTCCAATGTGAGTCATCCGGAATGACTTTTTCTACAAAACCTTTTATACCACCATTCCGCAGGAATGGGTCTTGTTTGTTGATTAGAAGGAGCCCTTACTTCCAAATATATCCACTATTAGACATTTGGAATTAATGTTTTTGGAAACTCCACAGGATACTTTGTGTGAGATATAATATGAAAGATATTAGCAAGCTTAACTTTACTTTTTTATTCCTATTTTGAAGGATACCGGAAGAATTCATTGTGGATCTAACCAGCGTAATCTTTGGAAACAGGTTTGTGTTCTTTGTATAATTTATATTGAGGTGGATAGATGGGGTCATTTAACTCATCTGCTAGTGTTCGCCCCCCTACGGGAAGTTAGTGACCAAACGTGCAAATCGCTGATCTGAGTATGAAATTTAAGTGTTAACTGGCTTGCCGTATGAAATATCCAAGCAGAAAATCCTCTCGGTAACATACACACCGTTCTCACACTACGTTCCCATGTGTCCTTCCTTACATTCCACTATTTAGCTGAACTCCACATCACCTTTGACATACTTGAAACCTGCCACTATTGTTAAATCTTCCTTATCTGTCTGAGTGTTTGTGCCATAAACTGCCGAGCAGATCTTGCATTAATGGATTAAAACCACCCACTGCATCATGTCCTTAGCACCAGAGTGCCAAAAACTCAATTTAGAAACCTTAGAGTGTCTGAACGACTAGTGTGTCCAGTGTGATCTCTTGCCAATTAAGTATAAACCCTGCTGTCTGCTCCATTTGTTTCGGAAATGTTTGACTATATGTATATTGACTAGTGTATGTCCCCTGGATGAGTCACTGACTAACGATGCATGCCAACTGAGGGTATATGATGGTTGTTTGGGGTAATTTATGTATTTGTAAAGCTAAATAAAGAACTAAAGTTTAAGAATTTGGAGAGTGATTGTATTATTCAAGGTTTTAAGTTATATTCCAAAGTAACAAAAATAGAGAGACCACCAACTTAAGCTCTCTTGATGATTGGGTTCCTAACTGAAGAAAACACTAGCCATTAGGAGGTCTTTCCTCATTAGCCAGGCGCTCCGCAGCGGTAAAATGTACACAAATTGAACATTAGTACTGTAACCTCATTATTTTCAATTCTGCTCATCGCTTACCAATAGCTATGTCATCTTCTTTTTCTATGTACTGGAAGACGCCAAGTTCTTGAAGATGCTGCATTAAACCAAGAAACCCGGTTACCTAGCATTGAAGATTTAAGGTGGAGAGTTGATGTGGCGATTTCGACAAGGTAAAGTGCATCAGAGAGAACTTTCTTACCTGAGCAGTCTTCAAGCATTTCTAATGCTACGTTGATGATTCTTCATAATCGCGAAGATAAAAAAGCCAGTGTTAAACATTTAATACTTCTAAAGTGCAGTATTGGAGCTAAGTATTACACAGTTAATAAAGCAGCACATGAATAGACATTTGTACTTCGACTTTACATAAACAGCATCTAATCAAACTGATAAGTTCATCATAAGGCTATGAAGGCCGAAACCAGGACAGATTACCAGGATATCTATATAAGTTACATTTACATACATAATAGCTATGTAGAATTTAACTACTTAGTGATCATAGGGAAAATCTGGCAGTGATCTGAACCTTCTGGATTTCCAGTGTGGACCTTTGTTCTAGACTTGTGAAAAACATGTGTTTACTCAGTTATATATCACAAAATAGATGTGTAGAGGTGAGTCGGAAACATGTGTTTAAAATTATGTGAATACACACTTTTCAGAACCTCAAATAAATATTCCCTCCACTTAGCTGATCTCCTAAATTGTTACCACTATCGCTGGTGTAAGTGGTGCAAACAGTGAAGGGTGACAAGCATGGGAAAATATGGTATGTGAAAAAAAGTAATTTATGAATGTGTAACTTTCCTAATACTGAATGTACATATGTGGCATTGGTTGCAAATCGGGCCCAATAGAAGGTTATAGGTTAGCTGCAAAATAGCACTGAGTAATTTGTCTGCGGGAATGTATGCCCAGTGTCTCTGCCTCGGTTTCTGATCCTGAATTAACTACAGTCTGGTGACATTGTGGCAGGAAGAATGACATCACCATAAAACCCGCGGATAAAGGTGGAGCAACTGTGATTCAGAGTACAACAGCATACAGAACAGTTTGTATGAGTCCCTTAGCAGATACAAAATTTTACAGCAAAATTAGTAAGAATCCCACAGCACGTTTGAAAAAAATCATAAGTACCATTACCACAGATGCCCTGAACCATGGCTGGTTAAACAAAAAAGAACATGAGTTTCTTAATTCTGACGACCCAAGAACCCCGGTTTTTTATACAATACCAAAGATACACAAAGGTAAAATACCGCCACCTGGAAGACCGATTGTGTCTGAAGTGGGATCTCTGTTAGAGCCCCTTTCCCAGTACACAGATTGGTTTCTCCGCCCATTGGTCAAGTGTATCAGGTCATATGTACAGGACACGAAGCATCTACTTAATCTAATATCAGAGGTAACATATGACCCTACGAACAATCTGTTGGTATGTTTAGATGTAGAAGCATTATACACCAGCATCCCACAAGAGGAAAGTATTCTTGTGATTGAAAACCAGTTGAAACAAGAACATTGGACCTGGGATGCCCCAATAAGCTGGGTCATCACATTGATACGTCTAGCACTAACCACATTTTTTTTCCAATTCGAGGAACCGCTCTATCTCCAAGTCCAAGGCACTTCGATGGGCAGCACCTTTGCGCCTAGCTTAGCGTGTCTGTATGTTGACCAGATAGAAGAACAACATATCTGGTCAGCCAACCCTCACTCCAAAAACATCTGTAAGTGGTGGCGTTACATCGATGATGTCTTAATGATATGGGAGGGGGACTCGGAGACATTGTCCAACTTCCATGGATGGCTCAACCAACTCAATCCACACCTGAAATTCACCATGACGTACCATCACAACGAAGTCTCCTTCCTTGATGTCAAAATAAGGGCAAACAACCAAGGCCTGTCCAGTGCTCTGTACACCAAACCAACTGATAAAAACAGTCTTCTACACTTCGAGAGCGCCCATCCACGTTCCCTTCGGGAAAATCTCCCCATTGGCCAGTTTCTGCGAATTCGTAGAAATTGTGAAGAGCTGAATGATTACAAAAATGAAGCAGAAGTACTGGCGAAGAAACTGAAAGAAAGAGCCTACCGTAGAAGAAGTATTGAAAAAGCCAAGAAAAGATCCCGCAATACACCAAGGGCTGCTCTTTTGGAGACAACCAAAAAAGAGACAAAGGATACCATCATCTGTGTCACAACATATTATACGTCATCAAATGACATTAAGAAAATCATCAATAAGAAGTGGCAGATCCTTACGTCCAACAAATTGAAGTTTGACAAACCTATGTTCTCCTTCAGGAAGAATAAAAGTCTAAGAGATACCCTGATACACACATCTGAAAAAAAAAAACATCTCAACAACTAACACTTTGGCATCAACCCTCAGTTGTTGGTCACTATCCGTGTGGGGCATGTGTGGTATGCCCTCTAACCAAACATACGAAGGAGATCGATTTGGGCATGCATTACGCATGGGAACAACGAACCCATAAAAATTGCAATAGTGACAAAGTTGTCTACATGATCAAATGCCCTTGTCAACTAATGTATATCGGCATGACTGGGCGAAAATTCAAGGTCCGCATCAGCGAACATAGACGTACCATTAGAAGAGCCATAACAGCAACAAGATTGACATCACATTATGTCGAAATGCAGCACACAGACATGGATGTACAGTGGACTGTGATTGAAAAAAATCAAAGGAGAAGGAGACCTGACAAAAAAACTCCTTGAAAGGGAACAACGGTGGGTATACTGTCTGAAAACACACATTCATGGACTAAACGATTCCATACCTTGGAATCAACTGAATAAAAAGAACTAAGGTATATGACATTGAATACACTGTGATATGGCTTTGCGTCACACAGGAAGCGTGTATATATGGAATACTAAGCATGGATATAGGAATTAATACATAAAAATCACACGCTAGAGATACCATAGCTTACTATATGACCGGGCAATATTAGTGTACAGAAATCGATCTCCAAACACCTATTAGTGGTTTGGAATTCATTCATGGGGTACCAACAGTTAGTACCCCTACTTTGGCTAACTTGCGCACTCTGAAAGCATCTTTCCAAACAGTATTTCTGTTTTTCTTTTAAATGTATATAGCCACACACATTACTTAAGGTCTTTTAAAAAATTCCGGGCCCTTGAGTCTTTCTTAAATAATTTTGTTCATTACATGCAAATTCAAAATATGATTTATAATACACAACAATTTGGACTGGGTCATTCTGCGTTTTGCATCCCCAGTCTGACCTTTTAACTTTGCATGAATCTCCCTTAGTTATGGCCCGACTTGGTCGGTTCCGGCTTGTAAATAGCTATTCATTAGCGGAGTTGATGGTGGGGTCCCACCACTATGTGGGATACATACTACAACTCCCACAATTCTGTTCGTCAGTATGACGTCTATTTCAAGTCTTTCAAAATGCCGGTTCATTGCTGTTTGTAAACCTAAGTTACGAATTACCCTTTTTTAAGGAGCAAGTTAGAGGCAGATAATCTACCGTTGTTCTATTTCACCTTTCAAGTCTTTTTTCCGTTAGCAGGTACTCACGCTAATCTTGCGTGATTCTATTCACAAAACCCGAAATGATTGTAACCTGCTCGGGACGTTTAAACCACGAACGTGCGCTTGTCCATTGCTATCAAGCCGATGAAATCAGCGCCAAATAGGTCCGTAGCAGGGGAGGACCCATGAATCCGTGAGTTGTTCGCTGTTTGAGTCTATAGCCACAACAAGGTATGCTATTTTGGTATATCCGCACGGAGATTCTGCTGACTTCGGGCTCAGTGATAATGCTATTTTTTCCTATGTGTTGTTTGTCACTATCTTTTTCCCATATATAAATATTTATATACATATTTATATATTTATTTATTACTGGAACTCCACATTCGTCTTTTGTCGTGAAACAGATGGAGCGTGGACCACTAAATCAGCGAATTCAATTTTTATTTTTCTCAGCAGAAATGTGCGGCAGCCATTACGCGTTTCAGCCCCGAAGGGCCTTGATCACATGAATTGGTGCTGGACTTTCTTCAGGGCTGTATCCCCCCCTGGAGGGAAAAGAACAGGGAATTATCCTATACTATTTTAAAAAGGGCAGGTAGCTGCTCCTTTATATATCGCTAATAATTTTAATGTTGAATCACTCCATCTGTGGAAAAAAAAGAGGAAAACAACACATAACAGGACACACATCAGCTCACCAAAATTTTGGAAGCATAATATCAAAAAAATCACCGTAAGTGGTGGCCTAACATTCTCCCAGTGAGGATTTTATATCAACGAGTGATCTAGCTCAGTTATTCAGAAGCTGTGCCTTGCGCAAATTATGCTCGCATTCTTATATTCTGTATCTCATACCGGCTAATTGCCGTTGTTTTGTGTACTTTTGACCCAGGTGTCATGATAAAAGTTTTAATACTCCACAAACCACACACTCGCTATCACTCACACTGCTCGATAGTGTAGTAAAGTTTTTTTTTTTTAAAGTAGTAAGAAAATATTGAATGTATACATGTTTTTACCCCGTTTGGAGAGTGGTAATAACCCACGTGAAATCACACTTGAACAGCGGTACCCCTATTGTCGGGCATTGTTGATGTAAGGAATGACCATGTACGTCAATCCGTTGATTTGGTAAGGAATATTTTATATATATATATATATATATATGATAGTGACAAACAACACATAGGAAAAAAATAGCATTATCACTGAGCCCGAAGTCGGCAGAATCTCCGTGCGGAGATACCAAAATAGCGTACCTTGTTGTGGCTATAGACTGAAACAGCGAACAACTCACGGATTCATGGGTCTTTCCCTGCTGAGGACCTATTTGGTGCTGATTCCATCGGCTTGATAGCAATGGACAAGCGCGCGTTCGTGGTTTAAATGTCCCGAGCAGGTTACAATCATTTCCGGGTTTGCGAATAGAATCACGCGATATTAGCGTGAGTACAGCTGTTAATTTTGACGCTTTACCTAGCCTCTGCCGGACTATTCCTCCTGCATACCGGTAAGCCCAGACACAGTTTCAGTTAGCTACCGCCTGATCTTCTCTCACCGTTAAGCCCACTTAGCCTCGCGTCACCACGGTCACACGCTGTCCTTAGCTTCAACTCTTTTCGCACTGATGAATTAGAACCTTAAGTACACATGGTACTCTATCAATATGTTGTTCGCCTAGCTAGAAATTCGTTCTTAAGGAATTGAGCGCATTGACTCTAATATTGTCGCTCAATGTGTTAATAAGGCTCTCCCTATCTGTAATTTCTGAATGTACTTACAAATGTGCCGCTACTATGCATTTTTTGCTTTATTGATAGCGTTGTAACACATTACGTGCATGGCGAGTCTATCGCACGTTCTCACCTGCCCCTACCTTGTATTCCTCATGGTTAATCGCACCATATGCTAATTGGCTATCTGTCCCAACCTTCGCCATGGTAATGCCTTAGTATATGCACACTCATCCTTGGCTCATCAAGCATCATCTTTTAGCCTTGTTTGTGGTCACCCTTCTCACAGCTCATGTATGGGTCTATCCCTACCACTCCCCAAGTTGTCAGCAAAAAACACCCCTCCTCTTGCTTAATTGTGTAAAAATGTATCCTTTCCTAATCTTTCGCTTGAAATCTTTCCCACCCCCCTCCAAATTAGTCCCAGGTTATTAAGACTCTACTATACAGGCATAATAC
Organism: Triturus cristatus; assembly: GCF_964204655.1. Taxonomy (NCBI): domain Eukaryota; kingdom Metazoa; phylum Chordata; class Amphibia; order Caudata; family Salamandridae; genus Triturus; species Triturus cristatus. The sequence goes on from NC_140588.1 coordinate 899,302,969, forward strand.
TCGTCCTGATGATGATCCTTGTATTCCCCCAATGGATGGAAACGCCGTCGACACTTTAAAAACACCTTATACGTCCTAAATAATTCATTTTAAAAGTGTAAAGGTGTTCAACGCGATTTGTTTCTTTGAAAATGTTTACTGTTTCTTCACAACAAACCATGAACTTTGCCTGAGCCCCCTGTTGTTTTTGTTTTGTTTTGTATTTTTCTAGGTTGGTCAAATCGGACACAGGCTTGTGTCCCACTTTATGTACTAATGTTCAAACGATTGTTTATCTGCTTATAAGTAAATACTTGACCTCTGTCCGGCTGGACAAGTCCGCTTACTATAGTACTGATTGAGTCTATATTCATTCCGTTGTTTCCTTATCTTGAACTTTCTAGGGACCGTTGTTGTTTAAAATAAAAAAACTATCAAGAAACTTGTCATTCTTTCTTAGTACACGACTACAGGTTCGAGGCATATGAGCTGCAGATCACACACTTAGGATAAGATCGCCATCTGGTGTTGGGCTCGGATGATTGCAGGTTGTTGTTGTCTTCGGAAGAAGCCTTTGGTCACGAGATAGGTGACTCCTCCTCTGGACAACAGTGCGCATGGGCATCCACTCCATCCTCAGATTGGTTTTTTCCGCCATTGGGTTCGGATGAACTTTTTTCCGCTCCAGCTGAAAACTTCTAACAATCAAACAACCTTCCAAACTTTTACAACTTTTCGCCCGGATCCCAAGCAAAAAAGGATTTACATTAATCCAAAACCGGACATGTCACAGCTGTGCCATACAAGAAAAGGAAGCTGGACACAACACCTCCTCCAGCTCCCGTGAAGAAGAAGGACTTTGCCACCTCACCCACTCGTCCTTCCTCTCCTATATTACCTCTCATTCCACCCCCCCCCTGCCCCCACCTCCTTCCCCTCTACCATCTCCTTCGCATTCACCACCTCCACAGGATGATGACGATTTAGGGGGAGGGGGAGACCCAGATGATCCTACTGATCCTCATGATCCCTTTACACTCCCGGACACGGCGCCCTTAGACGACTGGGCTTTCCCTTTACCTGACCTTCCTGATCCCACTTCATACCCTTCCAAACCCTCCCCTCCTGATGACCATTTAGGGTTTGGACAACTCATAAACAGGGCGGCACTGTTCCATGGCGTTACCATGCACACAGATACACCTGAAGAGGACTTTCTCCTCGACACATTTGAGCAGTCGCAAAAATCTGTTCAAATCTTGCCCATGATAAGGGAGTGATAAAGCACGCCACTGAGGTTTTTAAGGACCCTGTTAGAGCTAGGGTTCTTACCCCCGAAGAGAAAAAAAATATAGACCGGCCCCACAGGATCCCGCTTACATCAAAGCGTAGCTCCCTCTAGACTCTTTAGTCGTGTCAAATGCAAGCAAGCGGGCTAACTCCCAAACAACAGGAGACACACCGCCACCAGACAAAGAGTCTAAGCTCTTAGAGGCTTCGGGAAAAAGGGTTGCCGCACAAGCTGCCAACACACAAGCCCTATTGGCTCGATATGATAGGGCTCATTATGACCAACTAGAGGAGCTTTTGCAACACCTGCCTGATCAGTACAAATCCCAGGCCAATGACCTCATTCAAGAGGGAAAGCTAATATCAAATGCCTCCATCAAATGGGCGCTAGACGCAGCGGACACCGCCTCTAGGGCGGTCAACACGAGCGTGTTACTTAGATGCCACGCATGGCTACGTATTTCCGGCTTTAAGCCGGAAGTACAATCAACCATTCTTGCTCAACTCTTTAATCAGGAGCAACTATTTGGACCCGCAGTCGACACTGAACTAGAAAAGATGAAGAAAGATAATGAGACTGCCAAATCAATGGGAGCATTACAGTCTACACAACCCCGAGGCTCCTTTCGCCGCTCCTTTTACAGGGGAGACTCCAAAAATGTGGGAACAGACACCTCTTCCACTTTCAAAACCTCCGGACAAACATCCCCTAACAGAGGATATTTTATAGGAGGATATAGGGGAAACAATACCAAGGGCCGAGGACGGGGCAACACCAACACCCGCACCTCTCCAGCCACTAAACAGTGACTTGCCTCCACTCCCCCCAGACCATTCCACTCCGGTCGGGGGAAGACTCCAACAGTTCCTACCTGTCTGGGATTCCATCACAACAGACAAGTGGGTAAGACAAATTATCCAGTTTGGCTACTGCCTCGAACTCACAAAAACATACCACCCAAACATCGTCCAATGTCACCACACCATCTCACACTCCTCAAACAGGAAATTCAGTCTTTGCTTCAAAAACACGCAATAGAAGCAGTTCCACTCCAACATCAGGGTACAGGAGTATATTCTCTATATTTCCTCATTCCCAAAAAGGACGGGACCTTAAGACCCATACTGGACCTCAGGCTACTAAACCAATACATACAATCAGATCACTTCCATATGATCACTCTCCAACAAGTCCTCCCACTACTTCAACAGGGTGACTTCCTTGCCACATTGGACCTCAAGGACGCATACTTTCATATCCCTATGCATCCCGCACACAGGAAATATCTACGATTTGTGGTAGACGGGCAACACTATCAGTTCACAATTCTCCCATTCGGAGTAACAACCGCACCCAGGGTATTTACCAAATGCTTAGCAGTTGTGGCAGCGCATCTCAGGAAATCCATGTCTTCCCCTATCTCGACGATTGGCTCATAAAAGCCAATACTCTCGACAAATGTGTTCTCCACACTCACCGCACTCTTCAAACCCTACACGACTTGGGATTTACCATCAACTATCCCAAATCTCAACTTCAACCCTCCCACATACATCAATATCTGGGAGCCACCATAAATACATCCAAGGCCATAGCTTATCCCAGCACAGCCAGGATAGCCAACATACAAAATCTCATCTCAAAATTTCAAACGCAACACTCTCTTCCAGCAAGAGTGTTTATGCAACTGTTGGGCATGATGGCGTCATGCATCTCCATCGTACCCCACGCACGACTTCAAATGCGGCCCTTGCAAGAGTGTATAGCACAACAGTGGAATGAGGCTCACGGACAACTTACCGATCTGGTGTTGGTGGACAGTCGCTCACTTCGTTCACTAAAATGGTGGAACACCATCAACCTGTCCAAAGGGCGGCCGTTCTTAGACCCTCTTCCACAAGTAGTGCTGACCACCGACGCATCTCTCACGGGGTGGGGAGCCCACCTCCTTCAATACACCACTCAGGGCAGATGGACCACTCAACACAAACTGCTCCATATCAATCACCTCGAACTTCTAGCGGTGTTCCTAGCACTCAAATCCTTTCAAGTACATCTAAAGAACAAAACTGTCCTCATCCGCACAGACAATATGACGACCATGTATTACATACAGAAACAGGGGGGGACACATTCTCTCCAACTGTCCCGACTTGCACAGCAAATCTGGAGATGGGCAATTCCCCAAAACATCTACCCGTTAGCGCAACACCTTCCAGGCGTTCACAACCAGGTTGCCGATCTCCAAAGTCGCCAGACACAGCAAATCCACGAATGGGAATTACACCCCAAAGTCCTATTCCCATTCTACCAAAAATGGGGCCAACCAGACCTAGATCTGTTCGCCACTCACGAAAAAACAAAAATGCCCACCCTTCGCCGCCAGGTTTCCACACCCACAGTCGAAGGGCAATGCAATATGGATGAACTGGTCAGGCAGATTTGCGTACGCTTTTCCGCCTCTCCCACTCATTCCATTTGTGGTACGCAAGCTGAAACAACAGTCGCTAAAACTGATACTAGTAGCTCCCACTTGGGCACGTCAACCCTGGTTCACCACACTTCTAGAACTATCGCTAGTTCCACATCAAAAATTGCGCCTCTCCCCGGCTCTATTAACCCAGAACCATGGAGAAATCAGACCCCCAGATCCTCAGACACTGAACTTGGCAATCTGGCTCCTGAAGTCTTAGAGTTCGGTTACCTCAACCTCCCACCGGACTGTATGAATATCATAAAAGAGGCTAGAAGACCTACTACTAGGGCGTGTTATGCAGCAAAATGGAAAAGATTTGCCATTTACTGCGCTAACAATGACATACGTCCACTAGATGCTTCCGCCCAAAACATTATTTGCTATTTACTACACTTGCAAAGATGCAATTTAGCGTATTCCTCCATACGGCTACACCTAGCGGCCTTAGCAGCCTACTTGCAAAATAGACAACACCTGTCCCTCTTTAAGGTACCAGCCATCAATGCATTTATGGAGGGTCTTAAAAGGATTATTCCTCCAAGATTACCACCTTCCCCAGTGTGGAATCTCAATATTGTTCTCACAAGGCTCATGGGTCCTCCATTTGAACCTATGCATAAATGCGAACTGCAGTTCCTAACTTGGAAAGTGGCTTTCCTTATCGCAATCACATCCCTACAGAGAGTAAGTGAGATACAAGCCTTAACTCTTGAAGAACCATTCTTACAACTACATCGTAACAAAGTGGTTCTTAGGACAAACCCAAAATTCCTCCCTAAAGTCATTTCCCCTTTCCATCTTAACCAATCAGTCGAGCTACCAGTCTTCTTCCCTAATCCAGACTCAGTAGCTGAGAGAGCCCTTCATACCTTAAAAGAACCTTGCTTTATTACATCGACAGAACCAAACCTTTTCGCAAAACCAAACAGCTGTTTGTTGCTTTCGCTCCACCACATAAAGGCAACCCCATTTCAAAATCAGGGATAGCCAGGTGGATAGTTAAATGTATCCAAATATGTTACCAAAAAGCTAAACGCACTCTTACATTCCCCCTATAGCGCACTCTACGCGTAAAATAGGGGCTTCCATGGCATTCTTGGGGAACATTCCCTTAGAAGATATTTGCAAAGCAGCCACATGGTCTACCACACACACCTTCACTAAACATTACTGTGTTGATGTGCAATCCAAACAACAAGCTTCAGTAGGCCAAGCTGTCCTAAAAACTCTATTCCAAACTGCTGCAACGGATACAGGTGACCACCGCTAGGGGAGACACTGCTATATAGTCTATCCTAAGTGTGTGATCTGCAGCTCATATGCCTCGAACGGAATATGCTACTTACCAGTATGCATCTGTTCTTGGCATGTAGAGCTGCAGAGCCACACACGCCCACCCGCCTCCCCGGGACCTGTATCTGTTCCAGCATTGTCTTAATTAGACACTACACATGGACATCCTTTCTCTTTATTTCTTATACACTCCATCATTTCCCATCATGGCGAAAAACAATCTGAGAATGGAGTGGATGCCCATGCACACTGTTGTCCAGAGAGAGTCACCTATCTCGTGACCAAAGGCTTCTTCGGAAGACAACAACAACCTGCAATCATCCGAGCCCAACACCAGATGGCGATCTTATCCTAACTGTGTGGCCCTGCAGCTCTACATGCCAAGAACAGATGCATACTGGTAAGTAGCATATTCCTTTCTCTACACTAAAAATGTCTGCAGCACGCGCGCTCTGTCTGCTCCCAACTTCCAGCAAACAATGGTTTGATGCGATTAGTCTCTACGCTTAATATGGGCGCCGAAACCCACAAACGCGCGGGGAAACACACAGAAGCAGCACAGCAGCGTTGAATCGGAGGGTTCCTTCTTCAGAACTGGCATTCTGTCATTGCACATTCTCACAATCTCTGTTCTCCTTTTGGTCTCGAGCCTCGCAAGGGTGAGTTCGGGTGCTGGCTATTTGGGAGGGCGATGAGAATGAGGGGGTATTTCGTATATTTGCAAGACAGGTGGCTGGTCACACATACTCTTCCCCTCCCCCCCCTTGTTTAACAGCATCACAGCCATGTGTGTGCTCAGCACTTCTGCCCTGCAACACTGCTCCCTGCCCTGTCTGTGTTCAGCGCCACTGACACGTGCACATTTGCATTTGTACGTGCAAGCAGCAGTGCCTTCTGTCCAGTGTGTACAGAGAAGCATACCCATCCCATGCCCACGAGTGCTAAGAAGCACTGCTCTGTCTGTCATCAGCACCACTGTATGTGCAAGCACGGCTGCCCCGACATGTATGTTCTCATTATTAACGCCCTTTGTGTGTGCTCAGCAGCACTGCCTAGGGTCTTGTGTGTGCTTGACACCACAGTTCTTTGCGTGCTCTTTGACAGTGCCCTGTGCCGTGTGTGTGTGTGTGTGTGTGTGTGTGTGTGTGTTCAGCAGCACTGCCCGTGCATGCTCAGCAGGACTTCCTTCATGCCTCGTGTGCTCACCACCACCGCCCTCTCTGTGCTCAGCAGCACTGCTCCATGCCTTGTGTGTGCGCTGTAGCCTTGCATCTGTGTCCCATGTGTGCTCAAAGAGCAATTGATGGACAGAATGCAGAACAATGTCATACATTCACCCCAGTATAGAGATCTGGGCCTAAATCCATCGTTTTTTTGCTCACCATGCCATTCCAGTTTGCTCAGCAGCACCGTCCGTTTCTGTGTGCTCAGCAGCACTGTCCTGTGTGTTTTCAGCAGCACTGCCCTGTGTGTTTTCAGCAGCTCTGCCCTGTGTGTTTTCAGCAGCTCTGCCCTGTGTGTTTTCAGCAGCTCTGCCCTGTGTGTTTTCAGCAGCTCTGCCCTGTGTGTTTTCAGCAGCTCTGCCCTGTGTGTTTTCAGCTGCACTGCCCTGTGTTTTCAGCAGGACTGCCCTTTATGTTTTCAGCAGCACTGCCCTTTATGTTTTCAGCAGCACAGTCCCATGTTTGCTCAGCAGCACTTCCCGTTTGTGTGTGCTCAGCAATATTGCCCCGTGCCCTGTGTTCTCATCAGTACTGTCCTGTGTGTGCTCAGCAGCACCGCCCGTTTCTCTGTGTGCTCAGCAGCACTGCACTGTGTGTTTTCAGCAGCACTGCCCTGTGTTTTTTCAGCAGCACTGTCCTGTATGTGCACAGCAGCGCTGCGTGTGTGCTCAGTACCACAATAGCCATGTGCATGCTTAGCAGTACTGCCACATGCCTTGTGTGTTCTCAGCAGCAGTGTCTTGTGTGCCCTCAGCACCACTATCCTGTACCTCACATGTGCTTAGGGAAATTGCCTCACGCACAGCATGTGTGTTTGCAAGGTTTGTATTACATGTTGTAGTTGCACCATTCATGCTGTACCGCATGGGTGCGGGGCTAAACCAGCAGCGACGTCTTTGTGTGCAGCCTGTCTTCGGGCTTTATGATCAGTTCTCCGGCATGCCTTAAAGTTGAAACCATAGCTTGGTGAGGCGGTTAGTGGCACTTCGGAGCCAGGTAATGAAATAACTCTGAAGTCAATACACGAGAAATAGTTTTAAAAAGTGGCTTCGTTATTACTCGTATTGAATGAATATTATGGTGCGGACATTAGACCGGATACAACAAGCCATATTCCACCAATGCGATCTCAAGCCAATCACAAATGTCTCACAGCGGCTTCTTTCTAGCTCATGGTCTTGTGTTTTGTTGATGCTGCTACACCCAGAATAATGTGCTGCATGGCTAAACACTTATAAGGTTCCAAAGCAAGATCTATTATTATGAACCCCAATGTACCCCGCTATAGGCCTAGGTAGTTATGACCTTTTCCTGCATCTGTCCTATCATTGCTGTACATAACGGGTCTGGCACTTTCCTTTTACCTAGTTGGGTGCAACATGACTGTTGTGTGGTTTTTTTCCAAAAACTAGTCTCATGTATTATGCATGAGGATTCTCTGTATCACAGCAGTATTACCATCTTCTGCATAATAACTCTGTATAAGGGTAACCTCTATCGTCGTCCTTTCCCGTCATGCCAATAGTACACTTCTAGGTAGAACCCTTGAGGGTGCCTTTCGGGTATATAAGCACTACATCTTCGCTGGGCAAACCAGAGGAGAAAAAGACTTCCATGCTGACACACTGACGCAAGACGCTGAGGTTCCTGATTCAGACACTCCAGCATGCAGTGGTCTGACATCCCTCACGGGGTGTCCATCTCGAGACCAAGACAGGGTCCTTCACTCTCCCACATCAGGTAATGGGGTTGGCTATATCCTAAGGGGATTCTTGACTCTACACCTACATACATGCTAGGTACACTTAGGTATATCTAGTTACCGTTACATCATAGGGGTATGTATTATTATTGTCATGTATCTATATGCCTGCATATATCCATTGGTTTATCACAATGGTAGAATTCTACCTCTTCTTTACTCTGTTGGTGCTAATAACGTATGTATCTGTTTCTGGCTTATGGTTGTCGCAGCACACGTATTTTATACTAGAATTATGATGGTTCAATAAATTCTTATTGAAAACGTCCCCCTCGTTCATTCTGTATATCTCTCTGAGACAAAATAAGCACGAGTGACTGAGCGAAAAGTACTGTACTGTTTCCACGATCTCTGAGGGGTTAGGGTTGTCCTGTTCGATTCTTTCCAAGGAGCTATTCGCTCCTTGATGAGAGGGGCTCAAAGTGGTACTGTGAGCTAGCTGGACTAACACACTAACATATCCTTTGGGGGTGTCTGGAACCAGTCTGTACACCAATCCCTCCGTTTATGTTGTCTAAACGTGCAGATCCTATATAGATTTGTAGGAACTTCACGACACTATTGGCTATGCCTGTGCTGGTTTCACTCGCTATTGGTCTGATTATTGTTGTGGATCTCGTAATGTTCTTATCAGCTATTTTGTTATAATTATCATGCCATGGGATCTGGATAAGGTTATTTGCATACTAGTTCATATTATTTAACTTTTTTATCTTTTAAGATCTATAATAAAAATGTAATGTTTGCTCTGTCTACTCTAGAGAAAAGGGACACCTTTTTGCTAATTTTAATGGTATGAGGTTTAGTTGCAACTTGATGTGAGGATATTTAAGTGAAAACAAGGAGATTCTAAGAAAGGCAATTTTGATAGTCAAATACAGGGATATTTACATGTGGTCAAAAAGGTGCCATGCAGCATTCTCAAGGATCACAATTCCGACCAAGAGGGGCATGGGTATGCGAATTTCCAAAGTTTGTAGAAACTTCGGTCTGATTCATTGTTAGAGCAGTTACAATGCAATAAAAAAAGAAACATATCAGCACCAAGAGGAACAGTTGGTTATTAAGCACTTTTCAAGTGCACCTGGTCTTCAGGTCTTAAATTTTACCTTGTGTCCAAACATAGAATCAGTAAGAAGGAGTAGAATTATTTACCATGATGAGACAGAAATATATGCAAGGGAATGCAACATATAACAAGAATAAAGAAAGGAAACCCGAACAATAGGCAACTACGTATATTAGACACTGCCGAATATAAATACAAATAGAATTACTGTAATATATTGTGTCAGACAGTGGTCACTCGGAGAGCAGGTTGGTTTTCGGTACCCAAGGAAAAAACCCTCGTTTAAAGTCACAGTTGATCGGAGAGGGGTCTAAAATCAAGTTGTTTTAATAAACAGATGTCATTGTTATAAGACTGAATACAATTCAAGAAAAGTACAATCAGAAAAAACAATTCTAGGTCCATGTTCAAATTAAATCACTGGAGGCAGCCGGGTTATAATTTTACCTGAAATGACGGCAGTCCACAAAAAGGTGAGATAGCTGTGCCCATCTAGACCAATAACTTGAGCAAGCTGATCTCTTCTTGTTTAGACCAGGTGCCCCATTCCAACAAGCATGGCATAGCCAATAGGTCTCGCCTTTTGGACCTTATAAGTGTTTAGCTATGCAGCACATTATGCTGTGCCGCCAGGGATTGAGGAGCTATACTATTATTATACAGTGGGTCATGCAGTCTGATTCAAGAATACATGCTTGCCTCCAAAAACATTTTTGGACAAATTCCAAGACTTTTTAATGCACTGACAGAAAGAAAAGTGCCTCGCTGCAAGTCAGCAGCACTATAACTTTCTGTGTGCGACTGCATCATTAGAGTATTGAACAGCCTGAAGAATTAGCTTTGTGGCTAGTTATGCTTAACACAATAACATGACAGATTTAACACACCTCCCGCTGTAAATTATGTACTGAATTTACAAAACAAAATTTTATTTCAAATCTGAATTTACAAAAGCCAAATTGTTTGAGCAGTGATTGAATCTTGCTATATGTGAGTTCAGGCTGTCTCCGAAGCTCAAGACCAGTAGTGATCTGTTTATGGATAACTTTTCAGTAAGCAATTTAATCTTTTGAACTTTGTTTCAGAGGCCCAAAGTCAGCTGAAATTTCAATTTTATATTACATAACTGGCACGAAGCTAGAGCAGCCTCGTGTGGTACCCTGAAGTTAACCCTGGGGCAGGAATTGCAAACTACTATTTCAAGTCATAATCTGTGGAAAAGAGTCTGAATGTTACTTCTGAGCTTAGTACAGCTGTGGGATGAAATGCTCTCCTAGTCTTTATTTAAGGCAGCAATTAAAAATTAATGAAAAAGAGACACGTTAGTGATAGATTCCTTACCTTAGAATAATCCCCAGGCGTCAGACTGGATCCGGAAAGTTTTCTGCTTAGCAGTACCCCTGCGCGCCAGTAGGTGGCGTTGTGCGGTCCGCGTCCGTCAGTGACATCGTACGCGCCGAAATGACATCACGGAGACTACGCGGACGTCAGTTCTTTCTTTTTCCGTGCAGACCACTTTTTTGAGACTTTTTGTCTCCTTCTCTTGTCTCCTGGTGCACGTAGTCTTGTGGGTCATGCCACTGTAATATGTCGGTGGCGGACCCCCATGTTATCTGCCTCTACTGCCTGGAGAACGACCACGACTCTCGGGACTGCCGTGCCATGGCCTCGAAGGCATTACGGGAGCGGCGCCAGAAGTTGCTGGAGGTCCAGCACTCCTCTCACCGCCGCTCCGGGTCTAGGGGCCGTTCGCGGGACCAGAGCCGTCGCTCCTCGGACTCTAAGTCTTCACTTTCAGCTTCCGCGAAGCAACGCCATAAGAAGAAGTCGAAGAAGCGTGTTCGCTCTCGGACGTCTCCCAGTCGCTCCCTGGAGGCGGACGAGGGGGACAGGGGCTCTACCCCTGCAGCTCCTCTGGAGCCTGGGAGTCACGCGGCCTACCCGCTATACCCAGGTCCGTCGGTGACTCCCGAACAGAGGCAAGAGTTTCTTGGTGCCTTGGACCGCCTGTTAGGCCTCGGGCTCCCGCCGGTGCGCCTGCGGGCCCCGCGGTCCCGTGTCCAGATCCTGTTGACCCGGCAGCACTGCTGGCTCTGGCCCTGGCGCTGCCCTTGGCTCCGGCCCCAGCGCCACCCCTGTCTCCGCCACAGGCGCCGCACTGGGTGCCGTTTATCCCACCCCTGCCGCGGTTCTCGGATTATTTCGTTCCGACCTGGGATCCTCATTGGGATCTGGTTCCGGGTTGGCCCCAGCCAGCGCCGCTCCCGGCGCCGCTGGCCCCCTCTCCGGCTCCGGGCCTACCGCCGCGGCCGGCTCCTTCTAGCCCGGAACCGGATGAGGACTGGGACTGCTCCGAAGACCCCCTGGCGCGGCAGTGTGACTCCGAGCAGTATTGGGTGGATGACCTTCAAGATGCGGGTGAACTTGATGTGTCTTCTGACCCGGAGTTTGCCTCGCCTCCGCCTACTATGGAGGAGGGCGCTTCCTACACTATGGTGCTGCGTCGAGCTGCGGAGGCTCTCCATCTCGACCTCCCTATGGTGGCCCTTAAGAACAACCTCCTTACGGAGGTGCTCCAGAAGGTGTCTACGTTGTCGGAGCCGCTGCTCCCTTCAATGAGGCCCTTACCGAAGTCCTTTTGGGTACTTGGTTGCGGCCGGTCTCGGGGGCGCCGGTGGATAAGAACGTCGCTAGGCGTCATCGCCCGGCGCCTGGTGATCCCGCCTTCTTGACCACTCACCCCACGCCTAAGAGCCTGGTCATTCCAGGGATGTGGAATTTTCCAAATAATCTAGTTCTCCAAGGGACAAAATGCCACTGAGATCTACATGTCCTGTAAAATCCACTTGTCCCACCTACCCCTGTTCCACATCAAACCTAAGGGCTCCGGCTGACAGAGAAACATTTACAACAGCGTTGGAAGGAGATAGGAACTGATAAAGCTGAAATATGCCAGGGGCTCACTTCACATCTGGCAACACTGGTACTAAAGAAAACTCCTTGAGTGTGTATGTGCACCTTGTGAAAGAGAAAAATGCACTGCAGCTACTCAAAGTGACTTTAACCAGAGGATTATAAGTAATGATGCTGACCCACTTCCCCATTGCTGTATGCTGTAGTGGGTGGAAGCAAAATGGGAATGACACTACAACAGACCAATGGGTGAATAGGTGTCGGAAAGCCCCATTAAGTAATATTATACATATTATTTTAGTAAAATCAAAAGGTCTTGGCTAAAGCCAGACCTAAAAGTGATGACGCAATCGCATGTCACACCACTTACACATGCATGCTTGATGATCATTTATATTATTAGTACATTGAGGTAGCTACTGTGTTCTATGGAAAACAATGTTCACTTTTCGAAATAAATATATTTTTCACCCACATTCAGATCTGGGTCTGAAGTCCTGCCATGGCGTTTTGGGTCTGAGCAAACAATGAGAATGGTGCAATTTACGCATTGTGCCTCTGTTCCAGACTGACAGGACCCTCCTCAAGACATAATCATCCTAGTGAGTCCCGCAAATGTAATGCCACCTTTGCACCTCCCTCTAGGGTACCTAAGTTCTTACCCATTATCCAGTAATGCCAGTGTCCTTTTACAATTTTTTGCAAGCCTGGCAGTTCAAGAATGATAAATTGCAGTGCTGACGCTGAGGCGCTGCCGCAGCTTAAAAAAATGTGCACAATGGGCCAAATTAAGCTTGAAAAATAGAGGCACTGGCCAATTGAGTATTTTCTCGCACAAATGGGAAAAATATCTCCCATTTGTGAGGGAAATTGCCCAATCTGGCTTCTCTGTCACACATCTGGTGTGAAAGGGAGTTTTGAATCTGCTCTTCCCACCAATGGAAAGGTGCGCAGTAGGCACTGCTCCAATAGCAGCGATGAGGTCGATGGGAGCCCGCGCTTCCTACAGCCACAAGGGTGTATCTCAGTACACACGGTCCGTCGCAGCAGTTCTATTCTATTCAGAGCGATCTGCTCGAAAAAATAACATTTTGAACACTCTAGCAATGATTTAAAAAAATATTTTAATCACTGTTAAGAAGATTACTTACAAGAGGCGTGATTTACAGAGACACTCACACTGTCCACGATTCTCAGAAGCTCCACAGAAACAAAGGCCCCGAAAATGGACATTACCAGATATTAAAGGATTTAAAAAATGAAAGCATGCCAACCCTCTTAAAAGACCATGCACAGGATGGGAAAGTTAAAACCTCTCCCCTTCCAGTAACATCTGATAGCGACTTTGACACTTCACAAATAAGTGCTTTCCCACCTCATTGAGAACACCCCTCACTCAGCTGCATCCGCCGTGCGGTAACCACGCCGCCAATACATCACGGCAACCATCACATCGGCATTTTTCACTCCGTGCGCCGTTGCAACGTGAGTGCGTTGCGGCTCATTGGCGAGTATGATAGATCGCAAACGTTAACATAGGACGTCGTAACATCGGACGTCATAACATCGCGTCCCTGCCCCCCTGCGCCCCCTCCCCTTAACCCTGACGGCAATTCTTTTATTTCTATTCCCCTTTCTTTCCATTTTTTTTTGGCTGTGTATTTATTCCCACAAAATACGTACATTTCAAACCATACGTAATGTACTAATTTACCGTCACCCTTGGCTGTGTATTTATTCCCACAAAATACGTACATTTTAAACCATACGTAATGTACTAATTTACCGTCACCCTTGTAAAAACGTATGGGTGGGATATAAAAGGTGTCAGCCAGCGTGCCTCCTGCCATTTCCCCCTCACTTTTGCAGCTGGCCAGACGTGAGCCCTACGTTCCTTGCGAATCGGTAAGTTGTATCGAAAAAGAAACAGCAAAGTTGGGAGCTTCCTTTAATAATAAGAATCGTTTTTTCGCCAAATGTACCCTCTTTGCAACATTAATCAATTGTGTAATGTATATTTGTCGGTGTGTTTACGCAGTTCTGGGCTGAAAGTTAATAGCTCACTATTCTATATTAGGACTTTAAGTTATAAATTGCAAGTCACCAACGGATGTCTCTCTTGAAAGCATTAATCTGCAGATCTGTTTCCATCCTATGCACTCTGTAATCGACTTCGTACATGTTCTTTGCAGCAGGCATATTAACCCTCTGCACTAACTTCACCGAGGTCACAACCTCAACTATACAAAACACGGATCTCTTTCCAGGATGGTAATTCATCACACAAGTTTCCTACACATTTCTGTGAGGCCCTGGTAATTGCCGGCGGAAAGAAATGCTGCAGCAGGTGCTTCGAAAGCTTTTAGTGCTGGCTGCGCCCTGACATGTGCGACAATGTTTTTTTGCCCATAAGCCAAAGGAGTGAAAGTGTAGGAGTCACATGTCACCCATACTGGTAGGCAGTAGTTTAAGATTGCTTGGTGTGGAGAAGCACAAACGCAGAGTCGAAAAAGAAACCGCAAAGTTGGGAGCTTCTTTTAATAATAAGAATAGTTTTTCCGCCAAATGTACCCTCTTTGCAACATTAATCAATTTTGTAATGTATATTTGTCGGTGTGTTTATGCAGTTCTGCGCTGAAAGTTAATAGTTCACTATTCTATATTAGGACTTTAAGTTGTAAATTGTAAGTCATCAACGGATGTCTCTTTTGAAAGCATTAATCTGCAGATCTGTTTCCATCTGCGGTATGAAGGCTCCGGACCCGCGATGTTAAACCCGTGTTGCGATGGCAGCGCGTGAATCTGAATTCGTTGTAATGGGTGTTTCCCCCATGAAGCGGTGGTAGCGCAGCGCTCCTGCTTGCGATACGCTTTTTTGACGTCCTCATCTGAGGCGCCGAGGCGGGCGAGGCCTAGGCTTTTGTACTAATTAATCTACCCACGCACGGTTGCTAAAAATATAAATAAAAGAAAATCGCAGCACCTCCGTCACAATATCACACAATTCAAGCGGGCAAAGCTGCTTATTTTACCTGAATGCTTATTGCAAGCCTCGTGGCGGCCACGGACTACTGCTTGCAGAGGCTGAGTGACGTTTCACTCCCCCAGCCAATCACTGGCTAGAGCCCAGTCATGGGCTGCTAGCCAATCAGATGCCGCCAAAGGCTCTCTGCAAGCTTCGGATTGGCTGTGAGCCCCAGAGTGCCCACAGCCTGTTGTTTTAACGTGATTAATGTCTACATGTCCGTCGGACATAAATAGACAATAAATCTTCTTGCCCGTCAATATAAACA
Source organism: Triturus cristatus (assembly GCF_964204655.1). Lineage (NCBI taxonomy): Eukaryota > Metazoa > Chordata > Amphibia > Caudata > Salamandridae > Triturus > Triturus cristatus. The sequence continues at coordinate 899,318,268 of NC_140588.1, forward strand.
ACATGGTTCGGGCGTCGGGCGATATGATTCCCCCACCCCTGTCATTCAGGCCTCGACATTGCAGAGTGCCTTTCCCTCGGGTCTGCCGGATAAGGACTCTTAAGAGGCTGGACCAATATGACAAGAGGTTGTTCTCCTCAGCCAGTTCGGGGTTGAGGTCGGTTAATACCGCCTGCTTATTGGGCCGTTACTCCCACGCAGTGTGGGATTCGGTGGCGGAGGTTCTGCCTCAGTGCTCTGAGGAGGTCCAGGCTGTCCTTTCCCAAGCGATTGGGGAGGGCATGGATGCGGCGAAGTTTGCCATCAGGTGTGGTTTGGACACTGCTGATTTGTTGGGCAGGGTGATTTCCACGACGGTGGCGAGTTCTCACCCGATGTCCAGAGCTCGCTCATGGACATGCCCTTCGATGGCTTCCGTCTCTTTGGTGATAAGGCTGACAATGCCTTGGAGCGCTTTAAAGACTCTCGTGGCATGGTCATATCTTTGGGTCTTTCCTCAAAAAACCTTGCCACAACAGGGTTTCTTTCCTTTTGTGGTCAGGGCAGGGATACCCATGCACGCTGTTCCAGCAAGCCTGTGCAGAACCAGACTCAGCGAAGCCGCGGACGTGGGTTCCACAGGGGCGGGTCTGGCAACCTGCGTGTGGGTCAGTCCACTTCCACCCCCGCTGCTTCTGCCTCGAAACCTTCCTAATCCGAGCTTCAGGGGGCACCCCATGCCAGTGGGTGGCAAGGTTCACCTCCACCTCCACCACTGGCGCGAGATCACGTCGGAAAGTGGGTGCTGCAGATAATCTGCCAAGGTTACTCACTCCCCTTTCTGTCCTCCCCTCCAGCCATGCCACCTCTGTACCACAGCATGTCGGGGGATCATTTGGCCCTTCTCCGTCAGGAAGTCTCGGTCCTCCTGGCCAAGGTGGCCATCGAGCGTGTTCCTGGGCCAGAAGTAGGATGTGGTTGTTATTCCGACTACTTTCTGGTCCCCAAGAAGGACAAGGGGGTCTTGCGCCCCATCTTGGACCTCCGGGACGTCAATCGCTTCCTCCGGAAGGAGAAGTTCAAGATGCTCACTCTGGCTTAGGTCCTGGCAGCCCGGGCCTTGGAGACTCGATGGTAGCGTTGGACTTGCAGGACGCTTATTTTCACATCCCTGTCCTTCCGGCCCACCGGTGTTACCTGCAGTTCATGGTGGGCCAGGAGCATTTTCAGTTTGCCGTGCTCCCCTTCAGCCTTACCAGCGCCCCTCGGGTGTTCACGAATGTGATGGCGGTGGTCGCAGCTCATCTGCGCAGGTCCGAGGTGTCAGTCTTCCCCTACCTCAACGACTGGCTGTTGAGGGCGGGCTCGCCTCCGGCTGTCGTCTCCCACCTCCAGACTACGGCCGACCTCCTGCATTTGCTGAGGTTCTCCATCAATGTGCCGAAGTCGCACCTGAGCCCCTTTCAGAAGCTCCCTTTCATCGGGGCGGTTCTGGATTTGACGTTGTTTCAGGTTTATCCTCCCGAGCAGCGAGTCCGGCAATGATTCCGATCTTTCAGCCTCTATCCTGGGTTTCGGTCAGGATGACTCTCCGGCTGCTGGGCCAAATGGCCTCCTGCATCCTGCTGGTGACGCATGCCCGATGCATATGCGGGCTCTGCAGTGGGACTTGAAGTTCCAGTGGGCACAGCATCAGGGCGACCTGTCCGGTCACGTCCAAATCTCAGAGGGCGCTGCACGGCAGTTGCAATGGTGGCTCACGGACCGCGATTGGGTCAGTGGCAGATACCTCTCCCTACCCCAACCGGAGCACGTAGTAGTGACGGATGCGTCCCTCCTGGGACAGGGTGGCCACATGGGAGAGGCGGAGATCAGAGGCCTCTGGTCTCCGGAGGAGTCCCGGCTCCATATCAACCTCCTGGCGCTGCGAGCGTTTCGACTTGCACTGAAGGCATACCTTCCCTCTGTCCGGGGAAGTGTAGTGCAGGTGTTCACAGACAACACCACCGCCATGTGGTACTGCAAAAAACAGGGCGGGGTGGGGTCGTGGACCCTTTGTCAGGAGGCTCTGGACATGGCTGGAACATCAGGGCATCACCCTGGTGGTTCAACATCTGGCGGGCTCTCTGAACGCCAGAGCAGACGAACTCAGCCGCCGGTACATGATGGATCACGAATGGCGTCTGAACTCGGGCGTGGCGCAAGGCCTCTTTCGGCAGTGGGGAGAGCCTTGGTTAGATCTATTCGCCACCGAAGAGAACGCGCAATGTCAGCAGTTCTGCGCGTTGGAGTTTCCAAGGCAGCACTCGCTCGGAGACGCTTTTCGTCGCGAGTGGAGTTGCGGTCTGTTGTACGCCTTTTCGCCTATACCACTTCTGCCCAGAGTGTTGAAGAAGATCAGGCGCGACCGGGCCCAAGTCATCCTGGTGGCTCTGGATTGGGCACGAAGATACTGGTATCCCGAGCTACTCAGTCTATCGATCGATCCCCCGATCCACCTGCCTCTTCAGTAGGACCTTCTGTCGCAGCAGCAGTGGACGGTCCTCCACCCAATCTTGTCCAGCCTCCACCTCCATGCGTGGAGATTGAGCGGCGACAGTTGATGCCATTTGACTTGCCTCCTGAAGTCTGTAATGTTATTCTGGCAGCCAGGCGTCCCTCCACAAAATTGGTATACGCCTGCAGGTGGAACAAATTTGTGGCATGGTGCACAGCAAATGCTGTGGATCCCCTTTCCGCCCCTCTTTCTGAGGTTCTCCTCTTTCTTCTTTCCCTGGCCCAGCAAGGCTCTGCTCTGGGTACCCTTAAGGGATATCTTTCAGCTATTTCTTCTTTCTTACGGATTCCTGATCAGCCTTCTCTTTTCAAATCCCCTGTTGTTTCTCGATTCTTTAAGGGCATTACTCACATGTTTCCTCCTGTCCCTTTCATAATGCCTCAGTGGGATTTGAATCTAGTATTGACCTATCTGATGTGCGCTCCCTTTGAGCCACTTCATAACTGTCCCCTCCGTCTTCTGACTCTTAAGACTGCTTTCCTGCTTGCCATCACCTCTGCTAGAAGGGTGAATGAGCTCCAGGCTCTCTCTTCTAAGCCTCCTTTCCTTTCCGTCCATCCGGACAAAGTTGTTCTCAGGACTCGTCCTCCCTTTCTCCCTAAGGTGGTAACTGCCTTTCACATCGGACAGTCTGATACACTGCCCACCTTCTTTCCGCCTCCGCCTCCGCATCCCTCGAAAGAGGAAGAGAGGCTCCACCGTCTGGACCCAAAACGGGCGCTGTCCTTCTATCTGGACCCCACCAAACTGTTCCGGGTGGATGGCCAACTCTTTGTTGGCTACGTGGGCGCTAAGAAGGGGCGGGCGGTGCACAAGCGAACCATCTCTCGGTGGGTCGTTTTGTGTATCAAGGCCTGTTATTCCTTAGCTAAAAAGGAACCACCTGTAGGACTGAGGGCCCATTCCACTCGGGTCACAGCGGCGACCACTGCTCTGGGCTGGGGAGTCCCCTTGCAGGACATTTGTCAGGCAGCAACGTGGGCCTCGCTGCACACGTTTGCCAAACACTATTGCCTGGACAGCCAAGTCCGGAGGGACGGCATCTTTGACCGTTCTATTCTCCAGGACTTTCTGGTGTGATCTTGGTTCGCAGACCCACTGCCGGGGTTGGTATTGCTGGGGTATCTATTCTAGGGTGAGGAATCTAACTAACGTGTTTCTTTCAGATGAACAAGTTACTTACCTTCGGTAACGATATATCTGTAAGAAACATTAGTTAGTTAGATTCCTCACCGCCCCACCCATCCTCCCCGTTCTGCGAACCGATATCTAGGGTTGAGGTCATCCCTTTCAGGGCCCTAGAATTTTTGGCACCAGTGTCGGTCTCTTGCATGGCTCTGCGTTCCTGGCGCGGAAAGCTATGTACAAGAACTGACGTCAGCGCGCGAGGGCGGCGTCCAAGTACTCCGACGTCATCCCGGCGATCACGAAGCCGACGACGGACGCGGAGCCGCAGATGACGCCTAGCGACGGGCAAGGGTATTGCTGACGAAAAATCTTTCCGGATCCAGCCTGACGCCTGGGGATATTTTAAGGTGAGGAATCTAACTAACTAATGTTTCTTACAGATGTATTGTTACCGAAGGTAAGTAACTTGTTCAACGGATTTACAAGCAATACATAGAAAAAATACAGCGTCAAGCGTTTCGGCGTGTTTTCGCGCTGTGCAGCCGAAACCTATTTAGAAGCAACACATATGTAAAATACAGCAGGAAATGTTACGATGTGTTTAAGTCCTGTGCAGCCGAAACCTGTTTGCAAGTCTCACATATATAAAATACAGCCAATTTATAAAATATACAATAAACAAAACAAAATGAAGGCTGCCTACGAGACGAGTAGAAATCAACCAAAAAAGTTGTTTGCATAAACAAACTGACAGAGCACAGTGAAAGGATACAAGTAATAAGCCCCAGCCCCATGGGAGGGAGCAAGACACCATAAGGAGGGAAAGTGACACATTATCCACATAGAAGCAAGGGAAGCACAAATAAACAAATGAAAAGGGATGGGCGGGCTGTAAGCCCACAGAGTTGATACAGCATGTCTCGAAGAGACCAGGCATATGCTGCCTAGGCAAGACCTAAAAATAGGGCTAGTAAAATATGTTTTTGGGCACTATATAAGTGTGGAGTGTGGTCCCTAATACAGAATAAAGCACTACTCACTCATTCCTATTGGGATCAGGCGATTTTTTGATTTAACAGGGATTGCTTTACCTATTGAATGGTGGGGATGTGCTTAACGATTTTAAGGTGTATGTGCGCAAATGGAATACAAACATTCTTCTGTAAATAAATGTAGGTCTGGAAATATATTGATTTGAATGAGAAAGCATATTCAGCACGATTGTGTGAACATTTGTATGTATCGTATTATATGGATTATATGATCTGGCTGTTTCAAGCAAGTTTAGAGAGCTGCATAAAGTCCTGCATGTTGGGTCAACACAAATTTGAGATGAGGGTTGGTAAGAGAATGAACTCTCCTGCAGCTACCATCAGGACTGAGCCTACTTAAAGTATTTTAAGGAAATAATAATAGTAATATTGCTTGCTTGGTGAGTTAAGAAATGCATCTACCCTTTGTATAACACCAGATGGTGTTTGGTTCTGTTTGATGCTGTTCAGCCTGGTGTCTCAAACACACAAAAGGTGATGTTAGGATGCTTACAATAAGTCTAACCACTGGCAGTCCCTCAGGATAACATTACAACCCATCATTCTTTTGCCCACCATGACACTTCAGTTTGGATCCAGCCATATGCAAATGAGTCTTGACCCTGCTCCAATAAGAAGTCCATCGAACTGCCAGGCCAGGTAGTCCCTGAACTGGAACAGGAACTGGTGAGGGGGCAAATGAGGAGGAGTGGAGGGATTATGCTTCTCTGTTGAGGTCTATTCCCAGAGGGTGTTTTATGTCCAGTAGATGGCCTTGGAAAAGGTAATAGGCCTCTTGAGTAAGAGAAGTCATGCCACAGCCTGAAAAATATTGAAAGAGTTCCGTAAATAATACTTAAAGGCTGACTAAACGTTCAGCAAAATGGTTTAGTCACTAGCACTACATAAATTAGTTTATAATAATTATCATGATTGTTAGTATTATTGTTTGTATTTCGAAATGCCTAATGGTGTAAACTCAATCTAGGAAACTGTCCAGGGTGGTTGTGAAGAGCTGACCGCATACAGATATGAATGACTTGTCATGTGAGAGTCAAGGAGTCACATTCTTACTTTACATGCTCAGTCTAAAGCAAGGTTATAAAGTGAAGATCGGAGCCTGACATGAAGCTTGCCCTTGAGAGCGAGCATGTAGGCGTGGGTGAAAATGGGATAAAATCAAGAAGGAATGGTTAACCTACTCAAAGCCCTGCGCGTAAAAGTTAAATTCTGCTATAGCGCTATGAGACTGGCTGGTGGACCTATCTGGAGCTGTAGTCTGATCACTAGATGCCCAGATGCAGTTTTAGTGATATGTGCAGGATAGGTCATCTGTGGGGTATGTGAGCTTGAGTAACCTTCTGTCCTGATTTGGTTCTGGGGTTTAGGCATTATCTTAAAGTTCGACTCTATGTTTGGTACATGAGGATGGAGGTGTGTGGTCATGTGTGTAGCTGCATAGCACAATGATACCCACTTATCTTGCGCCTATGCAGTAAAAGATTCATCATCGAGAAGTAGATGCATTGCAAATACTCCAGCTGCTGCCCTCCCCTTGCATTGTCATCACATTGTTTAATTTGTGAAATTAAATTTGGCAGTATCCACTTCAACAAAGCGCTCTAGTCCCCAGTGACTGGGGGGAGCATCAATAATGAATGGTGCGAAATGGAGGTTTACTATTGCTTTGAATTCTCCTAAAATTGATACACTCCTGCATGGATGGGTCACCTTAGGTGGTTCTTGAGCCAACGGTCTGTTTTTGTGATGACTGATAAATATTAAATGGTTAAACTGAGGAAAGCAAGAGGGTGCTTAAAGATGACAGGGAAAGACTTAATGGCTCTCATTGTCTGCACCATAATTTGATTGTTTTGCCAAGTTTTATAACCCCAAGTCTTAAACCTGGGACATAAAAGGAAGTGGGATGGCCAGATGTATTTTTCAATTCTTAGCATTGTTTGTTGAAGCAAATATTGCCTTATAGCCCGTGGCCGAGAGCTATACCAGTTGTTAAAGGGCCTGAACTGTGGCTGTAGAATGAGGGAGAGGGCCTTTAACAACTGGTACAGCCCGAGGTACAAGCGCTATAAGGCAATTAGAACATTCCACCCACTGAGGGTAGAATGTTCTAAATTAAAAAGGGAGAAACAGAAAGACAAACATAGGAATGCTGGAGCAGAAGGCTTATACCAGCCGTTATAAGCAAAGAGCAACTCCATTGTCTTCAATGGAGCTCTCAACATTCAAATTTTCTATTTAGTATTACACCATCTTACTTCATTAACTTTTTTGTTGTATTTTTTCTGTTAAAATATGCCAACACTTAATTTACTTGATTTAGTGCTTAATTTACTTTTGGATCTAATTTGGACTGTGAGGCAAGATGTGTGGAATTTCTAGCTTTGCAAGTGGTTGACCTGCTGCGGTCATGCTACAGGAATGGAGTATTCCTCTGTGAGGAAAGTATTGTATTATATGGTGTGGTTGTGCAACCTCACCATGGAATACACTTATGTGATCATCTTGGGTCCATTCAGGCTCGTTTGTTCAACCTTGGCTCAACCCTGGGTTGTGGTTGCTTTGAGCTGCCGCACTTAAACAAAGGAGCAAGTGTAAACCATTTAGAAGTACAAAAACAAATAAAGGCATGCAACACAAAAGAAATACCGATAACAACTTTTTTTTTAAATCTGATTTTTATGATTTTATACACACGAAAACAAAGAACATCCACTGGAGGATTCGTAGATATACATTTTTAAGTAAATCGTAAATCACAGTTTTTCACTCAAAAACGTGAACAAACACTGGTAACAACAAAGTTTGGAAACTTTGTAAAATATTTAGAGTTATGTTCAGCTATTCCGGCCCTCTTTGAGCAACCAATTCCGGCAGGGGGGCCATTGAGAAGTAGTACGACAGTAACCCTGTCACCAAGGCAGTCTTAAGTCCAGTTCCAGCCTCTGTGGGCAAACAGTCATAGACTTTATTGGAGAGCTCTTGATTCGAGCAATAAAGGATGACGAAGATACTTTAGAAAGCTGAGGCTGCTATATTGTCTACGGGGGTCTTCTTTGGGCTACTGTTCAATCCACGGTCCAGGTGGAGCGACTTTGGCCACATGGGTCAATGTCCCTCGCGTTCCTTTTTTGACCAGCAAAAGTTCTGTTGCCACTTGACTATTGGTCTCTAGTCACATTGACACCAGGGTTTCACTTTGGTGAAGGCAAGTGTCCATCTTGAGTGACCGAACTGCACTCCGAAGACTCTCCTAGGTCCGGCAGACTTGGGTGCAGGTGTTGAGGAGCAGGACTTGGTCATCTGGGCTGCACGTTGGCAGTCAGTAGTGATCAAGCAATTGTGGCTATTGACTGGCCAAAACGGGCTTCTTCAGCTTTGGTGGCCCTGATGCTGTAACAGGAAGTCAGCCAACTGCCCCATGGAGTTCATCTCTTCTGTCTGGGTCCCAGGAGTGACTTGCCCACGAGATAGGCTCCACAGACACAGTCCTCTCTGTGCTGGTCCAAGGACCAGTAGATGCAGCCCAGCAGTTGGTGCACCATCTCTTGCCAGGTCCAGGGAACAGCAGGGCAGCCCTTCAGTCTAGATGTGATCTGAGGTCTTTGTGCCAGGGGTGCCATATTTATGCCCAGAAAGTGTCCTTGGGGGGGGGGGGGGGGGTGCAACAGTTACTAGCCAATTCGGTACTGGGGCCCTCCCCGCCTGATGACTTCTTGCATTGTGTGGCATCTAGCTATCCCAGAGTGTACTGTCTGCCCACTCCCAAGATGGCAGAATCCCTCTCTAGGTGTGTGTAGCTTGGAAGCCTACCGCAGAGGCGTGGCTACCGGAGGGCTACATGCCCACGGAAAACCGGTTTGGCAACTGGTCTCTCCTTTCTATCGCCAACCCCAACCCATCTACCTCAATAAAAGAGCAGCCCCTCTTGGGTGTGTCCACCATTTGCCTTTCTAAGGCAGCTTACCCTTTTGAAGGTTGCTGTTTGAGCTCACACCCTCTGTCATCTCTTCCAGTAGCAGGTCTCTATTGTTTGAGCTTCCCAGTCGTTCACACTTTTCCAGGCTGTCATCTGTGAGCAATCACTGGAAGACTTTTGCAACATAGTGGCAACTTACTAAAAGCTGCATTTCTTAAAAAAGGGACATTAAATTCGAATTGGGCATCAAGTTGAGTTTAATTTAACCATTATTTTGATACTTTGAAGTATCAACTTAAGGAGTCTCATTCAGAATTGAGCACATCTGAGTTGTCTGCATATAACCCTGTACTTGCCAATGGGGCTCCTAACTTTGCCGCAGTAAAAATGACAATTTGGGGTATTTACTGTTGGGACACATAAAAATACATCTACTTTTTAATATACAGCACCCTGCTTTGGGACTTAATAACGTGCTGTAGGGTGACATATATTTTAAAAAGGGAGGTTTTGGCTTTGTTATATTATTTTAAATGGCAAAGTTGAGTTAGCAGATTTAAACTGCACTGCCAGTCTGCAGTGGCAGGCTGGGGGACATGTTTTCACATTGTCACCTCCAGGATGTCACAACAAGGGCTGCAGTCTTGGTTGGACACTGTAACTTACAGGCCCAGGGTACCCCTGGTACCATATACTAGGGATGTAAAAGTAAGTAAAGTTATACCAATTTCGTATATGCCAATGAATCCTATACCTCAGAACACTGGCAGTGAGGTCTGGTTAGCAGGATTCTGTGCACTCTCATAGTCGAAAAAAACAACTGCATCAGTCCAAACCTGTGGGGGTGATGATGCATTTACTTTCGTCCTCCATCACTGTACTCTTTTAACCGCATTTGTTGTTTTGCTTGGTTTGTCAGTTTTGGGAAAGAAATCTAATCATAACCGAATCCATTTGAGTGATGCCATGCTTTTTGCTGTTGGCATTAATTTTCTTTCAACAAGACTCTGTCATCTGTTGCATGACCTGTTACAAAAATGTATTGCTGGGGGCCTTTCAGTCAGTTGTAAGTTTCAAGTGCTGCAGTTGATGATTGACGTTTCTTGTGGATATGTCAGGAGCTATGGTAGTCTGTTATATGTTGTCTCTTTCCACATAGCCATCCCCTTGATGGAGCGCTCTGCAGCACAGCGTAGGTACCACTCATGCTTGGCAAACCAGAGAAAGGCCATGCTCTTCCGATGAACTCTGGAAGGATGCTGACCATCTTGAGCAGCCCCCTTGTGTAAAGCATAGTACACAGTACCCCTGTCAACCATTGGCCAGCCCCAAGACACTGCGCATGACCGCAGGACACCGCAGCACCCCCTTAGTCATTCCAACTCCTCAGCCCTTCCGCCTGTGAATCGACCATTGCAGAATCTGTCCACACATCTAAAACGCTGCTAGTTTAAACCATCCATTTACCACATCAAGTTTAAAGTTATGTTAGAGTAATGGACATCATGCGAAAAGCTGTGTGATTTACAAACCCTGCAATGCAAAATTAGGCATATTTTTCATGACAACTTATTTTAATCTTTGTCTTGTAATGTGACATTTTAAGTGTTTTCAAAAAAGACTATCTCTGTTCCTGATAAGCATGCGCAGAGATCATGGGTCATACTAACGGACTGGTAAACACACTAACTGCTCCCTCCCTGGAGGATGGGGTTGGGTGTAATAGTCCCCAGGAGTGATTTCTTATGGTTGGATCTCGGGTTTACGTTTTAAGAAAGAAACTTAATGTGAGAATTCACTAAAGACAATGTTGTCACTGAGAGTGCTGTGAGGGACTCGGCTCACACACGTTTTGTCTGCTCTTTTGCTATGTGTTTATTCATTTGAAAAGTCCAACGGAATAACGTGAAATTGTCATAAAACCAAAACTTTTGTTTTTCATTTTGTGATGCATCATCTAGTCACCTGTGTGGCTGCTAAGTGTCCCATTTGATCCGTATATTTGTATATAAGGATCATAAGATGGCGCCAGTGTGGTTATGTTGATGCACTGCTGAATCCGAGCATTTTATTTGGATTGTAATCGTGTATAACGGATATGGTGTTTCAATGATTAATTTCATATAAAAAGTATGTATTTATGTCTACACCATTACATCATTATTTTCTTTATACATTATTGTCGCGCTGATGTAATTGTATTGTTTGTTTTGACCAGCAGAAAGATTAGGTTGTGTGGAAATAAATTCTCCATATCTATCTTTTAGACCATGTGATCTTTGACTCCTTCCCTCAGCACTGATATTTTATCCAATTAAACTTTGCACTCAAGTGCTCATGGTATTGATTTTAACATTCTGTCGCTAAGCCTGCAAATCCCATCATGCAAAATACTGCTGTCCAATATCTTTTTTGCAGGATATTGATATGGTTCTTTCTTGTACACAACTCAATATGGCCCCATTGTACTGTGATGGACAATGCTTCACATCAGCCTGGGTCTCCACCTTGCTGACAGTGCTCTGGATGTCTACATCATAAATGACTCCCTCATATACTGCTCCCTGGATGCCCATCACTCATTGCTTCTCTAAGGTGTATCACCAAGGGATCACTCTGAAGTACATCACTAGTGCACCCCTGGTGCTTAGTGTTATCAGATGATTCAGTGCGACAAGGAACACATCTCTTGTCTAGATTATTCTTGAAAAAAACAAAGTGGTTTTGAACTTTAGGCCAGTTGATACTACCACAACTCCCAGAACGCATTGTCTGGTGAAAGCCTCAGAATACCAATCCCAGCGTTTCAAGTTCTGGCAATGTAGACCTACTTGCTAGCTAAAACATGGCATCTGAATAGAATGTAATGCAGTAATGTCCACTGTTTTACGGTTGTATTCTAGTGGCTAAATCTGTTACCAAATGTGCTGCTCATGGTTCCCTGCTCTCTTACTAAAAACAGTGTTATTTATTTCAGCTCATTGGCCCGTGCCTTGCAGCCTTCCATATTGATGCAGCTGAAGCTTTCCAATGGGACAGCTCATCGCTTTGAGGTACGTCTGGTATCTAATAACGTCCCCTACTTGCCTCAGATTTCCAACACAAGAAGTAGACTTTCTCCACACAACTTGGAGCTATGTAAGATGCAACCATATTGGGGTTGGGTTCTGTCCTGCTTGGGTGCGGTCCTGGGCCTGGAGTATGTGGTTGGAACCTAAATTACTCCTTTTACTCATTAACCCTGACCTTGACGGCACCAGTCACAAATTGACACAGCTTTAGCTAGTATTAACCGTGGCGAAACATGATATCGCTCGCCATTGGAAAAATGTACACCGCCCTCCCTTCCCTCGAAGAGTGGCAGAAAGGGTAAGACCACTGGATGGGTATGGCGAAACCGGTGTATAAAGCATGAGGTTGCCTCAAAATCACATGAAAATATGGATGTGGTGGGCAGAATAACGGTACATTATCACACCAGGGCGGCAACACTGGAAACTGACATTAGCACCTACAAGGGATAACCGACTGCAATCCCATGAAAACCACTACAGACTGAACCCTGCTTTATGGGGGAGAGAAGAGTACTTGTGGGTGCAGGTATGGAAATGAGGGAGGGTATGGGTATACGCATCTTGGTCCTTTTTCTTGGACTTCAGTCTTGACATTGTTGTATTATGTAGTGCTATCCTGCAGCTCAAAATCCAATAAAATATAGTTTTGAAAAAGGTTTTATAGCTTTGTCACATATGTGGTCTACAATGCCTCCCAATGGAGGCATGCTGCATCAGAACTGTCTGGTTTACCTTTATCCTATGTCAACACAGGAGGGACAGAGAGATAAATATTTAAAGAGGTCCTATACCCATGCGCCTCATAGAATGCTGTATCAAACTTATCAGGGGGAGTAGTTCCTCGTAAGTGGGAGAGTCCACAGACAGGTGGAATTGAAAAGCTGACCACCGGGATTCCAGGGGATCCGCAAGGTCAGATCTTGATGTCCTCACACACCTGATAGGGTGTCATGCCTCATCATCAGGCGCTCCTTGTCAGGCCGGTGCTGAAATTCCTGATGGACCTGGGGACTCTTTATCAGAGATCGTTTGATCTGTTGTAGCCGTTAGATGAGTGCATGAGAGGAACTTGTGTAAAGAATAAGGTGGTGATAAGGGTGTGGATAAAATAGCCTAAGGTAACTTACGGAGAGTTTTATGGGGGTACAGGTACTTTGCCTAAATAAAAATAGAGGAGCTATCTTCTAGTAACAGTGTACCATATTAGCTGTCAATTAAGGTGATAAGGTGGGGGTTAAAATGTTTCATGCCTTAGTCTGCCAGAAGGGTCAACTGGCATTTCATCAGGACCGAAGATGATACACTCATACCCTATATTAATCAGTGAGACACCCTCTGAATGGAAGCGTGGCCACTTGTAAAGTACAATACTGCACCCAATTTGATGCAAGGAGCGAATTCCACCTAGAGAAAGGTGTAAACAAAACAAAATTCAGCAGGTATTACACCTTGAGGAGGAACCTTACCCCATTTAATAAAGGAAAGCGCTACTACACATTCATAGTAACTACTTGAATATATTCCCTCAATAGTGAAGTTCAATTCCAAACTGGGAAACCTTTCTTAAGACCAGCACTCAGAAAATATCAATCGCACACCCCTCGGTTAAAATAGCACATAAAGGTGGCTGCAAATGGTCAGTAAAATAAATGGTGACATAGCATAGGAGAGAGCTGGTGACATTGTATTGGAAAAAATTCCCCAAAAGATCAGTACAATCAACATGTAAAAACGTGTTTGCCTCAAGTCCTTACCTGAAGGTTGAGAATGAATTGCGCTTTAGGTTAGACAGAGGGTCCTGGCGTGGCTTCGGGACAGCAGATCGCCCAAGAGAAAGTGCCAAAGTGTTAGAAAAATATCTGTCAGAGTATATAGTAGAATGCCATAACTGAGAGGTATTTACGCAAGGCACTTACTTGATCAGCGCAGGACATTCTCCCTCGACCTACCCTCCTCCTTCTACTTGAAGTTAGTCAGTGCACCAGGGATTGCACGTTAAGTAGCGTTGTATGGCCCGGGCATGTGGTACACAGAGTACGGGTGCCCCTGAGTGCCAAAAAGTAAGTCAGACCAGCTCCATGAACTGAGAGTAAATAAATGGTTCGGGGGGGTCCCGTAGACTCACAAAAGTGTTGTTCCCAAAATAACTGAAAAAAGTTATCGGGAGGAAGGAACTGCCAGAATGACCTGAGGACGAACAATCTGGCCACGGTCCTCGCGTTTCCGACATCAAATTGAAAAGCTATGATGGTAACGAACAGGGTGTCAGGTCATTAACTGGCGGCCATGTTAGATGGACCGGAGGCTCCATGTAATGCACTGTATAGTGTGGGTTACTTTTAAGGCACTGAACCACCAAACTCCAAAATACCTCGCCCAGAAACTTTTCTTTTCTAGAGGCTCTTGCTGTCTCTACTGCAAAGACTAAAGATCTCTCTCGACTCCTCACTTCAGGAAAGTAGATTCTTTTCAAGCAACAGCCTGAGAGTATGGCATGTCCTCCTATGCCACATTAAAAATAGCCCCTCTTTTCAAAACTTCAGAACCCTGCTTTTGAGGAACACTTGTCTTCTAGCTTAACACTTTATGTTCTTAGTAAGTTAATTACTTCTTCCTTTCTCTCTTAGTGAGCTTGAAAACCTTTTGTATGTTATTGAATTGCATCTTAAGATCAAAATGTAAGAATAACTGTTAGTTATTTATTGGCAGCGCTGCTGTAGCACTTACGGATAAATGTTTTCTTTCTCTGAATCGCTCATATGGACAAACAGGATATTCACAATTAACATGACTTGCCAAACTGAAGCAAGCACAAAGAATTGGCCAAAGAAAACCAGGCCTTAGTCTGTGATCTGTTATGTCCCTGTCTTTTTAAGTCTACCTTGTGCCTTGAAAGTTGAGAATGGAGCTTGAAGTAGAATGCAGTGTTATGCTCCATTTCTGCTTCCCATGTGTCTTCACGCTTGTGAAGACACATTAAATGTGCAGTGTTTTCTACGATTTTCTGTTTTCAAGACTTGGCACTGCAGCTCATATTGCAACATAGTACTATTTGTTGAAATCATTTAGCTCTTGGTTTTAATCTGGAGCATGCATGTCAGAAAGCGGGTCATCAATTTGTGAAGGGA